>NC_069503.1:142258448-142570948 GCF_027579735.1 Bombina bombina | reverse complement strand
ATAGCAAAAGTAATTTACCCAATATCCCCTCAGCATCTATCTATCTATCATCTATCTATCTATCTATCTATCTATCTATCTATCTATCTATCTATCTATCTATCTCTATTGATCTATCTGTTTATCTATCTATCTATCATCATTCTATCTATCTCTCTATCAATCTATCTGTTTATCCATCTATCTATCTGTTTATCTATCTATCTGTTTATCTATCTATCTCTCTATGGGCTCGATTTATCAAAGCCCTACGGCTGCAAGTTCTCACAAGAACTTGCTCACCGTAATTTAACAAGCAGCGGTCAACAGACCGCCGCTTCCCTAACTTGTCATATATGCGCCCCTGTACGCCGCAGCTTTGATAAATCTAGCCCTATCTATCTCTATCTGCCTGTCTGTTGGTCTAGCATAAACTGAAACAGGACTGAGATACAAAAGAAAGTTATATGTTCTCGATGTTATATCAACTCATCCCAGCGAGATAGCTAAGCACTTTATAAATTTAGATTATTATTAGTTTATCCAAGAGGAATCCACAAAGGACAGCAGTGTTGTATTTTCCAATTTGTTAAATGTCATGAGCAGCAGAGTGTTTTCACAAATAATAAATCATAGTGTGAATTATTTGTGCTCTAACAAATACCATGTGCTGTAAGTATATGCAATGTCTGGCAACTTGTGAAATTCTAACAAAAATGTAAATCTAATCTATTTTAAAACTGAATACATTTTGCATACTCTATTGAACTTTCATATTTCCAGTAACTCTTTATAAATCTGCTATACTGTATCAAATTTGGCAAAATCAATGGGTTTAAAGGCACATTGCACTGTAAAATGTATTTGCCCTTAATGAGTTTCCAATCCATTGACTTGTTATACCGGCCGCACAGTATTATATACAGTATATGGGGAAAATGTTCTTTTTTGGTTTATGTATTTATTTGAAATAGCTGTTTTTTTCTCATTGAAACCATCTGTTCTCAAAGACATGAACATTTAAATTGGCCGAGTTTGCAGAAAGACCAGGCCTGCTCATGTTATCAATAGTTTGCTTTTGAAATGTTAATTATAGGTGTGTGTTTGTGGGGATAATTCCATTTTCTTCCACCATCATCTTGCTTAGATAGCCTTTGTAAAGAGAATACTTAAAGGGACACTGAACCCAAATTTTTTTCTTTTGTGATTCCGATAGAGCATGCAATTTTAAGCAACTTTCTAATTTACTCCTATTATCAATTTTTCTTCATTCTCTTTCTATCTTTATATGAAAAAGAAGGCATCTAAGCTATTTTTGGTTCAGAATGATGAGCAGCACTTGCTGATTGGTGGATGAATTTAACCGACCAATAAACAAGAACAACCCAGATTGTTCACCAAAAATGGGCCGGCATCTAAACTTACATTCTTACTTTTTAAATAAAGATACCAAGAGAAGGAAGAAATTTGATAATAGGAGTAAATTAGAAAGTTGCTTAAAATTGCATGCTCTATCTGAATCACAAAAGAAAAAATTGGGGTTCAGTGTCTTTTCAGTTTTCAGTATAGGCGGCAGTTTCAACAGGCACAATATCTATTTGTAAATCATGTATATGTCTCATTTTACATCTGGAGACCAGCACATTGTAATAATTTGTTTTATATATATATATATATATATATATATATATATATATATATATATATATATATATATATATATATATATATATATATATATATATATATATATAGGCACGTTGATTGGAGTAGCCGTGTTAGTCCAGAGATTTAGATATTAAAATAACAAGAGTATTGCATTGAGCAATGATACTTTTTTATTGGACTAACTATACATTTATAAGATGACAAGCTTTCGGAAGAGTGTCTTCCTTTCTCAAGTCTGAAGTAATATTGACCAATTTCATGGAATTTACAGCTTATATCTTAAAACATAGGATGGCTAAAAAGGCAGAAAGTGTTACAGAGGTCTGAATGCAGGGGGGGGGTGCAGCAGTTCAGGGATAAACCCCTGGAAAAGCCTGAAACATACATGCTACTTGTTTCTTTTAACGTGGCCAGATATGGGCAGATCAGGGGCGTATTAAGGCATAGGCCAACAAGGCCGGTGCCTAGGGCAGCAGATTTTTAAGGGGCAGCAGAATTTTGAGTCCCTAGGGCCACTCTACTGAACTCAGGGCCGGGTGGCTAAATCAACCAATTAATAATGACTTAAATGGTTGGCCCGGCTATTGCTATCCTATGGGATTGTATGTGGGTGTGCATGACGTGGTGACAGTGGAGGCGGAGCTCACTTGCGCAGCCTGGCCTGGACTGAGAGGGAATGCGGTATTCTTCCTGGCTCCACCGCGTGATTGAGACTCACACAGACTACACAGTGTAGTGTGCACTACAACGTGACCACTGTGAAACAGCATATGCCTTTCTCCCTTCAATACATCTTCATTAGGCATTAAAATACTTAAACGGATTAGTCACTAAATACTTGTACATTTACTGTTTGTCTATCTGTCATACATGCAAAGAATAAGTATTTATTGCTGAATCTATACAACTATGTGACTTAAAACACAACTGAAAATATGTTGGATGCATTTAATACATTCAGAAACAATACAAGTATATACTTTATTATGATTGTATCATGTGACTTTATCCCCTAGGATACAATTCCTAAACCTATCATAACTACTGTTGTATTTTTTAAGTACTTTTAAAGGCCAGTTTGTATATGCATTACATATTTATCCAAGCAGATATTTTGCTTAAATAACTGTCAATCACCAAAGAAGATGTTTAAGGTTAAACAACTACCTACTGACAAACTATCATACAGTGAAGGATATTTTTTTCTGATATAATCATCTGACTTGCAAAATAAATTCTTAATATATATATATATATATATATATATATATATATATATATATATATATATATATATATATATATATATATATGTGTGTGTGTGTGTGTGCGTGTGACCAGAGTGAATGCAAGCCCTGGTGAACATCAACTTAAAAAGATTTTTTTTTAATTTTTTACACCCTGCCCCAAAAATATTATGTCTAAAAAAAGGCCTTAAACCTGTGGTGTGGTGGGGGGTGGGGGGGCAGCAGAATTTTGAGTGCCTAGGGCAGAACAAAACCTAAATACGCCCCTGGGGCAGATGTAAATTAGCCCATTCTATATCTTAACAATGTTGTAAAGTTAGACGTTTACTATACTTAAAGTGAAAATAAATCCTAGCATTTTTGAAACACTAGGATTGACTATTGAAACAAATAAAGGGGACTTTCATTCATGAGGTATAAGATACTTCATGTAGAAAGCTCCTTTATTTGTTTCAACTGATGGCCGTTCTTAGCTGCTAACAAAGCCCACGGCAAAACAAAAGAATTCCTAAGAGGTGACATTTTCACCTCTTAGCCAATAGCCGTGCGGTAAATCCGGCTCCCATGGGCGCTAAACCAGATTTACCGCACTGCTATTGGCTAAGAGGTGAAAATGTCACCTCTCAAGCAAAACAGCGATCTGCCGTGGGCTTCCTTAGCAGCTCAGAACGGTGATCGGTTGAAACAAATAAAGGAGCTTTCTACATGAAGTATCTTATACTTAATGAATGAAAGTCCCCTTTATTTGTTGCAATAGTGAATCCTAGCGTTTCAAAAATGCTAGGTTTTACTTTCACTTTAAGAAGATATTAAACAGCAAATACTTGCTGGATGTAAATATGCATTCAAAGCAAGGATTAGCCTGAAAATAATATGAAGATAACTTTTAAAATAACTATAAAACAGTATGTTTAATTGTTGTAATAAAAAAAAAAGGACTGAAATCATTGCAATATGTTTTATTCGTAATTTTAAAAGGTGTTTACTTTTTTTAAATTTATTTTTAACTTCATTTGTGTAGTGTCCATTACTTCCTGTAACAGCCTACAAGCAGGCTGTGGTCTCTACTGGACGAAATATATAGCTTGATGTCACAACTCTTCTAGAGTAATATGAGTTGGTTTACTATTTAGTGAATGCTAGAGAGAGAGTACATCAGTTTCATGCCCATGCTCAGAAGAGGTAGACTGCAACTTAAGTTCTGAGCATGTCAGCTCCCTTATATAACTTGAGGCAGTGGCTACACTATAGATTTCTCAGTGCTCATTTTGCAAGAAAATTTGTAAGCTGTTTGTTGTTTTTTAACCCTATCTGTTTCTTTTTAGGTTTACTTTGATTTAATATATATTTTTTACTAAAGGAGCACTGTTGTATATCCCTTTAAAAACAAACAAACAAAAAAACTACATTAGTTGTTTAGATATTGAAGAAATAAGTGTACGTACTCTGGCTCCTATAAAAGAGGCAGACCTTGAAGTGTGCAAATAATGACTGTGGTCTATGACAATGTTAAAGGGATATTATACAGTGCTGCTTTGGTAAAAAGAAATATATCAAGTCACAGTAAACATAAAAAGATCAGACCATGGAGGGCGTGTCCGACCACCGACCAAGATGGCTGCTGTTCAAGCTATGTCCGATATGGGAGCTGATAAAACTGCTGATTATCTCAGAAGATTTGTGACAAGCATCGCTTATGGAACAGTTTTATATGACTTTTGTTATATCAATAGGAATAAGCAGACCTAAATAAATAAGGTATGCAGCAGAGGCCTTGAAGCGGCCTATAACTTTCTTTACCCCCCATTACTCTGACTAGTCAGTCTATCCAGCTGTTTGAGCTGAAGCACAACTACCTTCTAGAATTCAATATGGATGAGCAGTTATACTGTTTAATAATAGAACTTTTGGGTGCACATCTCTCGCGCATTGAGGAAGAGGTGATCGAAAGTTTGCACTGCCATGAGATTCCTGCTAAAGTAGTGATCGACCAGATGAAAAGATACCTGCCGAGATCTAGGCAGGCTTCCTTATATCAGAAATCACTGGTAACTGGTGAGACTTTCCCAGATGAGCCAGAGAAAATACCCAACTACTCAGAGTCTGATATCAGAGACCTACATTTGACGCAACAGAGGACAGTGGAGTCTAAGACGCCTCTGAGAGTACTACTGAATACAGTTCCTATAATCCAGGAATATGCCAACATTTATGATAGTACAGTTGCCAAGGAGTACATGACTCCTATATCGATTACCCAGCTGATACCCACCGCAACATGGAGAAGCCTCTGGAATTGATTTTCCTATTGGACATGGTTTCGCCGGAACCCGTTACGAGGCGGCCGATCGTGGTGGAGAAGGTAGCCCAATTAGCACATGAACTTGCGGGGAGCGATAATCAAGGCATGACACATCGCCCACAGACCCAGGAGACTTCACAGAAACGATATAGGAAGCCAAGCAAAATTATGGAGGTAGAAGCGGATAAACCCCGTTACAATAACTTTTTAGCAAAGACTACTTCCCGTATGTTAAGTCGAATTACACCCTGCCCCTGTCTCAGTCTGGAGAAATATTTATTTTCCTGTGCTTACAATACTGTCAGTGTGGGATCTCCTCTAATAATATCAAAGTAATGCCCTTAATATTCAATCCTAATAGTTTTTTTCTTTGGCTTCTGGAACCTGGATGAGTGCAATGTCATCAGAGGTTCAAGACTGTATTGTACTTGTTGTTTTTTTTCTTTTATATTTGAGCAGAATGTTTGAGTTATATGTGCCTTATGGGGTAACCATTTATCTTATACATATTAGACAGCAATAATAAACCTGTAGGGGGACAAACAAGGCATAGTGTATTAGTGTGGAAGTATACACTGCAAGCACAATATGTTATTACTATTTGCTAATCAGAGCCACAACAAATTGAGCAATTTAATCCCCTACTAGCAAGGCCTTTTCTGGGTATTATACAGAATAATATGAAAAGACTTGCTGCTGCAACCCTAAGTTCTATGTGCCTCTCAGACCTTATAATTTTAGCGGCAAAGTTTACCATTAGATACAATAGTTTTCTGTGACCAGTCTGCGATCTTATTAGCTACAGGCCTACATAGTCTTATATATCCTTTTAAGTTGACTAACATTCCTGAGCTGCCAAGAAGAGGTAGGATGTGATATACCTTTATGGGTTGGATAGGAGCTAATATATGTACAATAGACTCTATTTAGCCTACACATAGCTATAATATCTAAGCTTATAGATACTGTGTCTATTATCAATACCTACTAAATAAACTCATATACATTTTAGCTCATACTGGAGGTAATGTTAAAAAGTGTTCCTAATCTTGAAAATCTGATTATCATGCAAAATTTTCATATTCAGTTTGAGGTCTGTTTGCACATAACATCTGGCCCACAAGTTCACAGGGACGCACAATATCACACATATTAATTGTAAAATAGACACATATCTGACTATAGTGAGATGGGATATCTTTTGTTTTAAACTAAGTAGAAAAGAAGCTTGACATCTTAACTCCTTTCTTGAATTGTTATATTGGTTATATAGGGATGTTAATAATTAGTTGGAGGCACTGGTAGCATCGCATATATCACAATTCTCACTAATAGTACCCTATTGTACCTATAGCACTGAAATAACATTGTTTTGTATGCGACTGGGAACGAGCAGTATACTTGGATTCTGTATATTTATAATCTTCTGATAGGGAGATACAATCTGCATCCTATTTGAAGAACAATACACGACACAGGTCGGTAACTAGTGATATATAATGGATTGTGCTAGACCATATAGGATATATTAGACTGGTCTCCATTGTCCTTAAACAATTTATAGAACTTATCTGACTTTACCTGAACAATGTATGTGTATATACTGTATGTGTATATACAGGCTTGTGTATGCTATATACGTTTGACATCTTGTTCCTAAAGCTCCCTCTAAAAAGTTTACACATTTACAGTCGGCAGACTAAATAAGATGACTGATTTAACCAGTTATTATATAAGCTACCTGATACTCATATAGAATACATAACTCTACAGCAAATAGAATATTAAGGTCCTTCGGATATAGCTTGTATTGGATTATACTAAAAGTAATCTCTTTGGGTCTCAACACATAATGCTCCTTTAGTAATTATGCAAGATTTAACCCTCCTTTATATTGAAAGTTCTAAAATGTGATGATATAATATCATCCATAAAAATGTAAGAAAACCAAGGTTCATTATCAGATCCAAGAGTGGTCTCCTACTGTTCATGGTTGCTTTTTTGTAAAGTTACAATCTATCTAATACTAGGAGGTCCAAAAGTGGCCTCATATATTGCCAAAAGAGCATACAGTCTGATTGGCAAATCTTATGTTACTAATATTGCTAAACATCACCATATTTATATGCTTTGTTTATTTTTTGTTGATTTATCTTGGTTGTATGCTTAGTAATGATATTTCTTTTTGTATTGATGCCTTGAATTGAACCTTAATAAAATAAAATAAAAAAATAAAAAAAGATCAGACCATGTAAAAAAACAGCAAATAACTTGTTTTCTTGCAAAATTAGCACTTTGGATCTCTCACTGTCTGTAGCCTTTGCCCCCAGTGTCTAGAGTGAAACATTTTTAAAACTTAACTTTCATTCTGGCAATTCTGAGCTTAAAGGGACACTAAACCTAAAACATTTCTTTCATGATTCAGGTAGAGAATACAATTTTAAACAATGTTACAATTGACTTATATTATCCAATTTGCTTCATTTTTAGATATCTTTTGTTGAAGAAATAGCAATGCACATGAGTGAACCAATAACATGAGGCATTTATGTGCAGCCACCAATCGGCAGCTACTGAGCCTATCTAGATATGCTTTTCTGCAAAGAATATCAAGAGAATGAAGCAAATTAGATAATAGAAGTAAATTAGAAAGTTGTGTAAAATTGCATACTCTTTCCAAATCATGAAAGAAAAAAAATTGGGTTTAATGTCCCTTTAAGCAAATCTGACTCCCTGTTATCTAGTCTATTTAATATTAATTCAACTCTGGAAATTGTAACAACATTCCAATTTGCTTATATTATCTCATTTACTTAATTCTTTAGCCATTTTTTGTTGAAGAAATAGCAATGCACATGGATAAGCCAATCAAACGAGGCACCTGTGTGCAGCCAACAATCAGCAGCTACTGAACCTATTTAGATATGGTTTCAACAAAGGATATCAGGAGATTGGAGCAAATTAGATAATAGAAGTAAATTGGAAAGTTGTTTAAAATTGTATGTTCTTTCTAAATCATGAAAGATAAAAAAAAAATTGGGTTTCATGTCCCTTTAAGTATATACCACTGCCCAGTGCTTTTCCAGTGCTTTTTAATTACAAAAATGCTTTATATCCCTTTAAATGAACTATCAGGGTTTCCCCTCAGCCAGTGTTTTGACAACTCTATTGCCTGTTTTATATCTATTTATATCTATTTATATATGTCCCTTATTGTCCTCAACAAAATAGATTGGAAAGTTCACAATTATATAGGAAAAGAGAACAAACTAATGAAAGTATAAGGCAAATTACACCTAATTAAACATTTTATATTACAATTACAATCTCATATGGTTTAATGCCACTTTAATTATTACAATTACTTATTATTATTATCGTTAATTTGTACAGCGCTGCAAAATTCCTTAGTGCCGGTAATTATGATGGAGATTCTCAAGCCTCTGACAGGGGAGTGGAGCAAGAATGATTTTGGGGAAGAATTTTCCAGCAACATTAATTTATAGCACAGATTTGTTAATTGACTTAATTAGACATTTTACGGATGTTTACAATTTGAGTTGCCCCTTAAAGGGACATTAAACACCAATAAAGTTATGTGAGATAGACTAGCCTATGTGAAAAGACTCTTCTGCAGTTGCATTGAATACAATGAACATGTGTCAGCTGCTTGCCAAAGTACATTGTCCTTTTAAGTTTTTTGTACACACAAGTATTCATAGTAATAAATAATTTTCTTACACCTTGTTGTCTTCTAACCCTGCTACATATCTTTCCCTGATTAGCTTCAGCAGATAAAAGCTGCAAAACAATGCCCTTTATACTAACATAATGACTGTGGCTAGCCTTCTCAGATGCAAATTCAAGCTTAGCTTAGCTCATCCAGATAAAGAAAATGGTGGTTAAAGTTTGGCTATTGAAAAGCAGTTGTTATAAAGAAGATATTAATTTGTTTTCAAATGTTTAGATATGGCTGATACGATATTCTGTCTTGTAATTACAAGTTGTTTACTGTCTCTTTAAAGGATCAGTAAATACAGTAGATTTGCATAATCAACAAATGCATGATAAAAAGACAATGCAATAGCACTTAGGGGCCAATTTATCACCATCCGAATGGGGCCGTATACCCCTGTTTCCGCGCCAGCCTTCAGGCTCGCTGGAAACAGGAATTAAGAACCACCGGTCTTAAGACCGCTGCTCCTTAACTAGTCCACCACCTATGAGGCTGCGGACATCAATCAACCCGATCGGATATGATCGGTTTGATAGATACCCCTGCTAGCGGCCAATTGGCCACAAATCTGCAGTGGGTGGCATTGCTTGAGCAATGTATGCTGTCAGCATTCAGCAATGTTGGACGGACATGATTGCTTTTTCGTATCATGTCCGTCCGACAGATGGTAAATTGGCCCCTTAGTCTGAACTTCAAATGAGTAGTATTTTTTTCTGACAAATTTCAAAGTTATGTTTTTTTCCACTCCTCAGGTATCATGTGACAGCCATCAGCCAATCACAAATGCATATCCATATATTCTGTGAATTCTTGCACATGCTCAGTGTAAATATAAAAAGACTGTGCATATTATCTTAATGGAAGTAAATTGGAAAGTTGTTTAAAATTGCTGTTCTACCTGAATCATGAAAGTTTAATTTTGACTTGCGTGTCCCTTTAAATATTGTAGTTTTCACAGTGGATCACTAAAATAAAGGAAGCACATTAGTGAATATCATACTTAAACATTTGCTGTTTGTTTAAAGAACTTATCTAAATTATTCCTTCTGTCAATGTCTGGGTGAAAAAATCTGAAAATATAATTTTGCAGATGCAACATGTTGAGAATTTACCATGCTGAGCAGAAGCAAGATAGTAATTCTATCCAGAGACATAAAATGTGTTTCATTTGCTTTTCCTTTCCCAGAGAAGCACATGGAGTAATTATGATAATGCTTTCTGGTATTTCCAGCTCATTGGCTGATCTCCCAGCCACTAAAGTAAACCCTAAATCTCAAAGGAGATTCCATAGCCATCCTTGTTTATGGGACTCATTTTGAGAAATAACACTATACTTTTGTAAAACTTCCTTGGCAGATGTTCAAGAAATAGTGAGGGGGGAAAAAAACTGTGTTTCAACACTGAACAGATTTGGCATCGGCATCAAAATAATGACTAAAGACAAAGTTTAATGGATTTGCATATTGAGCCTTTTTGAGCTGGTAAAAACAGGAGCTATAGGCCTCTATTTATCAAGGTCTGGCGGACCTGATCCGACAGTGTGGATCAGGTCCGCCAGACCTCGCTGAATACGGAGAGCAATACGCTCTCCGTATTCAGCATTGCACCAGCAGCTTACAAGAGCTGCTGGTGCAACGCCGCCCCCTGCAGACTCGCGGCAGCAGGGAGGTGTCAATAAACCCGATCATACTCGATCGGGTTGAATTGCAGCGATGTCTGTCCGTCTGGTCACAGCAGGCGGACAGGTTATGGAGCAGCGGTCTTTAGACCGCTGCTTTATAACTTGTGTTTCTGGCAAGTCTGAAGACTCGCCAGAAACACGGGCCCACAAGCTCCGTACGAAGCTTGATAAATGGGCCCCATAATATTTACAGAACGCACAACGCATTTTTGAATCTTTTAAAACAATTGCAATATTTTTTTGTTTAGATAAAACAAGTAAAACCCTATCTAGTATCCAGCACTATTGAATTGCACCATTTTATATATTCAATGGTTTTGATTCAATAAAAGCTAACTGTGAAACAAATATTTTGCAGAAAATAAATACCACTGCAACTTCGCCCCACTTGAATCACGAAATTCATAGAGATTTGTAACCGCTACAGCAAGTTCTGTTCTATTATGATCAGTGGAACGGTGATTTTCTCTCAAAAGCTTAAAGAGACAGTCTACTCCAGAATTTGTATTGTTTAAAGAGATAGATAATCCCTTTATTACCCATTCCCCAGTTTTGAACAACCAAAACTGTTATAATAATACTCTTTTTACCTATTTGATTACCTTGTTTCTAAGCCTCTGCAGCCTGCCCCCTTATCTCAGTTCTCATTTTAGCTAATCAGTGCTGAAGGTTAAATAACTCTACAGGGTTGAGCACAATAATATCTATATGGCACACCTGAACTAACAGTGACTAACTATGAAAAACTGTCAAAATGCACTGAGATAAGAGGCAGCATTCAAGGGCTTAGACATTTGCATATGAGTATACATAGGTTTAGCTTTCCACAAAGAATACCAAGAGAGCAAAGCAAATTTGATGATAAAAGTAAACTGGAAAGTTGTTTAAAATTGTATGCCCTATCTGAATCATGATAGTTTAATTTTGACTAGACTGTCCTTTTAAGGGACATGACCCCAAAATATTTATTTTATGATTAGCGCTTACAATTTTAAATAACTTTTCATTTTAATTCTATTATCTAGTTGTATTTGTTCGCTTGGTATAATTTGTTGAAAAGTATATCTAAATAGGCTCAGGAACTGGGAGCTTGCTGCTGATTGGTGGCTGCAAATATGTACCTTTTGTCATTGGCTTACTGATGTGCTCAGCTTGCTCCTAGTAGTGCATTGCTACTCCTTCAACAAATTATACTAATTTGATAATAGAAGTCAATTGGAAAGCTACAAATGTGTATGCTCTTTTTGAATCATGAAAGAATCATGTTCTTTTCATGACCATTTAAAGGGACAGTCTTCTACTTGAACATTTTAATTGTTTAAAAAGATAATCCCTTTATTACTCATTCTCCAGTTTTGCATAACCAACACTGTTATATTAATATACTTTTTACCTCAGTGATTACATTGTATTTAAGCCTCTACACACTGCCCCCTGTATAACTCCACAGGAGTGAGCACAATGTTATCTATTTGGCACACATTAACTAGCACTGTCTGTCTGTCAAAAGCTAATAAAATGCACTGAGATAAAAGGTGGCCTGCAAGGGCTTAGAAACAGGCAGATATTTAGACATTTGGAGGTTGGTTGTGCAAAGCTAGGAGATGGGTAGTAAAGGCATTATATATATATATATATTTAAACACTAAGGGGTCTATTTAACAAAGGTATGTCAGACCTGATCCGTCAGCGCTCTCCGTATTCAGCATTGCACCAGCAGCTCTTGTGAGCTGCTAGTGCAACGCCGCCCCCTGCAGACTCGCCAGCAGGGGGGTGTCAATCAACCCGATTGTACTCGATCGGGTTGAATTGCGGCGATGTCTGTCCGCAGACAAGGTTATGGAGCAGTGGTCTTTAGACCGCTGCTTCATAACTGGTGTTTCTAGCGAGCCTGCAGGCTCGCCAGAAACACGGGCCCTCAAGCTCCATCTGGAGTTTGATAAATGAGCCCCTAAAAATCAAGGATACTGTCCCTTTAAGTTATGTTTAAATATGAAACACAACTCTCTGTGTTACTTTAAAGTGGAAATTGTAATATAAAAGGCTTTAATTATGTCTAGTTAAAACAAAAACAAAAAAAGATATTTTAACAATGTATTTTTGCCCTTACCATGTTATTTAAAGGGACATTTTGTTGTAAAATATTTTCGCCATGGATTCATTTTCCCTGCTTGAGTATATTAAATTGCTTACAGATAGCTAATTTGTCTTGATTGTTAATTGAAATAGCTGCTATTACTTGTTGAAATCATGACTTAAACTGAAAATTTCAGGACTGCAGTAATGGGTACAGAAATGCTATGAAAACAAGAGCCAGCAGAAGAAAAACACTCGTATTAGCGGGTGGTCAGAGAAACAGGCACTAAAATGTTCATTTTCAATGTTTCTCTCCATGGGCCTCGATGAGCTCTCTGCTTGGGCAAATAATGTAAGACTTCCCATCAGTATATTGAGGTCTCTCAAAGAATTTTACCTTGAGAGATGTTTAGCACACTATGCAGGGTTCTGTATGTAAAGCAGAGACTCCTATATTTAAATATAAGGTCTGAATTCCCAAAGATTTTGTGTTATTACTCTTCATGGTGGTAAGTTTTTGATCATTGGGGTCCATAATGATTGGACTTTGTACATATAGTTAAAAATAAGAATGGAAGATAAAAGTGATGTGCAAAAAACTACTCACAAGGAAAGTGGCACCTTAAATGAATAAGGTGCGATAAAGCAGGCTGACATTCAAATTCCAGCAGTCAGTACGCTGGAGGTCTCACCCAGAGGACCTGTGGAATCCAGATAGGCGTCTAGAAAGTAGCACCCACGTTTTTCAGGGCCAATGGCCGGACCAGGTGAGCTGCAAGCTGATAGGTGTTCTCCTGCTGCACTCACGCCACCGAGACTTTTCTCCAAAAACGACAGTGTCAGTGTATGAAAGGTTCCGTGGTAAAAGTCCTGTTTCAAAAACAAGTGGATCGTGGAAAGAAGCAAAAATACCGGGTCGTGGTATAAAACAAACAGTATTTATTTTGCAACTCGTTTCTCAGTCTATGATGAAACGGTCTGGAATAGACTGAGAAACGAGTTGCAAAATAAATACTGTTTGTTTTATACCACGACCCGGTATTTTTGCTTCTTTCCACGATCCACTTGTTTTTGAAACAGGACTTTTACCACGGAACCTTTCATACACTGACACTGTCGTTTTTGGAGAAAAGTCTCGGTGGCGTGAGTGCAGCAGGAGAACACCTATCAGCTTGCAGCTCACCTGGTCCGGCCATTGGCCCTGAAAAACGTGGGTGCTACTTTCTAGACGCCTATCTGGATTCCACAGGTCCTCTGGGTGAGACCTCCAGCGTACTGACTGCTGGAATTTGAATGTCAGCCTGCTTTATCGCACCTTATTCATTTAAGGTGCCACTTTCCTTGTGAGTAGTTTTTTGCACATCACTTTTATATTTGTTGTTTGAACGATTCACACTATGTTGGCGCCCCTTGTTTATCTTCCATTCTAGACACCCTGACCCATCGCACCGCGGGACACAAGAGGAGCACGCCAAACACCTGAACACATCACTGTTCACATATTAGGATTGGACACTTATTTTTTACATCACAGCAATTTTTGGGACATTGATAAGTACTTTTTTTATATATTTTACTAATCGCCACAAATATCATTGTTTATCTGTGATATCTGATTATTTCAATGTATCACTAATATTATACACAAATTGTCCTGAGCACTTGTTTTACACACAATTTATTTTCGTCATTATTATAATTTTTTACACATACCAAACACTGTGCTGTTTATAAAAAAATAATTTTTTTTTTTTTTTATTTATGCATACGGGTACAAACCCAATCATAAAGTGGTAGGTCCCACTTTGATAACCTGTGTTCCAAGCGCATCCTCTTAAGTTTTTTCCTCCTCAGAAATTTCTTTTTATATTAGTTAAAAATAAGGAAGACTTTGCGTGTATAAAGAGTGATATAATAAGGGGATCTGATCTCCATACAGTCTCAGCCAGTTTTAACGGATTGATGTTTTAATTAGCAAAAACAGCTATTTCAGTTATAGAAATAAAAAAAACAAAGCAGTAATTTCCATCTACATTTGCAGCTGGTGCAGCAAATAATTGAAAAACACATTAAACAGAAACCATCTTTACAGTAAAGTGCCTTTTTCCAGGTACATCAGACTCTATACTTAGCACTACTATATCCCATTTATAACTGTTCCTGAATGCAACCTAAAGTTTCATCCTTAAATTTTTCAATATCAGCACATAAAGTATTTCTGTAGCTAAACAACCTTTTATAAACGATTGAAGAATAATTTCTAAACCCCTAATAAGATACTTATACAATTCAATCATTTAATATAGAAAATATAATATATATGAAAATCAGTCGGTGAAAGGTTTATAAATTCAGATTTTTCAAGGTCCATTTCATATTGAAATATTGTCACTATGCGCTTATCAGTAATAAAGACAACAATTTTACCCATCAGTTATCTTAAATAAATTGAACGTTGTGAAATTGCCTATGAAGTAGTAATCAGGTATTTAGAAAGCTGACATGGATCGTTATTCGTATTATAGAAACCTGTGAAAGATATTTCCAGTAAAACTGTAATATACTATATTATCATCTACTTTCTAAAATGTCAGCATGGAAGTCAAGATTAATCTTTTATGATTTTATTTTATGATTATTATTTAACAGTAAAACGTCTAAAAATAGAATATTATATAATAGGTATAAGAAAGGGTGTAGCACTTTTTATCTCACCTACATGCTGTAATCATAGACCTTTATAGAAAGTCGCTAAAAAATGGCATTTAGGGAGATCTTTTCTTACACCGATTATAGTATTTGAGAAGTTTGAATGCGTAAATGATAAAGTTTGCTTTATTTTAATGCCTTTGTGATGGCCGCCATGGGTAGGCACCATCTCAATCGGGTTCAAAGTGCCCATTTTCTGCTGCTACTTGTGGGATTAGAGGAACCAGTGCTCTGGGTGGCAATCTTATCTTCGTATGTGATCTATGCATTGCTGGAAGTGCAGTAAAACAGTTTTCCTGGTGGACCTTTTTTTTTTTTCTTTTGTCCTGTGAATCTTTGGTTGGAATCACTTTTATTAAGGGCCAAATTACAAGTGGAGTGTTATGTAATGCTCCCGCTACAGTGTTAACTGTGTTAGAAGTAAGCTTTTTGCGTGTGTCGTATTGCACTCGTATTTCAAGATGAAAGTAAACTGTTTCCGTGTGATAGCCTTTTCCCCCATACACCCTACTGGCACGCAAACCCTATTGGATATGCTCAAGTGCAGTAATACCACATGAAAATATGAATATTTCACATTCCAATGTTCTTCACATTGTAGTAGTTACCCAGCTAATCAGATAACCATTGAACATGATATCAAAAACAAAATAAGTCCTTGATGGAGGTGCGCCTATGGTGACGAATGTAGCAAACAATCCGATATAAGGCTGCTCTTCTGTAGCGTGCGTAGACGGTTAGGAAATCTGTAGTGGGGAAACAGGAAGGCGCCAATAGGGTGATAACGTATAGACCCAGACAGCTGTCTGGGTCTATACGTTATCACCCTATTGGCGCCTTCCTGTTTCCCCACTACAGATAACCATTGAACATCACCATCAACTAGATCAGATCAGCTTAAGTAGCTATGATTCAAATAGAACCACAGGGTGTACTGTAAGTTGGTAAATGTAAGCACTAATTTAATGAAAATGTTTAAAATAAAACAAAGCAACACATACAGCCTTGTATAATGGCTGTGTCAACAGCCTCACTTTTGAACTATAAAAAAAGGAAAAAAGATATGTGCCCAAGCAGACACAAAGTCCCATAGGGGGCGCCTCTTGTTAAAGCAATAATACAAAATCAAACAATAAGATAAACTTAAACATAAAGTCCATAAAATATGAAACAGGCAGCTCTCTGCCAAATGATAGTCGAATCATGGTACTTCAATCTGCAATCTGGCGAAAGAAAAAAAGAGGCGCCACAATGGCCTAGTACCACCAAAAAAGATGATGTAAATGTATATTGGGTGCAATACTCTTGTCAATACATTTCTTACTATATTAATTTACATCATCTTTTTTGGTGGAACTAGGCCATTGTGGTGCCTCTGTTTTTCTTTCTTCACTTTCAAACTATCTTAATTTGTTATAGGCTAATGTGTCAACAATTTGGGACTGTACTGTATATCATGTGTTTAGAGTTAGAGCTAGGGTTAGAGATAAGGTTAGAGTTAAATTTAGAGATAAGATTAGGGTTAAAGCTAAGATTAGGGTTAAAGCTAAGATTAGGGTTAAAGTTAGGGTTATAGTAAGAGCTAAGTTTAGAGTTAGAGCTAACATTAAATAAGATAAAGGTTAAAGCTAGGGTTAGAGTAAGAGCTAAGGTTAGAGTAAGAGCTAAGGTTAGAGCTAGAGCTAAGTTTAGAGCTAGAGCTAAGGTTAGAGTAAGAGCTAAGGTTAGAGTAATAAGTAAGGTTATATTAAGAGCTAAGGTTTTAGTAAGCGCTAAGGTTAGAGCTAGAGATAAGGTTATAGTAAGAGCTAAGGTTTTAGTAAGAGCTAAGGTTAGAGCTAGAGCTAAAGTTATTGTAAGAGCTAAAGTTAGAGTAATACGTAAGGTTAGAGTAAGAGCTAAGGTTATAGTAAGAGCTAAGGTTAGAGTAAGAGCTAAAGTTAGAGTAAGAGCTAAGGTTAGAGTAAGAGCTAAGGCTAGAGCTAGAGCTAAGGTTAGAGTAAGAGCTAAGGTTATAGTAAGAGCTAAGGTTAGAGTTAGAGCTAAGGTTATAGTAAGAGCTAAGGTTATAGTAAGAGCTAAGGTTAGAGTTAGAGCTAAGGTTATAGTAAGAGTTAAGGTTAGAGTAAAAGCTAAGGTTAGAGTTAGAGCTAAGGTTATAGTAAGAGCTAAGGTTAGAGTTAGAGCTAAGGTTAGAGTAAGAGTTAAGGTTAGAGTAAGAGCTAAGGTTAGAGTAAGAGCTAAGGTTAGAGTAAGAGCAAAGGTTATAGTAAGAGCTAAGGTTAGAGTAAGAGCTAAGGTTAGAGTAAACGCTAAGGTTATAGTAAGAGCTAAGGTTAGAGTAAGAGCTAAGGTTAGAGTAAGAGCTAAGATTGAGGTTAAAACTAGGGTTACAATTAGAGCTAAGGTTACAGTAAGAGCTAAGGTTTGAGCTAGAGCTAAGGTTACAGTAAGAGCTAAGGTTTGAGCTAGAGCTAAGGTTATAGTAAGATCTAAGGTTTAAGCTAGAGCTAAGGTTAGGATAAGAGCTAAGGTTAGAGTAAGAGCTAAGGTTAAAGCTACAGCCAAGGTTATAGTAAGAGCTAAGGTTAGAGAAAGAGCTAAGGTTATAGTAAGAACAACGGTTAGAGTAAGAGCTAAGGTTAAAGCTAGAGCTAAGGTTAGAGTAAGAACTAAGGTTAGAGTTAGAGCTAAGATTAAGGTTAAAGCTAGGGTTAGAGTAAGAGCTAAGGTTAGAGCTAAGGTTAGAGTTAGAGCTAAGATTAAGGTTAAAGCTAGGGTTAGAGTAAGAGCTAAGGTTAGAGCTAAGGTTAGAGTAAGAGCTAAGGTTAAAGCTAGGGTTAGAGTAAGATCTAAGGTTAGAGCTAGAGCTAGGGTTAGAGTAAGAGCTAAGGTTGGCATTGGATTAAAAACTATGGTTCGAGTAAGAGCTAAGGTCAGGGTTAGAGCTAAGGTTAGGGTTTGAATTAGAGCTAAGGTTAGGGTTAGATCAAAGGTTAGGGTTTGAATTAAAGCTAAGGTTAGGGTTAGATCTACCCTTTACTTAAATATTTTTTATTTCTAGAATGAATTGTCTAACAATTAGCAGTACAGTACATAGGCATTTCTGTTGCCTTTTACATCCTAAACAATCCTATATAATAAAAGGCCAGGTATGTTTGACCAAAGCTGCCATGCACAGTAGAGACTGCGCAAGGACAAACATACCTGGCTGTTGACACCGTAACTGAGGATCAGACAGCAGAGCAGGTGTGGAGGGGGCATGAGCGAACAAAGCGGGTGTGACGGGGGCGGAGACAGGCATGGACGGTCACGTCAGGGTGTGACCGGGCGTAAGCGCGGACTGGTGGGACCGTTGCACTGCAGAAAATGTCCCATCTACACAGGCTTTAGGACTAGTTATTTCATAAGAGCCTTTAGAATTCCTTGTACAGTTAAATAAATATGTCTAGCCTTTAGATATACGAGTTGGGTTATCTAGCCGCAGGTGGAATTATAGGTGAAATATGAACTGCAAGTTTTAATCAACTATAAGAAAACAACATATGACTTGCATAGGTGACACACAAGTTAATATAGGCTCATCTGCATTGCTTATCACCAAGCCTTTTACATTCAATTCTTATTCTATGTAGTCCCTAGAAGGATGAGCTGGTTTAACTCACCACCATCAATGAGTGTAAAATAGAATTACTGCTAATGGTTTAATGTTTGTTGTAGAACTCTGTGGATGAGTTGTAAGAGGTAGTAACCTTTAAGAAAGAATAAAACAACATATTACTTGTGTTGAATAAAACCAAAATTAAAACAGACTCAACACAGAATTGAGAAAATGCTTATTAACAAACGCCTAGATTTAGAGTTTTGCTGCCAAAGGGGTGCGTTAGCTACGCATGTTTTTTTCCCCCCCGTACCTTTTAAATAACGCTGGTATTGAGAGTTCTCTGAAGGGCTGCGTTAGGCTCCAAAAAGGGAGCGTAGAGGCATATTTACCGCCACTTCAACTCTCAATACCAGCGTTGCTTACGGTAGCGACTAGCTGGAAAAACGTGCTTGTGCACGATTCCCCCATAGGTAAACAATGGGGCAGATTGGGATGAAAAAAATGGAGCTCCATTGTTTCCTATGGGGAAACACTTTCTAAGTCTGCACCTAACACCCTAATATGTACCCTGAGTCTAAACACCCCAAACCTTACACTTATTAACCTCTAATCTGCCGCCCCCGCTATCGCTGACCCCTGCATTTTATTATTAACCCCTAATCTGCCGCTCCGGACACCGCCGCAACCTACATTATACCTATGTACCCCTAATCTGCTGCCCACAACATCGCCGTCACCTATATTATATTTATTAACCCCTAATCTGCCCCCCCCCAATGTCGCCGCTACCTTACATACAGTTATTAACCCCTAATCTGCCGACCGGACCTCGCTGCCACTATAATAAATGTATTAACCCCTAAACCGCCGCACTCACGCCTCAAACACCCTATAATAAATAGTATTAACTCCTAATCTGCCCTCCCTAACATCGGCGACACCTAACTTCAAGTATTAACCCCTAATCTGCCGACCGGACCTCGCCGCTACTCTAATAAATGTACCAAATTCCGATTAGGAGTTAATACTATTTATTATAGGGTGTTTGAGGCGTGAGTGCGGCGGTTTAGGGGTTAATACATTTATTAACCCCTAGATTTAGAGTTCTGCGTTAGCCGTCAAAAGCAGCGTTAAGGGGTCCTAACGCTGCTTTTTACTGCCCGCTGGTATTTAGAGTCAGTCAGGAAAGGGTCTAACGCTCACTTCCAAACCGCAACTTTTCCATATCGCAGATTTGCGTATCCTATCTTTTCAATGGGATCTTCCTAACGCTGCTTTTGACGGCTAACGCAGAACTCTAAATCTTGGCGAAAGAAAGTAAATACAGACCTTAAAATGTAAGTGCTGTCTCTCTTGTGGAAAGATTACTTTTATTTCTTTATTTTGTTTCTGAAAGGTCGTAGAGGGAGGATTTTCCAGCTGTGACTGAGATTTTTTTTTAATTATTATTTCAAATATATTTTCATTTTATTACAGAAACTTGGACAGAGTTTTAACCCGGCAGTAGTAAATCTCAGCACTGCACATATGATCTGCTGACAGTGCACAAGAGTTGTGAAGCCCAAACTGTGACAGATGATTGACTTTGGTTTTATTGCTCATCATCTGAAGTTGTTCACTGGCAGCAAATTCATATTCTTAAGTATTTATATATATTCTGCTGCGGTTGTCTTGCATGCAAATAAGGCAGCCTTTTAGGCTTTTTTATTATTCCTTCATTTTAATCTAGTTTGCTTTAAATATTCAATCATTTATATATATATATGTATATATAAAACCTTAAGTGTCCTCTAAAAAGGGATTATGAACAGTTCTCATACTGTAAATTGTGCAACCGCTAAGTCACAAATGTTAAAATATTGAAATATTGGCAAAGTTCCAAACCTCACTGTGCAGCACACATCTTTTTTTAAAAAAAACAACAACATGATTTTTGGTATTTGTTTCATGTAAAAAATCTATGCAAAAGATCTTTGACACCAATAAACAGGAAGAAACAGCAGACTGTAAATCCTGATCACAATTGTGTGACTGCTGATAGAAATCCATTTTAATAAGATGAAATATATATATATATATATATATATATATATGCAGCCAAAAGAAAATGCACTCTCAGGACTTTCATAAACAGGTTACTTTTATTTCTGTAACGTTTTCGGAGGTCTTGCCTCCTTCATCAGCATAAATAAAGTGAAAACAAACAAACTCTTAAATAGTGACATACTCACTCAAAATCATTTCAAACCACTACCTGTGCTGGCGCCAAAATTACCGGTGTTGGAACGCATAATGCGTTCCAAATGTGCTAAGTGGCGGAAGTAGTGCGCCAAACTACTTCCGGTTGTCAAAATTCTATAGCCGTAAATAATCGGCTTTCTCTATGTGAATGCCATAATTATAAAACCATTGTGGCATATTATCTAAACGCATAAAGCAAACTCTTAGCGTGCAAACGATTGTGCTGATACTTTGATTAGTGATAGTAAATGTGACAGCCGCTTGTTGCCATGACAACTTAAACAATGCTGGAGTGTAATCCTGTACAGGGACAGACTAACAGTAACTATGTTTCTGAATACACCAAAGTGTGTTAAAACAGGCATGATGTTTGGCTACAATGTGAGTGTTTAAAGATGGTGTATATATTGATAAAAGAGGATAAACAAATCTAATTATTAGGCACGCCAGCTGATATATTGTGCTATATATATATGTGTAGTGTTACCTTATATTGAAGATATTGAGTCAATATGTCCAATATTCATAGAGGAATCTCATATGGAGATATGTACCTCCGATATATAGCCTTCAAATTCTACATAACTAAAATATTAACGATTATCGTTTATCTGCGATCTTCCCATTAGTATGAGCTGTTAACATGCATATTATTCCTATCCTCTGTCAAAAACCCTTTATGTATTTTTGAAATTTATACCGCTCACCTAGTTCCTATTCAGTGATGGGGTTATATATTAACACCATATTAATTCTCGTTATAAGTGCTACGTGGGTCATATATGTATATTCCACTGCTATCTTGTGGCTACCAATGCCCTCATATGCTCCCTATTTAAACACTCCAAAGCGTTTAGGCACAAACGTACAAAAGATGAATAAACTTAAACTTAAAAAATAAACTTAAAAAATAATAAATAAAAGCAATTGATGTGACGGTCTTTCCATTAATTTAAACACTATCCCATTCGGGATGGATTTAGCTCTAATAGTCCTTGATTTTCGTATATATGCAGAATAAAGGACGTTGAGTCATTCACTTCTGTATTTATGTATAATGTGATCCACTCTGTGTTTATTTCTGTGCGTTCTTCGTTGTCTTCTATTGCCCCCTGGACCTCTAGGTTAATATTGCCTTTAGGATTGAATGCTTAGTATGCATCATATTCTCCTGGTTATTGTGCCATCAAATTATTTTCCATGTTGTTGTTTTCTTCTTCCTGGGATGCTTAAGGATCTAGTGTCCAGTTTTGGCTATGTGTACTGCTATGTGTGAAAAAACTGGTAACTCCAAGGCACCACTATCCGACTTCCACGCAGGTATTAGAAATACCAAAGACTCCTACCCCTGGTGCTGTGTGCCAACATGGTTTAGGAGCACCCCTAGAACGAGGCACGCCGACCATACGGTGCACAGAGTCATAATAGTCTAGGTGCCGTACCCTGCGCTTGTATCACATTATATAGCTGTATTACACCAAAGCCTTGAAGTCAGGGGTGGTGTTGAGCCCCCCTGGATAAATGGTACCCAGTCGGTACATCCATTGTGCCTCCCGTTGCAGAAGTATTTTACCTCTGTCTCCCCCTCTATCTAATGGGGGTACATGATCAATGAGTGTGTATCTTATTGATGCCACCGAGTGTCTGTACTCTGCACAGTGTCTCGCTACCGGTTGTTCTGATTCCCCGGATTTGTGAGCCGACCTTATGGCATGCCGATGATTGGCCATCCTTTCTCTCAGGGTACCTGTCGTTTTACCGACATAGTACCAAGAGCATGGGCATACCAATAAGTAGATGACAAACGTGGTCGTACAGGTAATCGAATGTCGTATGTGGAACTGCTTGTTGGTATGGGGATGGTTAAATATTCTGGTACTTATAAGTCCATTACAGGTAGTGCATCCTAAGCATCGATAAGATCCTCTGATGTTGGTATGTGTCCTGGGATTATAGCTTGCCTTTGAGTCAGTCTTGACTAATAAGTCTTGCAGATTTGTGCCCCTCCTGTAACCGACCATAGGCGTAAGATGTTTGCTAAATTGTAATTTTGGATCAGTGGAAATGATAGGCCAATGTGTCCTTAAAGAGAGTCCAGCATTTCTGGTACTAGGAGAAAATGTAGTTGCCAGTATAATTCTGTCATCCCTGGTTTGTCTAGGTTCTTGGGCCAATAATTGTGCTTGTGTTATTTGTGACACTTCCTTCATCATCTGGCTGATTTGTTGGGTCTTATATCCCCTCTCTTCAAATTTTGCACCCATTTCAGACAACTGGGTGGCTCCTAATATAGGATCCGAATTGTTTCTAACTGTTCTGATAAGCTGCGATTTCAATATACCCTTTAGTAATGCTGGGGGGTGACAGCTATCTGACCTCAATAGGGAGTTCCTATCTGTAGGTTTACTGAATAGTGTGCATCCTAGTCCCTGTGTGGTTTTATATACTTTGAGGTCAAGAAAGTTAATAGACTCTGTGTCACTCAACATTTTGAATCTAACAGTGGTCTTAGTATTGTTGATCGTTTCAAACCACTCATGGAGGTCATCCATGCCCCCTCTCCAAATCAAAAAGATATCGTCAATATACCTACGGTAGAAAATGATGGATGAATCACATTTTCCCCATAGGTATATGTTCTCAAAATGTGACATGAAGATGTTAGCATAGGAGGGGGCCATGGATGACCCCATGGCCGTACCCGCTATCTGAAGAAAGAATTTGTTTTCGAATCTGAAATAATTCTTGTGTAAACAAAATTCAATGAGAGATAGTAAGTATTCAATGGGGGGTCCCTCATAGAGGGGATTGTTCGTGAGGTGTGCCCTAACTGCTTCTAATCTCTCCCCGTGGGGAATGATAGTGTACAGGCTGTTCACGTCCATGGTGACCAAAATGTCACCAGTCTGGACGTGAACAGCCCCCAACAGTCTAATAAATTCGCTGGTATCCAGCAAAAAGGATCGTGTTCCTCTGACAACCGGCTGTAGCAGCAGGTCAATGTACTGTGACACCGGTTGGCATAAGGAATCTACTGCCGACACGATAGGACGACCCGGAGGTGCCTTTGCATCCTTATGCACCTTTGGTATTGTGTATAATATGGGTATCCTTGGATGTGGTGTGATGCAATATTTTTTGATGTGTTCAGAGATGAAACCCTGTTTGCAATAATTAATTTAAGCTCTCATGTTCTGACAAATGGTGAAATACAACTTCTGAATAAGGGACTATCATTTGTTCCCAGCACAACAATCAATGAGTATGAACAGAAAGTTGATATTCACAAATTTTGCAGAACCTTAAAGCTTAAGGAGTTTTTCCAGAACACTATATCAGATAACACCAAAACCGCAATTGAACGCCAATGTCATATACCAAGCTCATTTGAGCCTACCAATTATAGCGCCAGCACCAAGACCTTTATTCGTATGGTCTCTCAAGACCTAGATAAGGACAGAGAGCATTCTATATGGAAACATAATTTAACACAAATAGAAAGAGAAGCTATTAAAACACTCCAGGATGACACCTCCCTTACCATTAGACCAGCGGATAAGGGAGGGGCCATAGTCCTTTTGAACTATGATTACTACAAAAGTGATATCGTACATCAACTCTCAGATACATCTACATACATGGCTCTGAAGGGTGATCCAACAGATACATACAAAAAACAATTGGATGATTTAATTCAGATGGGTTGCGAACAGGGTTTCATCTCTGAACACATCAAAAAATATTGCATCACCCCACATCCAAGGATACCCATATTATACACAATACCAAAGGTGCATAAGGATGCAAAGGCACCTCCGGGTCGTCCTATCGTGTCGGCAGTAGATTCCTTATGCCAACCGGTGTCACAGTACATTGACCTGCTGCTACAGCCGGTTGTCAGAGGAACACGATCCTTTTTGCTGGATACCAGCGAATTTATTAGACTGTTGGGGGCTGTTCACGTCCAGACTGGTGACATTTTGGTCACCATGGACGTGAACAGCCTGTACACTATCATTCCCCACGGGGAGGGATTAGAAGCAGTTAGGGCACACCTCACGAACAATCCCCTCTATGAGGGACCCCCCATTGAATACTTACTATCTCTCATTGAATTTTGTTTACACAAGAATTATTTCAGATTCGAAAACAAATTCTTTCTTCAGATAGCGGGTACGGCCATGGGGTCATCCATGGCCCCCTCCTATGCTAACATCTTCATGTCACATTTTGAGAACATATACCTATGGGGAAAATGTGATTCATCCATCATTTTCTACCGTAGGTATATTGACGATATCTTTTTGATTTGGAGAGGGGGCATGGATGACCTCCATGAGTGGTTTGAAACGATCAACAATACTAAGACCACTGTTAGATTCAAAATGTTGAGTGACACAGAGTCTATTAACTTTCTTGACCTCAAAGTATATAAAACCACACAGGGACTAGGATGCACACTATTCAGTAAACCTACAGATAGGAACTCCCTATTGAGGTCAGATAGCTGTCACCCCCCAGCATTACTAAAGGGTATATTGAAATCGCAGCTTATCAGAACAGTTAGAAACAATTCGGATCCTATATTAGGAGCCACCCAGTTGTCTGAAATGGGTGCAAAATTTGAAGAGAGGGGATATAAGACCCAACAAATCAGCCAGATGATGAAGGAAGTGTCACAAATAACACAAGCACAATTATTGGCCCAAGAACCTAGACAAACCAGGGATGACAGAATTATACTGGCAACTACATTTTCTCCTAGTACCAGAAATGCTGGACTCTCTTTAAGGACACATTGGCCTATCATTTCCACTGATCCAAAATTACAATTTAGCAAACATCTTACGCCTATGGTCGGTTACAGGAGGGGCACAAATCTGCGAGACTTATTAGTCAAGACTGACTCAAAGGCAAGCTATAATCCCAGGACACATACCAACATCAGAGGATCTTATCGATGCTTAGGATGCACTACCTGTAATGGACTTATAAGTACCAGAATATTTAACCATCCCCATACCAACAAGCAGTTCCACATACGACATTCAATTACCTGTACGACCACGTTTGTCATCTACTTATTGGTATGCCCATGCTCTTGGCACTATGTCGGTAAAACGACAGGTACCCTGAGAGAAAGGATGGCCAATCATCGGCATGCCATAAGGTCGGCTCACAAATCCGGGGAATCAGAACAACCGGTAGCGAGACACTGTGCAGAGTACAGACACTCGGTGGCATCAATAAGATACACACTCATTGATCATGTACCCCCATTAGATAGAGGGGGAGACAGAGGTAAAATACTTCTGCAACGGGAGGCACAATGGATGTACCGACTGGGTACCATTTATCCAGGGGGGCTCAACACCACCCCTGACTTCAAGGCTTTGGTGTAATACAGCTATATAATGTGATACAAGCGCAGGGTACGGCACCTAGACTATTATGACTCTGTGCACCGTATGGTCGGCGTGCCTCGTTCTAGGGGTGCTCCTAAACCATGTTGGCACACAGCACCAGGGGTAGGAGTCTTTGGTATTTCTAATACCTGCGTGGAAGTCGGATAGTGGTGCCTTGGAGTTACCAGTTTTTTCACACATAGCAGTACACATAGCCAAAACTGGACACTAGATCCTTAAGCATCCCAGGAAGAAGAAAACAACAACATGGAAAATAATTTGATGGCACAATAACCAGGAGAATATGATGCATACTAAGCATTCAATCCTAAAGGCAATATTAACCTAGAGGTCCAGGGGGCAATAGAAGACAACGAAGAACGCACAGAAATAAACACAGAGTGGATCACATTATACATAAATACAGAAGTGAATGACTCAACGTCCTTTATTCTGCATATATACGAAAATCAAGGACTATTAGAGCTAAATCCATCCCGAATGGGATAGTGTTTAAATTAATGGAAAGACCGTCACATCAATTGCTTTTATTTATTATTTTTTAAGTTTATTTTTTAAGTTTAAGTTTATTCATCTTTTGTACGTTTGTGCCTAAACGCTTTGGAGTGTTTAAATAGGGAGCATATGAGGGCATTGGTAGCCACAAGATAGCAGTGGAATATACATATATGACCCACGTAGCACTTATAACGAGAATTAATATGGTGTTAATATATAACCCCATCACTGAATAGGAACTAGGTGAGCGGTATAAATTTCAAAAATACATAAAGGGTTTTTGACAGAGGATAGGAATAATATGCATGTTAACAGCTCATACTAATGGGAAGATCGCAGATAAACGATAATCGTTAATATTTTAGTTATGTAGAATTTGAAGGCTATATATCGGAGGTACATATCTCCATATGAGATTCCTCTATGAATATTGGACATATTGACTCAATATCTTCAATATAAGGTAACACTACACATATATATATATAGCACAATATATCAGCTGGCGTGCCTAATAATTAGATTTGTTTATCCTCTTTTATCAATATATACACCATCTTTAAACACTCACATTGTAGCCAAACATCATGCCTGTTTTAACACACTTTGGTGTATTCAGAAACATAGTTACTGTTAGTCTGTCCCTGTACAGGATTACACTCCAGCATTGTTTAAGTTGTCATGGCAACAAGCGGCTGTCACATTTACTATCACTAATCAAAGTATCAGCACAATCGTTTGCACGCTAAGAGTTTGCTTTATGCGTTTAGATAATATGCCACAATGGTTTTATAATTATGGCATTCACATAGAGAAAGCCGATTATTTACGGCTATAGAATTTTGACAACCGGAAGTAGTTTGGCGCACTACTTCCGCCACTTAGCACATTTGGAACGCATTATGCGTTCCAACACCGGTAATTTTGGCGCCAGCACAGGTAGTGGTTTGAAATGATTTTGAGTGAGTATGTCACTATTTAAGAGTTTGTTTGTTTTCACTTTATTTATGCTGATGAAGGAGGCAAGACCTCCGAAAACGTTACAGAAATAAAAGTAACCTGTTTATGAAAGTCCTGAGAGTGCATTTTCTTTTGGCTGCATATCTTCTACAAATTTGCACCCAGGCATTTTTCCTTTGTGGGCGAGTTTTGGTGTTTTGGATACCTATATATATATATATATATATATATATATATATATATATATATATATATATATATATATATATATATATATATATATATATATATATATATATACAGGCACACATACACACAAATTTCACACTCACACACATACAGATAAAACACCATACACACACATTTGTACATACACATTTTACATACACACTCAAATATCTCTCTCACTAACACAGACGAGGCACACACACACACATGTATATTCAGATACACACATTCACATACAAACACCCACACGCATAAATACACATGCACAAACATATAATTACAGGCAAATGCAAATGCACAAATACATAGATACACACACACGTATTTACAGATATAAAACTCATGCATACAAACTTAAACACAAAAAACTAAACATAGTAAACTAATTGTACATCATATAGATGAGATGATAAGATGCTTAAAAACAACATGTTATATAGCTGCAAATATACATTTTTGTAAAATTATATATATTAATGAAATCTCACTGTTTATACATGTTTTTAGTAATCACAGGTCACAAATCTTAGAACTTTGGAGTAGGAATATGAATATTTGTATATATACCCAGATAAATTATATTAACTAAAAAAAATATCATTAGATATATAGAGTAATTGGAATCAAAATTCCCTGTTATTATCCTTAAAAATATGGACAGTTGCTTGATATGCTAATATGTTGCACCATAGTGAACAAGAAATATGAATCTTTGGAATTCATGGCAACGTCAAAAAAAAAAGTATTTGTTTCTTTAATTTTAAAGAAAGAATATATACAGTAACCACAATACAGCTACTACTAAATTGCTATTAAATAATGTAATATCACAGATTTTACATGGTACTAAAACAAATCATGGCCACAGTTAATTTTTAATACACAGGCTGCTCACTAGCAAGAAATTACATTTAATGTGTATACAAATGGATTATAAATTAATTATAACTATAGCAAGCGTAAGCAAATTTATTTTCATTGTTTGGCATGAAAAATAAGTGTAAAATATGTTATCATTCCATTACCATGTCAAGTTTATAAATTCTATCTGTAAAAAAATATTAAATTTGTATTTGATCACATGATCAGATCGAAAGACAATTCTATAAGTAATAATTCTGTATTTAGAGTGTACTTATTTTAACTGTTTTAACAAATACAGGGCCAGAATACAAGTGGAGCGCAAAATTGCACTTACACAAGCACGGTTTTTGTGCTCCACTCGTAATACCAGCGCACACAATTGTGTATTTTAATTGGCCCGCTTCCATAGGCTCCAATGGGAGCCTCGTTCTCATGTCATAAGACACGGCATGAAAACTAGCGCAGCGAAGGAGGTAAGTGGTGCAGCTATGGGCAGCAATTTTAAACATATATGTATATGCTTATATATATATATACACACATATTAACACATAAATATATATTTATATAAGCATATACATATATACCTGTATTTACATGGAACACACAGTTCCCATAAACCACAAAATAAAGGCACTTTTCAGCCCCGTTTTATTCTAACACTCCAGACCTGCCAACTTTAACCCCTAAAAACTGCTTTTTGGCGGTGATTGGAGGTTATTTTGAATATTAACCAGAAATCTGACCTCTGGTTAATTTTCACAGTGCTGGTTATTAATTGCGCACCTGCAAACAGGCAAATTTGCCCATTTTCGGGTGGGCGATACAATAGCATTCCACTTGTAATTTGACCCACAATATAAAATAAAATATAATAAATTATCTATAATGTGAAAATGATTATTAGCCATTATAAATTATATCTAGATATTTATTTAATATTATTATTATTATTATTTTTTACTGAAGATGAAACACTAAAATATTGCTTGCTGACATAAGAGACAAATAGTGTGGGAGACAATAAATATAATTGAAATGCAATAGACTTGTACAGCTTCCTAAATAGCTGATTAGCCAGAAAAAAAAAAATTAAAGTTGATTATAATCAATGGTGCCACATGGCAGATGGATTTGATAAGACAAAAATCATAAAATGTCTATTAAATGCAGCTGGCTTTTCTAACAGCATTTTAGATTAGTCTGGCATCACCAAAGTCAAATACAACCACTGAAAAGAATTTGGCATTCATTTTGTACATTATACAACTATCCTGCTAACACAGCTGAGACTTTTGTTGGCACAAATTTAGTAGGGTAAGATAAGATTTAATAGCTTATATGATGAAGGTCAATTTAATATTCATCTATTGGCAGCTAGCAGAGAGTTTGATGGCTAACTCATTATATATGTGCATGGCATATGTCAGTAATTAATAATAGCTTTACAAATGGTCTGACTCTGCCTTCAGAACACACATGACTCCGCCTATACAATTCTGATCACTCCCACAGATCTCAATGATTGATAGTCCCTTCTTTCATGCGTTTGTTCGGGCTTTACACGCTCTATCTATTAGTAGTAGACAGTGCTATGCACTAAAACCACACAAAAAAAAAATCTTTTTCTAACATAAAAATATGTAATCCATTTTCTAATGCTGTTTTATAGATGCAATATAGAAAAAAATTACTTTATTGCCCCTTTACCCTCAGTCCCCAAAGTTATAGTTCTTTCCTTTTTATTACTCAATAATGATTGCTGAACCTTATGATCTTTGTGATTAAAAAAACATTAATAAAAAATAAATAAAATCCAACATACATACGGCAAGATTACGAGTTGTGCGTTAGTGTAAATCAGCCAATAGAATGCAAGCTCAATCCTATTGGCTGATTAGATCAGCCAATAGGATTGAACTTCAATCCTATTGGCTGATTGCATCAGCCAATAGATTTTTTTCTACCTTAATTCCGATTGGCTGATAGAATTCTATCAGCCAATCAGAATCTAAGGGACTCCATCTTAGATGACGTCACTTAAAGGAACCGTCATTTAGTAAGAAGACTTTGTTGGAAGAGTATGCTTCGTGCTGGATGTCTTGAAAATGGACCCGCTCTGCGCCGGATGGATGAAGATAGAAGATGCCATCTGGATGAAGACTTCTGCCCATCTGGAGGACCACTTCGCCCGGCTTAGATGAAGACTTCTCCCAGCTTCATTGAGGACTTCTTGCCGCTTGGATGAAGACTTCTCCCGGTAAGTCAATCTTCAGGGGGTTAGTGTTAGTGTTTTTTTAAGGGTGTATTGGGTGGGTTTTATTTTTAGGTTAGGGACTTTGGGCTTGCAAAAGAGCTAACTCTCACTCACTCTATACAAACACTTTTCACAAATAAGAAACACTATTGATTCACAAGAGAATTGCACATTGTCAGAAAATATACCACACAGAGAGGCATACTCTATAGGCCTAAAATTCACTGATCTATGTGATCTGAACACACTAGCCTCACTACAAGCAATTACACTTAGAGAAGCTAGCATTTATGACTCCATCCCTAAACCTAAAATCTCAACATATACTAAATCACATTTTGACCCAGTACACAGTAGGAGTGAAGCAATAGAAATGTTTCAGAACCTTGTAAAGTTAGAACTCACTAGTTTGCACTCCACCATAGAGACTGCATCCACCACAACCACTAATTCTATGAGCAAACAAAATGTATCTATTAGCGAACAACAAGCACTAAAGTCACTCAGTAACAATAATGACATAGTGGTCACCCCAGCGGACAAAGGTGGTGCAGTAGTGATCCTCAATACTGATGACTATAGAAGAGAAGTATACAGACAACTTAATGACAGAGAGACATATCATAAGCTTACCTATAACCCCACTAATAAGTACAAACAAGAGCTTTACAACTTATTAGATTCTGCGGTAGAAGAGGGGTTTCTAAATCAAGAAACAGCAGACCATTGCCTAGTGGAGTATCCCACCATTCCTACCTTTCGCATAGTACCGAAGATATATAAATCTCTTGTTGACACACCAGGCAGGCCCATTGTGGCCAGCAGAGGCTCACTATGCGAAAGGATAGGAAACTGGCTAGACAACATACTACAACCCATAGTTAAGTCCCTACCTGGATACATACGAGACAGCACACATCTCATACAACAAATTCAAACCATCACATGGCAGCAAGACTACACTTGGTTATCTGTTGATGTATCAGCCCTGTACTCTAGTATCCCCCATGAGGAAGGTCTTAAAGCCCTCACACACATGCTAAAGAGACACACCAGTTATCCTGAAGAATTTATTAAATTTCTTGAAGAACTTACAAGATTCCTTCTTACACACAACTACTTTGTCTTCGAGGGCCAGTACTACCTCCAAAAATGCGGCACAGCCATGGGAGCCAAATTCGCCCCCTCTTATGCAAACTTATATATGGGGTATTTGGAACATCTGTACCTTTTTGGGGGTGGACTGGCCCTCGAGGACAAGGTAGTGGTATATGGTAGATTCATAGACGACCTAATATTTATCTACAAGAAAAACACTGAACTTACTATTCAGGAAATCCTTGATTTCTTCAACAACAATACACTTAACCTGTCATTTACGCATCTAAATAATGATAAGATCATCAACTTTTTAGATCTCACATTAGAGCACAATGATGAAGGAAACATCATCACTAGCACATTTAGAAAACCCCTATCAAGAAATACTATACTTAGAGCTGACTCTTGTCATGCCCCACACATGCAAAAAGGCATTCCCAAGGGCCAATATTTAAGATTACGGAGAAACTGTAGTACCCTCCAATTATACTTCAAACAAGCAGATGAACTCACTAATAGACTTATATCTAGAGGCTACAGAAAAAGTGCGCTACTCAAAATTAAATCCCAAGTAGCAAGGATAGATAGGGTCACATTACTTAAAAACAACAACAAAAAAACCACAACAGGTACAATTAGCAGAAGCAACAATGAAAATTTCACATTCACAGAAGATATCTGTTTTGTAACCAAATACAGTAATCAATTTTATACCATCACAAAGATTATCAAGAAATATCTACCAGTTCTCAATAGTGACATCATTTTGAGAAATAAATTACAGAAACATATAAGATTTGTAGCCAAAAAAGCACCAACCATACGTGATAAGATCACACACAAATTCCATAGCAAAATCTTACCAACCACCAATTGGCTAACCCCTTCCAAAGGCAATTACAGATGTGGCCATGTACCATGCAAAAGTTGCAAATATACTGAAAAATGCTTAACGTTTAATTCTTCAGAAACACACAAAACATATCCAATAACTGATAGAATGGACTGTACGTCCACTCATATAATATATTTAATTACATGTACACATTGCCAACAACAATATATAGGGATCACGACACGCCCACTGAAGGACCGTATAAGAGAACATCTCTTATCAATAGAAGAGGAACTCCCTAGGACACCAGTGGCCAAACATTTTCATACACATGATAACAAACTTAGCCATTTCACATTTAAAGCTATAGAACACAAAACAAATAATCCACTAGGGGGTGACAGAAACAAGATGTTGTCCAAAAGAGAAGTATATTGGATATTTATGTTACAAACTAGAGCACCACAAGGCATGAACAAAAGATATGATGTGAATCTATATATAGAGTAAGCAAGATATATTTCACTTACATATCATAAAGAATTCATAGATAAGACTAACATCAACACACTATATATACACTACATCAGTTCTTAGGTTCTTCAATAACATGAATACAATCATTATTAAATTCTGTAATATCCACACTTACTATCTATAGGGCTTAATCTATTAGCTCCTATAGCATACACATAGGCCTACAGGTCAATTCCATATAGCCTACCCTCTCTCCTCTGTTCCCACCAAAGGTTTGCTAAAATTGTCTGTGCTTTATTAATTTAAGCATTGTTACAGAAGCATTAGTTATTTTGTTGTGAAGAAACTTATTTCCCAGCAGCAATGCCTGAACCAGCCAAGCCAGCGCCTAAGAAGGGCTCCAAGAAAACTGTAACAAGTATCATTTCATAAAGGGTTAACTCTGTTCAGTTTTGAGAAAACTATTTTCTGAGGCAGGTTTCCTAGCATATTGCGTACTGTAATTAAGTTTGTGATAAGCATTCACTGCTAGGTGATAAGAAGGACTCAATTGTTTTCTTGTGTGTACTTGTTATCTGCGGTGGCCTGTCCAAGGGCTTTGTCTAAATGTGTGATGGGGGATTTTATGCTTCCCCCCCTGGGAGTGCCCTGTGTGCATGTAACCTAAATAAAAAGCAGGCTGGGCATCCCAGTCCTCAGTTCTTGGTTGTCCCTCAATCGCAGCGTTGACTCGTTTTTGTGGGCAGAAGGGTATCCTAGCTGTACTACAGCTAAGGGGGATTATTCTACATTTGCGAGACTCATATAGAATACTATGGAAAGCAGTTTCTCCCCTCTTCAGCAATAGGAATCCAGGCTACTAAGCGGTCCATCTCTCAGCGAGACTAAGGGTAACCGTAACATTTGGCGGCAGCGGTGGGATTTTTCCTGGATTTCCTAGGAGAGGTACAGAACGGATGGAGAGCGCTTACGAAAAATTGAAGCGTACAACCCTAAAGGATTTACTTGAAAGCAGAGGGGGGTACGCCAGCAACCGGCCGAGGAGAGAGCTGATCGCAGAATTGACCGAACTGGATCAGAGCTTCACAATGGCGGAAACACCGACCACGATTAGTGACGAAAAAACCAGGATTGTTCGGGAGAGGCTCTCACTGTACGGGCCGAACCCCTCCATGGAATTGGTACAGCTGTTGATGGCGGAAGCGGACAAGGATATACGAGAGACTCGAGCCCACGAACTCAACCTAGCGAACGCACACCGCAATGCTGAAGCCCCGCAGGTAATCATCCCTGTCGAAAATGCTGGGAGACCCAAGATACCCTATGCGGCATTTCGACCCTTCCTAGAGAGCGAGACAGGGATTGATGAATATTTGGCGGACTTCGAAAGGCAATGTGCCCTGCACCAGATTCCCAACAGGGAGTGGCCCACGATATTGTCTGGGAAACTATCCGGGCGAGCCCTGGAAGCCTTTCGTACTCTGGGTGCTGAGGAAGTGACACAGTATGAGCTAGTTAAGGAGACACTGTTGCGACGGTACGCAGTAACTCCGGACGCGTATCGCCGACAGTTTCGGGGCACGAAAAAGAAGCCTAACGATACCCATATGGAATGGGCGCACCGAATGCGGAGAGCGGCAAATCACTGGATGAGCGGAAGTAAAGCGGTGACTGGTGAGGAAATTTTACAATTGTTTCTCTTAGAACATTTTTATAATGGCATGGAACAGCAAGGGAAGGAATGGCTGCGAGACAGGCGACCTTCTACCTTAGAAGAAGCAGCCAAATTGGCCGATGAACATTATGACTCCCGTCTTCACGAACCCAGAGAGGTTTACCGTGCACCCCCTCGTGCTGAATTCCGAGCCCCGGTGCCCGCAGGGCCCGCCCGACACTCAGGACCACCCAATAACAGCTCTGAGCGTCCCAGACCGACTTGCCACCGATGCAAGCAACCAGGGCATTTCATGGCTAGCTGCCCCCTTAATACGCACCAGACACCCAGGAATTACAATTACCCCTCTGGGGCATATCGTCCGGCCCGGACCCTCTGTGTTAACCAAGAGGCCCCTATGGAGGAATATTTGGGGCCGCTTCACGAGGCGGACCCTGTATATGCTGCCTCAGATAACCGCCAGCACCATCGGCAGAAGGTATGGCTCGAGGGGCGATCTACCGAGGGATTGAGAGACACAGGGGCTACTATCACGCTGGTACAGAGTCATTTGGTGCCGGAGCACAAGCGATCTGGACAGACTGTGGCCGTTAGAGTGGCGGGGGGGGATGTGTACAAAATTCCAACAGCTAAAGTGCATCTTGATTGGGGAGCGGGAAAGGGGGCTGTGAACGTGGGCATAATGGATAATTTACCTGCCGAAGTACTACTGGGCAATGATTTGGGCCCCATGACTTCTGCCTATGCTCCAGTATGCAACAACGAGGCGGACCCAGTGACTACACGGGCCCAAGCCCGGACGGAGCGAGAACTCTCACCAGTGCGGGAGACACAGGTAAGACCTACCCCGACATTGCCTGACATGTTAGGCCCCATACCCTGGGACACCCCAGATGCTTTCGAGACAGAGTCTAAGACTGACCCGACCTTACAAAAGTACCGGGAACGAGCAGAGACCGGAGGGGGCGGGGCAGATAATGAAACATTCTTATGGGAAAAAGGGAAACTATACCGCTGGACAGAGAAAAGGGGACAGCGTAGGCGACAGCTGGTAGTGCCCCACAAATACCGTCAAGAAATCCTCAAGATAGGCCATGACATCCCCTTAGCAGGCCACCTAGCTGTAACCTGTACCCTACACCGCATTACTCACACGTTCTTTTGGCCAGGGGTACACGCCGACGTTAGAACTTACTGTAACACCTGCGATGTGTGTCAACGAGTAGGAAGGCGAGGCGATCACCCTAAAGCCCATCTAGTAAATATGCCCATTGTAGAGGAACCCTTCAGCCGGGTTGCTATTGACCTAGTGGGACCACTGGCTACCCCTAGTCCCTCCGGTAAGCGCTACATTCTTACCGTAGTGGACTACGCTACCAGGTACCCAGAGGCTGTCGCCCTATCCAACATACAAGCGGATACGGTAGCGAATGCACTAGTACAGGTGTTCTCCCGGGTAGGATTTCCAAAAGAAATCCTATCCGACCGAGGCACCCAATTTACGGCTGAATTGACCCAACAACTCTGGCAGGTTTGCAAAATTAAGTCCCTCCTGAGCTCCCCATACCACCCCCAGACGAACGGGCTGTGTGAGAGGTTCAATGGGACCCTCAAGCAAATGCTCAAGACGTTCACTCAGGAATACCGAGACTGGGAACGCTTCCTGCCGCACCTCCTTTTTGCTTATCGGGAGGTGCCCCAGGAAACGACAGGGTTCTCTCCCTTCGAGTTGCTCTACGGAAGAAAGGTACGGGGACCCCTAAACCTGATCCGGGAGCACTGGGAGGGAGAGATGGAGACTGACGGTGTCCCCATTGTGCCATACGTGCTGGAACTCAGGGACCGAATGGAGCAATTAGCCAAATCCGTGCGGGCTAATCTCCAGTCGGCCCAGAGAAGACAGAAAGTATGGTACGATCGGGGGGCCCGAAAGAGAATCTTTACCATAGGACAAAAGGTGTTAGTACTTAAGCCGGTGAAGACAGACAAATTGCAGGCGTCCTGGCAGGGCCCCTACCAGATCGTAGAGAAAAGGGGAGACACCACTTATGTGATAGCTAGCTGCCACGACAACAATCTTAGAAAGACATTCCATGTAAACATGCTCAAGGAATATTTTGAGCGACCAGAGAACGTGACGGCCGTATGTTGTTCCCCTCAGGAAGGCCCCGACAGTCTACCCATTCCAGACCTATTAGAAAAGAGTCTCCCCACAGGTATAGTGGCTCAGGTTCAGATAGGAGACCGACTTAGCCCCACTGAAAGGGAGCAGCTCAACCAACTCCTACAGTCCAAACACCTCACCTTCTCCCCGAAGCCAGGGTACACTACTTTAACCACCCACCAGGTAGATACTCCGGGACAAGCTCCCTTGCGCCAGGCTCCGTACCGAATCCCCGAAGCAGTTAGGATAGGAATGAAGAAGGAGATCGATGAGATGCTCCAACTCGGGGTAATTGAGCCCTCCGATAGTCCCTGGGCCTCCCCAGTTGTCTTGGTGCCCAAGAAAGATGGGACCACCCGGTTCTGCGTAGACTATCGGAGGCTCAATGAAAAGACCGTGACGGACGCTTACCCTATGCCCAGGGTAGACGAGCTACTCGATCGTATAGCCAGGGGAAATTACCTGACCACTATTGACCTCTGCAAAGGTTACTGGCAGATTCCCCTGGCCCCGGAGGCTATCCCCAAGTCGGCATTCGTCACCCCATTCGGCTTATATCAGTTTAGGGTAATGCCGTTTGGGATGAAGAATGCCCCAGCTACATTCCAGCGCTTGGTGGATAGGCTCCTGGATGGCTTCCAGAGTTTTGCTTGCGCCTACCTGGACGACATAGCGATCCACAGTGAGTCATGGGAGGACCACTTAGCTCACATAGGAATGGTTCTGGATCAGATCCGGGCTGCTGGCCTGACTCTGAAGCCAGAAAAATGCCACTTTGGGATGGCCGAGGTACAGTACCTGGGTCACCGGGTGGGGTGTGGAAAGCAGCGACCAGAGCCGGCCAAGATAGAAGCTGTCGCCAATTGGCCCACCCCCATCACTAAGACTCAGGTCCTAGCCTTCCTGGGCACGGCAGGGTACTATAGACGGTTCGTACCAGACTACAGCACACTTGCCAAACCCCTGACTGACTTGACCAAGAAGAACTTACCTCGACAGGTCCTGTGGTCTCCCCACTGTGAAACGGCTTTCCAGGCTCTCAAAAATGCTCTAATTAACGCTCCTGTCTTGGCGGCTCCAGCCCTTAACAAACGTTTTATCGTCCACACAGATGCTTCCATGTTCGGGCTGGGAGCCGTCCTCAGCCAAGTAGGCGAAGATGGAGGGGAGCACCCAGTTGCCTACATCAGCCGGAAGCTCCTGCCCCGTGAAGTCAGCTATGCAGCGGTCGAAAAGGAGTGTTTGGCTTTGGTGTGGGCATTAAAGAAATTGACTCCCTATTTATATGGGCAGGAGTTCACTCTGGTCACCGACCATAACCCGTTGGTGTGGCTGAAACGGGTCTCTGGAGATAATGGCAGGCTATTACGTTGGAGTTTATCGTTGCAACCCTTCAATTTCACCATTACTTACAGACCTGGGAAACAGAATGGCAACGCCGACGGGTTGTCCAGACAAACCGACCTCAGCCCCGCATAACCAGCGGTCTGGACAGCCTTAGTCTGCCCCGAAAAGGGGTCAGACCGTGTCTGCCAGAGTGTTCCACAGAAAGGGAGCACTGTTACAGAAGCATTAGTTATTTTGTTGTGAAGAAACTTATTTCCCAGCAGCAATGCCTGAACCAGCCAAGCCAGCGCCTAAGAAGGGCTCCAAGAAAACTGTAACAAGTATCATTTCATAAAGGGTTAACTCTGTTCAGTTTTGAGAAAACTATTTTCTGAGGCAGGTTTCCTAGCATATTGCGTACTGTAATTAAGTTTGTGATAAGCATTCACTGCTAGGTGATAAGAAGGACTCAATTGTTTTCTTGTGTGTACTTGTTATCTGCGGTGGCCTGTCCAAGGGCTTTGTCTAAATGTGTGATGGGGGATTTTATGCTTCCCCCCCTGGGAGTGCCCTGTGTGCATGTAACCTAAATAAAAAGCAGGCTGGGCATCCCAGTCCTCAGTTCTTGGTTGTCCCTCAATCGCAGCGTTGACTCGTTTTTGTGGGCAGAAGGGTATCCTAGCTGTACTACAGCTAAGGGGGATTATTCTACATTTGCGAGACTCATATAGAATACTATGGAAAGCAGTTTCTCCCCTCTTCAGCAATAGGAATCCAGGCTACTAAGCGGTCCATCTCTCAGCGAGACTAAGGGTAACCGTAACAAGCATGATCTATCCCTCCCAAATTAAAAAGGAACTAAAAATGATTTAAAGAAAGAATTAAAAAAGAATTTTTCACACACTATTTCATGAGAAAATGTTTTTAACATAATTTATCCATTTGCCATATCTTTTTATTTTAGCATTGTTAAAACTATCTAGTTATGAACCAACGATTTAATATAACCCAGTATTCCCCCTTTAGGGTTAGACTTAAAAATACATTAGTAATCAAGACTATTAGCTAGTCTTTCTTACAGTTTCATAACAAACTATGTGAAATATATTATATATAATATCACATCAGCTAGGGGCTCGACACAGAACCCTTTAGCTAATAGAGTGCTATTTTTTAGATATTACCATAACGTCTCAAAAATGTTATTAATCATTTTAATGAATCATCATGATTTTCAATTGCTGTTGCTTTATAGTGAGCTATATAATAGTTGTTATACATAACTGTGGCTTTGTAGACAGCCACATAATGTTTTCTCTCTGCTAGTGACCATTCAAGGTCCACTTTAACACAAACTGATAAAGTTCACTATGCTTTCTTGTAACTGTTTTAAATTTTTTTTTTTTAAAAAAAGAATGAAATACATTGCTGTGATCTTACAGAGAGCTATACAAAGTTTTCCATCTGTATGTGGCCATTTTGGTTCACCTTAATACAAGCAGACAAAGTTTAAATATGTTCTCATACAACTGCCCTATTTCAAAAAAACGAAAAAAGGAAAATATTTGTACACAAACACACATACTTTTATCTATAGCTCTCTTTTAAATGCACTAAGCCATTATTTCTATTAATCTCCATGGTATATATAAAAGCATTGCAACAGCATCTAAGTCAATTATTGGAAAATTGTTTTCTCAAGTATTATGTATTGATATTTTTGCCTAGCATATTATCTGTTCAAGAATGTAATCTGCTGCTCGGGACCTCTAAGCCAGGTGTGCACTATGTCATTAGAAAACCAACCTGTGTAAGTCTCTATTCACCAAAAGGGTTAACAAGACACCCTTCCTGATTGGTTACCCACACCCTTATAGAGACCCTGACCAGCAGAGACCATTATCTCTGATGAAGCGCATGTGCCCATGTGCGAAACGCGTAAGATAGGAGCTTACCTGTGTCTGACGATAAGCCTGCTCTTAATAAAAACTTAATTTCATCTACTTTGAAGACTCTGCATTCCTTTTTCCTCTTTCAAAAGAGCTAACTGCCCTTGTTTGTATTTTTTTTTTCAGGTAAAACAGCTGATTACTTTTGGGGCAATGCCCCGCAAAAGGCCCTTTTAAGGGCTATTGGTAATTTAGTTTAGGCTAGGGTTTTTTTTTATTTTGGGGGGGCTTTTTTTTATTTTGATAGGGATTCGATTCGGTGTAATTCGTTTAAATATCTTGTAATTTGTTTATTTTTTCTGTAATTTAGTGGGATTTTTTTTGTACTTTAGCTAATTTAATTGATTTAATTGTTGTTAATTTAGTTAATTTATTTAATTATATTGTAGTGTTAGGTGTTAGTGTAACTTAGGTTAGGTTTTATTTTACAGGTACTTTTGTATTTATTTTAGCTAGGTAGTTATTAAATAGTTACTAACTATTTAATAACTATTTTACCTAGTTAAAATAAATACAATCTTGCCTGTAAAATAAAAATAAACACTAAGCTAGCTACAATGTAACTATTAGTTATATTGTAGCTAGCTTAGGGTTTATTTTATAGGTAAGTATTTAGTTTTAAATAGGAATAATTTAGTTAATGATCGAAATTTTATTTAGATTTATTGTAATTATATTTAAGTTAGGGGGTGTTAGGGTTAGGGTTAGACTTAGATTTAGGGGTTAATAACTTCAATATAGTGGCGGCGACGTTGGGGGCGGCAGATTAGGGGTTAATAAATGTAGGTAGGTGGCATTGATGTTAGGGACGGCAGATTAGGGGTTAATAATATTTAACTAATGTTTGCGAGGTGGGAGTGCGGCGGTTTAGGGGTTAATATGTTTTTTTATAGTGGCAGCGACGTTGGGGGCGGCAGATTAGGGGTTAATAAGTGTAGGTAGGTGGCGGCGACATTGGGGCGGCAGATTAGGGGTTAATAAATATAATGTAGGTGTCGGCGATGTTGGGGGCAGCAGATTAGGGGTTCATACATATAATGTAGGTGGCGGCGGTGTCTGGAGCGGCAGATTAGGAGTTAATAAGTGTAAGATTAGGGGTGTTTAGACTTGTGGTTCATGTTAGGGTATTAGGATTAGACATAACTTTTGTTTCCCCATAGGAATCAATGGGGCTGCGTTAAGGAGTTTTACACTGCTTTTTTGCAGGTGTTAGACTTTTTCTCAGCCGGCTCTCCCCGTTGATTCCTATGGGGAAATCGTCCATGAGCACGTACGACCAGCTCACCGCTGATTTAAGCAGCACTGGTATTGGAGTGCGGTAATGAGCAAAATTTTGCTCAACGCTCACTTCTTGCCTTTTAACGACGGGTTTCTGAAAACTCGCAATACCAGCGCTGCAAGTAAGTGAGCGGTGAGGGAAAACTGCTCGTTAGCACCGCATAGCCTCTAACGCAAAACTCGTAATCTAGTCGATAGTTTTTTTATGAAAAGCTAAGATAAAATTGGTTACATTTAATTTTAAATTAAAAGGAAGTAATTGTTTGTGCACAACTCATTAATAGGGTAAAATTACTCATCTGATGGACAGTGATAAATCCAACAGCCATAGGAAAAACACAAGTATATATTTTTTTCTCAGAATAGGAAATTATTAAAAAAAAAAAAAAAACTTGTAAGACGCTTTAAAATATCCACATTTAGATGCCATAAAAAAACAGAATTTATGTTTACCTGATAAATTACTTTCTCCAACGGTGTGTCCGGTCCACGGCGTCATCCTTACTTGTGGGATATTCTCTTCCCCAAAAGGAAATGGCAAAGAGCCCAGCAAAGCTGGTCACATGATCCCTCCTAGGCTCCGCCTACCCCAGTCATTCGACCGACGTTAAGGAGGAATATTTGCATAGGAGAAACCATATGGTACCGTGGTGACTGTAGTTAAAGAAAATAAATTATCAGACCTGATTAAAAAACCAGGGCGGGCCGTGGACCGGACACACCGTTGGAGAAAGTAATTTATCAGGTAAACATAAATTCTGTTTTCTCCAACATAGGTGTGTCCGGTCCACGGCGTCATCCTTACTTGTGGGAACCAATACCAAAGCTTTAGGACACGGATGAAGGGAGGGAGCAAATCAGGTCACCTAAATGGAAGGCACCACGGCTTGCAAAACCTTTCTCCCAAAAATAGCCTCAGAAGAAGCAAAAGTATCAAACTTGTAAAATTTGGTAAAAGTGTGCAGTGAAGACCAAGTCGCTGCCCTACATATCTGATCAACAGAAGCCTCGTTCTTGAAGGCCCATGTGGAAGCCACAGCCCTAGTGGAATGAGCTGTGATTCTTTCGGGAGGCTGCCGTCCGGCAGTCTCGTAAGCCAATCTGATGATGCTTTTAATCCAAAAAGAGAGAGAGGTAGAAGTTGCTTTTTGACCTCTCCTTTTACCGGAATAAACAACAAACAAGGAAGATGTTTGTCTAAAATCCTTTGTAGCATCTAAATAGAATTTTAGAGCGCGAACAACATCCAAATTGTGCAACAAACGTTCCTTCTTTGAAACTGGTTTCGGACACAGAGAAGGTACGATAATCTCCTGGTTAATGTTCTTGTTAGAAACAACTTTTGGAAGAAAACCAGGTTTAGTACGTAAAACCACCTTATCTGCATGGAACACCAGATAAGGAGGAGAACACTGCAGAGCAGATAATTCTGAAACTCTTCTGGCAGAAGAAATTGCAACTAAAAACAAAACTTTCCAAGATAATAATTTAATATCAACGGAATGCAAGGGTTCAAACGGAACCCCCTGAAGAACTGAAAGAACTAAATTGAGACTCCAAGGAGGAGTCAAAGGTTTGTAAACAGGCTTAATTCTAACCAGAGCCTGAACAAAGGCTTGAACATCTGGCACAGCAGCCAGTTTTTTGTGAAGTAACACCGACAAGGCAGAAATCTGTCCCTTCAGGGAACTTGCAGATAATCCTTTTTCCAATCCTTCTTGAAGGAAGGATAGAATCCTAGGAATCTTAACCTTGTCCCAAGGGAATCCTTTAGATTCACACCAACAGATATATTTTTTCCAAATTTTGTGGTAAATCTTTCTAGTTACAGGCTTTCTGGCCTGAACAAGAGTATCGATAACAGAATCTGAGAATCCTCGCTTCGATAAAATCAAGCGTTCAATCTCCAAGCAGTCAGCTGGAGTGAAACCAGATTCGGATGTTCGAACGGACCCTGAACAAGAAGGTCTCGTCTCAAAGGTAGCTTCCAAGGTGGAGCCGATGACATATTCACCAGATCTGCATACCAAGTCCTGCGTGGCCACGCAGGAGCTATCAAGATCACCGACGCCCTCTCCTGATTGATCCTGGCTACCAGCCTGGGGATGAGAGGAAATGGCGGGAACACATAAGCTAGTTTGAAGGTCCAAGGTGCTACTAGTGCATCCACTAGAGCCGCCTTGGGATCCCTGGATCTGGACCCGTAGCAAGGAACTTTGAAGTTCTGACGAGAGGCCATCAGATCCATGTCTGGAATGCCCCACAGCTGAGTGACTTGGGCAAAAATTTCCGGATGAAGTTCCCACTCCCCCGGATGCAATGTCTGACGACTCAGAAAATCCGCTTCCCAATTTTCCACTCCTGGGATGTGGATAGCAGACAGGTGGCAGGAGTGAGACTCCGCCCATAGAATGATTTTGGTCACTTCTTCCATCGCTAGGGAACTCCTTGTTCCCCCCTGATGGTTGATGTACGCAACAGTTGTCATGTTGTCTGATTGAAACCGTATGAACTTGGCCCTCGCTAGCTGAGGCCAAGCCTTGAGAGCATTGAATATCGCTCTCAGTTCCAGAATATTTATCGGTAGAAGAGACTCTTCCCGAGACCAAAGACCCTGAGCTTTCAGGGATCCCCAGACCGCGCCCCAGCCCATCAGACTGGCGTCGGTCGTGACAATGACCCACTCTGGTCTGCGGAATGTCATCCCTTGTGACAGGTTGTCCAGGGACAGCCACCAACGGAGTGAGTCTCTGGTCCTCTGATTTACTTGTATCTTCGGAGACAAGTCTGTATAGTCCCCATTCCACTGACTGAGCATGCACAGTTGTAATGGTCTTAGATGAATGCGCGCAAAAGGAACTATGTCCATTGCCGCTACCATCAACCCGATCACTTCCATGCACTGAGCTATGGAAGGAAGAGGAACGGAATGAAGTATCCGACAAGAGTCTAGAAGTTTTGTTTTTCTGGCCTCTGTTAGAAAAATCCTCATTTCTAAGGAGTCTATAATTGTTCCCAAGAAGGGAACCCTTGTTGACGGGGATAGAGAACTCTTTTCCACGTTCACTTTCCATCCGTGAGATCTGAGAAAGGCCAGGACGATGTCCGTGTGAGCCTTTGCTTGAGGAAGGGACGACGCTTGAATCAGAATGTCGTCCAAGTAAGGTACTACAGCAATGCCCCTTGGTCTTAGCACAGCTAGAAGGGACCCTAGTACCTTTGTGAAAATCCTTGGAGCAGTGGCTAATCCGAAAGGAAGCGCCACGAACTGGTAATGTTTGTCCAGGAATGAGAACCTTAGGAACCGATGATGTTCCTTGTGGATAGGAATATGTAGATACGCATCCTTTAAATCCACCGTGGTCATGAATTGACCTTCCTGGATGGAAGGAAGAATAGTTCGAATGGTTTCCATCTTGAACGATGGAACCTTGAGAAACTTGTTTAAGATCTTGAGATCTAAGATTGGTCTGAACGTTCCCTCTTTTTTGGGAACTATGAACAGATTGGAGTAGAACCCCTTCCCTTGTTCTCTTAATGGAACAGGATGAATCACTCCCATTTTTAACAGGTCTTCTACACAATGTAAGAATGCCTGTCTTTTTATGTGGTCTGAAGACAACTGAGACCTGTGGAACCTCCCCCTTGGGGGAAGTCCCTTGAATTCCAGAAGATAACCTTGGGAGACTATTTCTAGCGCCCAAGGATCCAGAACATCTCTTGCCCAAGCCTGAGCGAAGAGAGAGAGTCTGCCCCCCACCAGATCCGGTCCCGGATCGGGGGCCAACATTTCATGCAGTCTTGGTAGCAGTGGCAGGCTTCTTGGCCTGCTTTCCCTTGTTCCAGCCTTGCATTGGTCTCCAAGCTGGCTTGGCTTGAGAAGTATTACCCTCTTGCTTAGAGGACGTAGCACCTTGGGCTGGTCCGTTTCTACGAAAGGGACGAAAATTAGGTTTATTTTTTGCCTTGAAAGGCCGATCCTGAGGAAGGGCGTGGCCCTTACCCCCAGTGATATCAGAGATAATCTCTTTCAAGTCAGGGCCAAACAGCGTTTTCCCCTTGAAAGGAATGTTAAGTAGCTTGTTCTTGGAAGACGCATCAGCCGACCAAGATTTCAACCAAAGCGCTCTGCGCGCCACAATAGCAAACCCAGAATTCTTAGCCGCTAACCCAGCCAATTGCAAAGTGGCGTCTAGGGTGAAAGAATTAGCCAATTTGAGAGCATTGATTCTGTCCATAATCTCCTCATAAGGAGGAGAATCACTATCGACCGCCTTTATCAGCTCATCGAACCAGAAACATGCGGCTGTAGCGACAGGGACAATGCATGAAATTGGTTGTAGAAGGTAACCCTGCTGAACAAACATCTTTTTAAGCAAACCTTCTAATTTTTTATCCATAGGATCTTTGAAAGCACAACTATCCTCTATGGGTATAGTGGTGCGTTTGTTTAAAGTGGAAACCGCTCCCTCGACCTTGGGGACTGTCTGCCATAAGTCCTTTCTGGGGTCGACCATAGGAAACAATTTTTTAAATATGGGGGGAGGGACGAAAGGAATACCGGGCCTTTCCCATTCTTTATTAACAATGTCCGCCACCCGCTTGGGTATAGGAAAAGCTTCTGGGAGCCCCGGCACCTCTAGGAACTTGTCCATTTTACATAGTTTCTCTGGGATGACCAACTTGTCACAATCATCCAGAGTGGATAATACCTCCTTAAGCAGAATGCGGAGATGTTCCAACTTAAATTTAAATGCAATCACATCAGGTTCAGCCTGTTGAGAAATGTTCCCTGAATCAGTAATTTCTCCCTCAGACAAAACCTCCCTGGCCCCATCAGACTGGGTTAGGGGCCCTTCAGAGATATTAGTATCAGCGTTGCCATGCTCTTCAGTATCTAAAACAGAGCAGCCGCGCTTACGCTGACAAGTGTTCATTTTGGCTAAAATGTTTTTGACAGAATTATCCATTACAGCCGTTAATTGTTGCATAGTAAGGAGTATTGGCGCGCTAGATGTACTAGGGGCCTCCTGAGTGGGCAAGACTCGTGTAGACGAAGGAGGGAATGATGCAGTACCATGCTTACTCCCCTCACTTGAGGAATCATCTTGGGCATCATTGTCATTATCACATAAATCACATTTATTTAAATGAATAGGAATTCTGGCTTCCCCACATTCAGAACACAGTCTATCTGGTAGTTCAGACATGTTAAACAGGCATAAACTTGATAACAAAGTACAAAAACGTTTTAAAATAAAACCGTTACTGTCACTTTAAATTTTAAACTGAACACACTTTATTACTGCAATTGCGAAAAAACATGAAGGAATTGTGCAAAATTCACCAAATTTTCACCACAGTGTCTTAAAGCCTTAAAAGTATTGCACACCAAATTTGGAAGCTTTAACCCTTAAAATAACGGAACCGGAGCCGTTTTAAACTTTAACCCCTTTACAGTCCCTGGTATCTGCTTTGCTGAGACCCAACCAAGCCCAAAGGGGAATACGATACCAAATGACGCCTTCAGAAAGTCTTTTCTAAGTATCAGAGCTCCTCTCACATGCGACTGCATGCCATGCCTCTCAAAAACAAGTGCGCCACACCGGCGCGAAAATGAGGCTCTGCTTATGCTTTGGGAAAGCCCCTAAGGAATAAGGTGTCTAATACAGTGCCTGCCGATATTATTATATCAAAATACCCAGATAAAATGATTCCTCAAGGCTAAATATGTGTTAATAATGAATCGATTTAGCCCAGAAAAAGTCTACAGTCTTAATAAGCCCTTGTGAAGCCCTTATTTACGATCGTAATAAACATGGCTTACCGGATCCCATAGGGAAAATGACAGCTTCCAGCATTACATCGTCTTGTTAGAATGTGTCATACCTCAAGCAGCAAGAGACTGCACACTGTTCCCCCAACTGAAGTTAATTGCTCTCAACAGTCCTGTGTGGAACAGCCATGGATTTTAGTTACGGTTGCTAAAATCATTTTCCTCATACAAACAGAAATCTTCATCTCTTTTCTGTTTCTGAGTAAATAGTACATACCAGCACTATTTCAAAATAACAAACTCTTGATTGAATAATAAAAACTACAGTTAAACACTAAAAAACTCTAAGCCATCTCCGTGGAGATGTTGCCTGTACAACGGCAAAGAGAATGACTGGGGTAGGCGGAGCCTAGGAGGGATCATGTGACCAGCTTTGCTGGGCTCTTTGCCATTTCCTGTTGGGGAAGAGAATATCCCACAAGTAAGGATGACGCCGTGGACCGGACACACCTATGTTGGAGAAACAATATTTTCCCTTTAAAGACACAATTAAAAGGAATGAACAACATTCTTGATTTAGGATCATTATTCTATGTACCCGGCTAATAATTAATTGATCAGATTTCTTTACTATTTTAACAGATCAGAAGAAGTAGTCTTCCATCCACTGATACTGTGAAATTAAAGGGACACTGAACCCAAATTTTTTCTTTCGCGATTCAGATAGAGCATGCAGTTTTAAACAACTTTCTAATTTACTCCTATTATAACATTTTCTTCATTGTCTTGGTATCTTTATTTGAAAAGCAAGAATGTAAGTTTAGATGCCGGCCCATTTTTGGTGAACAACCTGGGTTTTTATTGCTGATTGGTGGATAAATTCACCCACCAATAAACAAGTGCTGTCCAGGGTCTGAATCAACAATTGGCTAGCTCCTTAGCTTAGATGCCTTCTTTTTAAAATAAAGATAGCAAGAGAATAAAGAAAAATTGATAATAGGAGTAATATATATATATATATTACTTTATATTTATTTAGTACTAAATTATAGAGTTTAATTTCCCTTTAAGAAAAACAAAGCTAAGGATACATATGAGAAATAAAGTTTATTCATATTACTTTTTTCCATATTTCTAAAGGGTATAATTTGTCTTTAAAAAATGTTTGGATTTACATTTTACTAGGTAATACATCCACCAACTACTACAATGTTTATTGACTCGGCACATCCATAAAACCCAGACTCATGCCAATATCCTACTAGGAATAATTCATCCTTTATTCAGCCGCCTATTTGCAAAAAGGTAGAAACAAGTGTTACCAAGATATAAAGAAATAGTATATATATATATATATATATATATGTTTGAATTCCATAAAAAGTAGACACCTGAGCATGTTTACGTTCATTATCAGACATAGGGAACATAGAGAAAAAAGGCAACTTGTTTTTTCTGTGACTTTAGGAGAGAAACCTCTATTGCTTTTGAGGCAGAAAGCCAAATATATCAGCTTAGCTGCAAAGTGCTCTGAGATGGGAAATAGATGGTTATACTGGGCAGGCATTCAGAAATGTAATGTGCATAAGGCCTCTTGCTGCAGCTGAAGCTTATAGATACAATAGCTTGAGAGACAGACAGGCGGTGACACTGGGTGTTTGTTGGTGTGAGCTTTTACCATGAAATAAGACCTCTCACTTCCAGGGCAAGGACGTAATTAACTTCTAGCGCTATGTCCTCTATGTCTGTCCCAGACTCATTCTTTTGTTTATATGGATGTCTCATTTTCCTGTGTCCCATTATTATGCTGTCTCATTTGCCTGTTTGCATATCCTCTTACTATGAATCTCAGTCTTCTCTTGCCCACATTTTATGCCCTCTATCAATTTCATTTTCCTCTTTCCCCATCTTTAAGCCCTTTTTGTATAATTCATCTCTTGCCCAGATTGTATGCCCTTTTCATTTTTGTGCCATTCTGCTCATGCCCTGTCGGTATGTCCTCTCCCTATTTGTGTTGTTCTTTTCTTGCCCTGTCTGTATGCTCTGTCACTATTTATATAACTTATCTCTTGCCCTCTCTGTATGCATTTTCCCTATTTTTATCATTCTTATCCTGACCTCTCTGTATGCTCTCCCCCAATGTGTCTCATTTTTCTCATGCACTCTCTGTTTGCCCTCTCCCTATATATCTCATTCTTCTCTTGCCTTATTTATATGCCATTCTGCTTGTGCCCTCTCTGTATGTCCTCTCCTTATCTGTGTCACTCTTTTTGCCCTGCCTGTATGCCCTCTTCCTATTTATATCATTTATCTCTTGTCCTCTTTGTATGTCTTTTCCTTTTTTATATCATTCTTCTCTTGACTCCTGCCCTCTCTTTATGCCCTCCCCTATATGTCTCATTCTTCTCTTGCCTTGTATGTATTTCCTCTACCTGTTTGAGACATTAATATTTTGCCCTGTCTGTATGCCCTCCCTTATTCGTCTACTCTTTTCCAATCACTAGAGAAGGATTTAAAGGACCTGTCCTGATATGGATTACAATCCCGTTAACTGTATGTGAATCATCTCTACTGCTCCTGCCTGCCTGACTCCTCGTCCATATCTAGCAATATCTCCTTAATGTCCCCTGTATTTCTTCTCCCCTTCCTGGCTTTATCTCTTAATCATCCATCTCTCTGTTACTTATTTTCTTCCACTGCATGTTTTGTACTTCTCCTTTCCCTTTGCAGGTCTTCTTTCTACCTTCTGCTGACAATCTCCCATCCTCCTAAAATATTATACTAAAGAGCTTAATGACTTTAAACTTTGCACTTCCATAGTATGCCACCCTTGCCACAAGTCAATTAGTAACATGTCTGCCCTACAAGATCTTCCCTGGTCAACTGTAAGTGCTATTATTGTTTAGTGGAAGCTTCATGGAGCAATAACTCAGTCACAAAGTGGTAGACCATGCAAACTCACAGAGAGGCGCCGTCTAGTGTTGAAGTGTGTAGAGCATGAAAATAGCCTATCATTTGTTGCATCAGGAACTACAGAGTTCCAAATTTCTCCTGGAAACAACATCAGTACAAAAACTGTGTGTTGGGAACTTCATGAAATGAGTTCCAACAAGCTCATGTAGGTGATGGTCAGGTATCCATATACTTTTGGCCATAAAGTGTAGATTGACAAACAGATAGATAAATAGATATATATGTAGATAGATAGATGATAGATATATAGATAGATTGATTGATTGGTTGATTGATTGATTAATTAATTAATTGAAATATATGTAGATAGATAAATTACAAATTAATTGTAGAGTAACTAAATTTTCCATGTCAGTCGATTTTTTTTTGCACATTGAACAATAAAATATATTGATACAAAACAACTATAATGAACACTATTTATACATTTCTGAAGTAGCTCCTTTGTCAAAAACATAAAAAAAATATCTACATAAATCTCTAATGAAACTATTCGGTGAACTTTGAAATATTGGAGATGATCACACATCACAGAAGTACCAAACAGACCCATTTATCACTTGCCATATAATTAGCAAGTGTGACAACCATTTTCTGTTGAGTAGACAAATGTCACTACTGATATATGTCATGTATTTGCTGATACTGCATCATGAGAACAGCAATGACCAGATTCTAATTCTCTGTTGAATAGGTGGGATCTGATGAAGACACTTTAGCTGAGAGGATAAAAACCTTTAGCCATAAGTTATTAACTCATACTATGCACCACAAGGCATTGCATTTACCACTCTCTTATGCAAGAATAGATTAACTCTTTCCAGCTGGAGGATGAATTGCAAAAAAAAGCCAAAAAATGCTTCTATGAGCCAATGATATGTTTTGCTTATCAAAATAGTATAAGGAACAAAGGTTTTTAGGTTTCACTGGGCCCCTGAGGAAATGCTGTGATGCCCCCCTACCCCCTATTTCAACTGCACCATTTCTGGCTCATTACAATTAGCATAAGCTGAGCTATCAGCCACATAGGATAAAGAGGAGCTGCTTATCTATGAATGTGAGTCCCCCTTCCTCTTGGTTAGTCTGTGGCAGAGGATATGTGAAGCCTTCCTGTAAAAAAATATGGTGAAAGGTTTTTCTGTCACTGTGGTGGCCATATTGAAAACCTTGCTACCATATTGTAAATACAAACCCATACACTTTCCTTAAACTGTAAGCCTGGTTTGCAAGGGGCCCACATAGGTGCAGACATTATTCAGGTGGAATAATGTCACTACTAATTGTACGGCTCAATTGGGCCCCCTAGGAGCATGGGCCTAGTTTCAATTGAGACCTTTGAGACTACTATAGTTACACCCCTTATAAGGAATAATTAGAAGTAGCATGAATTTATCTCATTATTGTATATCTCAAACAGAAATATGATTAACAATAATGTAGATAGCAATGCTGATATATCAGAAAATAAAATAGAAAAAACTTGAGTTAGATAAAATGTTCAAACAGAGTTTAATCTTAAAAGTCTCAATAAACACATATTTTTGTGTATTGTCTTGTAGCACCCGCACTATCTACTACTTTGACTTGCTTCAGGATTTTCCCCAATAGTAAATAGCAGACAAACAGGTATTTGTTCTGAATGAATCCATGAGTGAAAAAAATATATATTTTTCCTAACTTTTTTACACAAGGTCACGCTAACCCAATGAGTGCAAATTTAGTTTTCACTTGTTCAGTCGCGTTTATTTTCAACTTGTAATATTAGTGCAAATTAGCGTAGGATCAATATTTCTATATTTAGTGCTAACATTAGTGAACCACTTGTAATCTAGCCCATAGTAAGATGATCACAGAAGCAAAAGTGGTCCCTAGGATATTTTCAGTGTTATTTACTAAATCTTAATTTTTTTTTATTTTTTTATGGCAGCATTCTCGCATGGAATTAAATATAAATATAATAAATGTATATTCTTAATTCGCTGGACCTGCCGGAAAAAAACAAACAATATAAAATGTGTATCGGTCACTCACTAAAATTTTACTTAAAAAGTGTTTAAATTTAAGCAACAAAAACAAAAAAAGTTAAAAATGTTGTGCAGAATCTGTTGGTGCTCTACAAATAACTGATAACAATAATAATTATTATAATAAACATTGGCTTAGCACAGGGGTGTGAAAAAGGTTTAATTGAGAAGGGTTAACTAAACTATAAGGGATATTAGAGTAATTCAGACTGTATTACCAATATTGTGTTGCAAAAGACCTGCAAACAAAAATGTTTTAAAAGCATTTAAAACTTCCCAATCTGAAGTATTTTTCTACTGCAAAATAGTCTAATGGCACACTTCTTGAAAATTCTCTCCTGTTTCTCTGATCTGCTCTGCCCTGGCTAATTAACTGGCTTTTTTGGCTACATTTTTAAAAAAAATATTTTCCCATCCTGTCCCAATTTACCAGTTGCTATTCTACTTTATACAATTATTTATCTAAAACTCATTTCATTTTTAGTGAGTCAGCTCTATACAATAAGCTATTGACGTGACTGACGAGCTAGAGTGGCATCACATAATGAAAAGAGGATGAAAATATAGTCTTGAAAAAAATAATAATATTAGTTCTTGCCTGCACCTAGCTTTTATAGAGCTCGGAAAAACTAATTATAGACCTGACTATCTTAAGTCAAAATCAGCTGAGGTTACAGTGCCTTCAATTCTCTCTGCAGTCACATGACCGGAGAGTCGTCCTCTTCTGAAATCTCTAATAAATTTCTATTTCCCTTTACTCTAAGTGAAAGAATTTCTTCCTTGTTTTTGAACACATTAAGTGCATCATAGAGAAGAAAAAAAACAAAACACTATTCCTAAGGTTACAGGAAAGGAAATATTTGGTCTGCCAGGTCAATATTTGCCTAAACCCATGCTTTTATTAGTTTCGCTGGAGGCGAGCTGATAACCCAGTTTCACAACCAAACACCAAAGTCAGATTTTTGCTTTTAGTTTGACCAATATTATAGTTCTTGATTTGGAGAAGAAAATGAACATTTTTTAAGTAAAAAAAAAAAAAAACTCCATGGAGGGTTCTGGAACAAAAGCCACTGTTCATTAAATTCATACATAAGTAAAAACACAACTCCTAAACTAGATTGAGGCTATGATTTAAATGTCATTCGTTCAGAAAAAATAGTTTCAATAATGCACAGTAGTAAGGTTTAAACAACTGAGTTTACTTTAGTAGGTTTTTTTTTTGCCATTTTCACAATCTCTCATTCATGTAGAGATTGTTTTAAAGAGATACAGATATTTTCATGTAACATATATATTTATATGAGTACAAGTATAATTTAAAGCCATGAAAGTGAACGTGCCAATGCGCTGCAGAATAGGTTACAATCGCCTCCCTCAATAAATATTACAATAGGCTTAGAAAGTGCACATATGTTATTTAATCAATCAATATAAATTTTGTTGTAAAGGGCATTGTATAAGGTTTTGGGTTGTAATTAATTTCAAACCATTTGAGAACCAAATGATAAATATTTAACCCTTTTTAAATGCATTTGTCAAAGGAAAATTCCACCCTATTTTTTTTTGGGGGGGGGGGGCAATTTGACAGCATTATCAGAGATCCCAACAATCACGGATAGTGCAGGATTGTCACAGGTTGCAATCTCCTCGCTATTGTCCCTCCTCATTTCTCTTTAGCCTTAGCCCCACCCACAGCCCTTCCCAACACCGCCCACATCCCTTCCCCTGCTGCCCTAAACAAGTAATTTTTTTACAAAAAAGCAACAGGTGTTGGATATCTAACAACATTATGTTATTAGAATATAAATACATGAGTGTGTTTTGTATGAAATTATTTGGAAATTAAATATTTGTACTTTTTTAAAAATGAATTAAAGGGATACTAAAGCAATTTTCTTTCTTTCATTATGCGGATAGAGCATGCAATTTTAAGCAATTTTCTAATTTACTCCTATTATCAAATATCTTTGTTCTCTTGGTATCTTTATTTGAAAAAGCAGAAATGAAAGCTTGGAATCTGGACCATTTTTGGTTCAGCACTCTGGATAGCGCTTGCTGATTGGTGGCTACATTTAGCCATTCAATCAGCAAGCACAATCCAGGTGCTCAACCTAAAATCGGCCGACTGCAAAGATTTCATTCCTGCTTTTTCAAATAAAGATACCAAGAGAATGAATAAAAATGTATACTAGGAGTAAATTAGAAAGTTGCTTAAAATAGCATGCTCTATCCGAATCATGAAAGAAAAAAATTGGGTTTAGTATACCTTTAAATAATTTTGTTAATGCAATTAACAAGGGTTTATAAATATACAATGCGCACCTCTTATCTTAAATTAATAAAAGTTATAACAAAAAATAACTCCATTTTCATTGCAGTATCTTTCAGTTCAGAGTTCATGCTTTTCAAACTGTGCAAAATATCTTTAAAAAATCACCTCTCACAGTAGATCAAAGTTTAATCCCACTGAGCGAGCTTGGGAACTGTAGGATGGAAAAGTCTGATAACATTTGTGGTTTGAAATCTTGCAGTATGTTGTAGGAAGAGGATGTCTATTTTTAGTTTGGAGAAACAGCATTGCCATAACTTCAAATAGTTAAGGAAAATGTCTTGAAAAAATATTTGTGGTTGATGGTTTAATGACTGGAGCTGTACGTAATGAATATGTCACAATATATTTATAATTGTTTGCAAACATTGTAAGGGTTAATTTTCTAAATGTGAGTGATTAATTAAGCAAACTACAACAAGTAAAAGTCATTTTATTTTTCAATTTTATTTTGCAGAACTAGAAAAAGTTCAGAGAAGGGCCACAAAGCTAATAAGGGGATTGGAGAAATTAACCTATGAGGAGAGGTTAGCCAAACTGGGTCTGTTTTCTTTAGAAAAAAGGTGCTTGAGAGGTGGCATTATTACTTTATATAAATATATTCAAGGCCCATATACAGAGATGGCAGAAGCTCTGTTTATTCCAAGAAAATTGTTTCTGACAAGAGGTCATAATTTAAGGTTGGAGGAAAGGAGATTTAATCTCCTGCAACGGAAACGTTTTTTCACTGTAAGAGCAATACAATTGTGGAACTCATTACCAAAGGAGGTAGTGAATGCCAATACCATAGATACATTTAAAAATAGCCTGGATAAATTTATGTATATAAACAAAATTAATGGATATGATTGCTAGTATTAAATGGGTCACATTTTAATGAGGTTATTTAAGCTTAACTGGAGCTTTTTGAAAGTATTTTAGATTTGTATAGGTTGAACTCGATGGACTTCAGTCTTTTTTCAACCTTATCTACTATGTTATGTTATGTTATATAATACTGTTAAATCAGTAAATTATAGACTTGTGCAGCCAAGAAAATTTGGTTTTGGATGACATTTTCATTCCAAAAATTCAGGAAAATCTGTGTCCCCAAATATTTGTTAGCTGCCCTTTTCTTTTATTTTAAAATTAAATAAATTCTGAATTTTAGTTACATATTTATATTAGTTTTTGTTAAAATTAATGTAAATGTTTCATAGATACAGGTGAAAAGTTCACCTATAGCTAAATTACTTACCGCTAGCTAACCTGATCTGCTTCTTGCCAGAGCCCCGGCCACACTGACAGGAGGCTTAGCGGTTCGGCTCCCAGGCTAAAGTTAGTGCAGGTCCTGGGAGCTGAGTGCTCTAAGCCTCCTGATAGCGAGGCCGGGGCTATGGCAAGAAGAGGATCAGGTAAGCACACTTTCCAGAGCCTGTTAGGCTAAGTATTGTAAACCTAAAATTTTATTTAAAGAAAATGAATGCTTATTTTGCCAATATTTTTTTTATTTCGCTGGTGCATTCATTCGGATATTTGTTTTCATTTACGAAAATGAACATCCATTTTTCATTTCTAATGTCCATTTGTGACAAAATGAATGCACATCCCTAATAAATTATACAATATTTTAAAGCCATTTCCCCCACCCTCTGTAGGGGCCATAATATGCCTGTAAATGTATAACAACAAATGCCAATGACATGCAAATCATTCATAGGGTACCCAACTAGTGGCTGGTAAAACCCCCTGGATATGGTGTTATTATTATTATTATTATATAAAGAACATGCCATTTAAAGGGACCGTCAATACCAGAATTTTTGTTGTTTAAAAAGTAAGATAATCCCTTTATTACCCATTCCCTAGTTTTGCATAACCAACACGGTTATATAAATACACATTTTACCTCTCTCATTACCTTGTATCTAAGCCTCTGCAAACTACCCCCTTATTTCAGTTATTTTGACAGACTTGCTTTTTAGCCAATCAGTGCTCACTCCAGGGTAACTTCACATGCATTAGCTCAATGTTATCCATATGAAACACATGAACTAATGCCCTCTAGTGGTCAAAATGCATTCAGATTAGAGGCAGTCTTCGAGGTCTAAGAAATTAGCATATGAACCTCCTAGAATTAGCTTTGATCTAAGAATACCAAGAGAACAAAGCAAATTGGTGATACAATTAAATAAAAGTTTAGTAATAATTATATATATATATATATATATATATATATATATATATATATATATATACACACACACACACACTCTGCTAATCTGCATCTCCGGACCACATAAACAAGGAATATGGCAATGTAAAACTATAATGAATGAAAATGTTCCTTTGCTAGAGGTGAAAAAATTCAGCATTACATACTTACCTCTAGCGTGCTGATGAGCAGCACTAATCCAGACCCTTCTTCACAGAGCCGTAGGACGCACTAATAAGAGGGTTAGCGATGCAGATCCCAAGGCTTGCGTTAAAGGAACTTTGCCTTTAGTGCAGACCCTGGGATCCACCACTCTAACCCTCTTATTATTATTTGTTTGTATAGACCCACAAACTTCCGTAGTGTTCTGGGGATCTGTAGAGAAGGGTCAGAATTATTGCGGCTCTTCAGTGCTCTAGATGTAAATATTTTTAACCCAAAAGTAATTTAAAAGTAACAAATGAATAATGAAGAAGTTTGTAAGTATTTCCTTCTTTCTTCAAATTTTGATGGGCATTTGTTCGGATATTCATTTTATGAAAAGAACATGAATTCTGTGTTTCGTAATGAAATAAATGTACTTGTCTACTAACAACAAGCATATTTGGCAAATTTTTGGTTGATCTAATTAAAAAGGACTTTCATTTAAAAATCAAGACTTAATTAGATGAATATTGTTTATCAGCTTTACATTAAAAAAATATCTTTATTGCCTTCTGTCTTGCAATATCATATAAATATGTGTGTGTGTGAGTATGTGTGCGTGTGAGTATGTGTGGATGTGGGTGTGCGCGTGTGTGCGTGTGTGAGTATGAGACCAAGTGTGTGTGTGAGCGCATGTGTTTTTGCATGTGTGTGCGTGAGCGTGTATGTGTGTTTGCGTGTGTGTGCTTATGTGTGTGTGAGAGTGTATATAGTGGTCAATGCTATGCACCACCTTTCAGTTGAGGTGGTATTTTGTTTAATTTCGACAGCCAAAAATAATGAATAGAAATACCAGTTCTACTGGAAAATGGTGCAAAGCAATGACTAACAAATGAAAAATTGTATTGACTTTTAATATGTATGTGTGTATGTAAAACCAACATGCAGGCTCTCAACCTGTGAAGCAATCTCTAAGCCCACAAAATTAACATTTTCTTTATCTTTGATTCTATCCATTTTATTTTTTAATCAACATGTCAGGAGATTAGAAAGGAAAATAACAATTTTGTGTTGTTTTCAGGAGATAACAGTTTCATGCTTAAAGGGACAGTATACTGTAAAATAGTTTTTCCCTTAATGTGTTTACAATTGCTTTTTTTACCAACTGCAGAGTAAAAAATGTATGAAAATTAGCTTTTTAAGGCTTATTTGTGTATATTAAAGCTTTGATTTTGTGTTTTGAAGCCACAACCTAATAAAATGGGTTGAGCTTGTAGGTATAATCAGATCTCATTACTGTATCACATTGTGTACATATACCTGCTTCTTTATCTTATATCTGTAGGTATAATCAGATCACATTACTGTATCACATTGTGTACATATACATGCTTCTTTATCTTATATCTGTAGGTATAATCAGATCTCATTACTGTATCACATTGTGTACATATACATGTGTCTTTATCTTATATCTGTAGGTATAATCAGATCACATTACTGTATCACATTGTGTACATATACCTGCTTCTTTATCTTATATCTGTAGGTATAATCAGATCACATTACTGTATCACATTGTGTACATATACCTGCTTCTTTATCTTATATCTGTAGGTATAATCAGATCACATTACTGTATCACATTGTGTACATATACCTGCTTCTTTATCTTATATCTGTAGGTATAATCAGATCTCATTACTGTATCACATTGTGTACATATACCTGCTTCTTTATCTTATATCTGTAGGTATAATCAGATCACATTACTGTATCACATTGTGTACATATACCTGCTTCTTTATCTTATATCTGTAGGTATAATCAGATCACATTACTGTATCACATTGTGTACATATACCTGCTTCTTTATCTTATATCTGTAGGTATAATCAGATCTCATTACTGTATCACATTGTGTACATATACCTGCTTCTTTATCTTATATCTGTAGGTATAATCAGATCTCATTACTGTATCACATTGTGTACATATACATGTGTCTTTATCTTATATCTGTAGGTATAATCAGATCTCATTACTGTATCACATTGTGTACATATACATGTGTCTTTATCTTATATCTGTAGGTATAATCAGATCTCATTACTGTATCACATTGTGTACATATACATGTGTCTTTATCTTATATCTGTAGGTATAATCAGATCTCATTACTGTATCACATTGTGTGCATATACCTGCTTCTTTATCTTATATCTGTAGGTATAATCAGATCTCATTACTGTATCACATTGTGCACATATACCTGCTTCTTTATCTTATATCTGTAGGTATAATCAGATCGCATTACTGTATCACATTGTGCACATATACCTGCTTCTTTATCTTATATCTGTAGGTATAATCAGATCTCATTACTTTATCACATTGTGTACATATACCTGCTTCTTTATCTTATATCTGTAGGTATAATCAGATCTCATTACTTTATCACATTGTGTACATATACCTGCTTCTTTATCTTATATCTGTAGGTATAATCAGATCACATTACTGTATCACATTGTGTACATATACCTGCTTCTTTATCTTATATCTGTAGGTATAATCAGATCTCATTACTGTATCACATTGTGTACATATACCTGCTTCTTTATCTTATATCTGTAGGTATAATCAGATCTCATTACTGTATCACATTGTGTACATATACCTGCTTCTTTATCTTATATCTGTAGGTATAATCAGATCTCATTACTGTATCACATTGTGTACATATACATGTGTCTTTATCTGATATCTGTAGGTATAATCAGATCTCATTACTGTATCACATTGTGTACATATACATGTGTCTTTATCTTATATCTGTAGGTATAATCAGATCTCATTACTGTATCACATTGTGTACATATACATGTGTCTTTATCTTATATCTGTAGGTATAATCAGATCTCATTACTGTATCACATTGTGTACATATACCTGCTTCTTTATCTTATATCTGTAGGTATAATCAGATCTCATTACTGTATCACATTGTGCACATATACCTGCTTCTTTATCTTATATCTGTAGGTATAATCAGATCTCATTACTGTATCACATTGTGCACATATACCTGCTTCTTTATCTTATATCTGTAGGTATAATCAGATCACATTACTGTATCACATTGTGTACATATACATGTGTCTTTATCTTATATCTGTAGGTATAATCAGATCACATTACTGTATCACATTGTGTACATATACATGTGTCTTTATCTTATATCTGTAGGTATAATCAGATCACATTACTGTATCACATTGTGTACATATACATGTGTCTTTATCTTATATCTGTAGGTATAATCAGATCTCATTACTTTATCACATTGTGTACATATACCTGCTTCTTTATCTTATATCTGTAGGTATAATCAGATCTCATTACTGTATCACATTGTGTACATATACCTGCTTCTTTATCTTATATCTGTAGGTATAATCAGATCACATTACTGTATCACATTGTGTACATATACATGTGTCTTTATCTTATATCTGTAGGTATAATCAGATCTCATTACTTTATCACATTGTGTACATATACCTGCTTCTTTATCTTATATCTGTAGGTATAATCAGATCTCATTACTGTATCACATTGTGCACATATACCTGCTTCTTTATCTTATATCTGTAGGTATAATCAGATCTCATTACTGTATCACATTGTGTACATATACCTGCTTCTTTATCTTATATCTGTAGGTATAATCAGATCTCATTACTGTATCACATTGTGCACATATACCTGCTTCTTTATCTTATATCTGTCCTTAAAACAATCACCAGTACATGGAGAGAACAATGGAAAATCAACATTTTATTACCTTATCTCTGCTATATCCCACTGGGAGTATAATTTCTTCTGCTGGCTGTGTTTACAAAGCTTATCTATAGCTTGGCCCTGCGGCCACAAACTTTCAGAATAGGTGGGGATACCACATGCTAAATCAACAATTTCAAATGCCAATATAAGGGTAAAGGAGCTACTTGTAAACAATTTAATACACTCCAGCAGGTAAAGTGGATCATTGGGAACAAATTAAAGGGGAGAAAATTTTTGAGTAAACTGTCCCTTTAAGTGGTCTTATTCTCAAGGATTGTGATAACTATAAAAACACAATGACAAACATCAGAAATCATCTGCTGAAAAAAAGCGCAACATTGTGATTCACCACAATGTTTTCAGGATAAAAACTATCACCACTTCTAGACCTCAATAAATATGTTACTTTTGTAAAAAACTCATTATTTATTGGTTTAGTCTTAGCGATATTATATGTTGCAGATCAACTAAAAAATAATCTGATTAGTCATTGTTCTCTGATACACTGTTGGGGTCTCAGGTGTTAGAAAAAAAGCAGGCAAAGGTCTTTAACATAGAGATAAATACATATACATGTCTAAATATGTACAGTCATGACCAAAAATATTGGCACCCCTTCATTTCTGTCAGATAATTCACCACTTTGCCCAGAAAATTGTTGCAATTACAAATGTTTAGGCATTCTCGTGTTTATTTCTTTTGTTTGTATTGATATGACACCAAAAAGTGGAGAAAAAAGCCAAATCTGACACATTCCACGTAAAACTCCAAAAATGGACTGGGCAAAATTATTGGCACCCTCAATTAACTGAAATCAATCACTTCCTGTAAACATCAAGTTTCTCACACCTCTCTACTGGAAATGTGGCCACTCTTCTTTCGCCAACTGCTCCAGGTCTCTCAGATTAGAAGGGTTCCTTTTCCAAACTGCTGTTTTGAGATCTCTCCACAGGTGTTCTATAGGATTGAGATCTGGACTCATTGCTGGCCAGGTCAGTACGCTCTTTGTCTTAAACCATTTCTGGGTGCTTTTTGATGTGTGCTTTGGGTCATTGTCCTGCTGTAAGAGCCATGACCCCTGACGGATGCCCAACTTTCTGACACTGGACCCGTGACCCCTGACAGAAGCCCAAATGGGCCCTACATTGCACAACAGAATTCTTTGGAAGTCTTAATATTTCATAATGCCATGCACACAGTCAAGAGATCCAGTGCCTGAAGCAGCAAAGCAACCCCAAAACATCAGTAAACCTCCACCATGTTTGACTGCAGAGCCTGTATTCATTTCTTTAAAAGCCTCATTTATTTTTCTGAAAACAGTAGAATGATGGGCTTTACCAAAAAGACGTAATTTTGTTTTGTCTGTCTGCAGCACATTCTAACAAAAAGATTTTGGCTTCCTCAGGTAAAACTCCAATCTGGCTTTTTATGTTAGCAGTGGGGTCCTCCTGGGTCTCCTACCATTGAGTTCCTTTTCATTCAGATGGCAAAGTATAGTGCAAGCTGACACATTTGTACCCTGTGCCTGAAGGTCAGCTTGAATTTGTCTTGAAGTTGATCAAGGTTCTTTATCAACCATTTGAACAATCCTTCGTTGCAATCTTTCCACGTCCAGGGAGATTAGCTACAGTGCCATGGACTGTAAACTTCTTGACAATGTTGCGTACAGTGGATACAGGAACATTAAGATCTCTGGAGATGGACTTGTAACCTTGAGATTGTCCATGCTTTCCTACAATTTTTGTTCTTAAATCCTCAGACAATTATTTGCTGCTCTTTCTCTTCTCCATGCTCAGCATGGCACACAGAGACACACAACAAAAAGGTTGAGCCACATTTTCACCATTTTGACTGGCTGCCGGTGTGATTTCTATATTGTCAACACCTGTTAATTGATACAGGTGAGTTTAATTACAAATTACAGGAGCATCACAAACTTGGAATGCAATTATTTCTTACAATTTTGAGAAGGTTCCAATAATTTTGTCCAGTCCATTTTTGGAGTTTTGCATGGAATGTGTAAGATTTGGATTTTTTTCTCTATTTTATTTCTGTCATACCAATACAAACAAAAAAATAAACATGAGAATGCCTAAACATTTGTAATTGCAACAATTTCTGGGCGAAGTGGTGCATTATCTGAAATGCAGGGGTGCCAATATTTTTGCCATGACTGTATATGTATGTATATATGTGTGCACATATATATTTATGTATTTATATGTGTATATATGTATTTACAGACATAAATACACACATAAAAACATATGCATAAATATATAGACATGTATATATAAGTACATTTGGAGCTCTTTGCAGCAAAGTAGATGGAAACATGTAAAAACATATTTATGCAATATTCATATTTAATAAAGTGTTATATTGTGTTCTGTATATATCTATACCTATATACTGTACATATATATATATAAATATATATATATATATATATATATATATATATATATATATATTACCAAAAAATAATCAGATATATGTATTTATGAATAAATAGACAATATTCTGCTATGTTCAAAACATTTGAATGTGAAATATTCATATTTTCATGTCTGGTTAGCGCACTTGAGAATATGAGATCGTGTTTGTGCGCGAGTAGGATGTTAGTTTTTTTTCCCACTTTTTTGCTCCATCGACTACAATGGGGAAATAAGTTACAGTGCATGTGATAATCTAAGTTCGGCTTTTTACGTGCATCGGGCTAGCACGTAAGCAAAAGAAGTTTACTTTCAACTCATAATAGGAATGCGACCTGATGCGCACAAAAAGCTTACTTCTAGCAGAGTTAACGCTCAAGCGGAGGCGTTAAATAGCACACCACTTGTGATCTAGTTCATTATTAAATATTAAAATTTCTTAAAAATTATTTTTCAAGTTTTAAGGTATTTAAGGTATTTGACTGGAAAGGGCACCAAAGTGCATGTATGTATATACATGTGTTCATATGTGTATATATGTATTTAGACATTATAACACTTTCCAGTCAAATACCTTGTTTTATATATATATATATATATATATATATATATATATATATATATATATATATATATATATATATATATATATAATATTTATGTGAATAATCTTTAACAGTTAGTGTATTTATGAGTGTAACAGGTCATTTAAAGCAACAGTGAGTCTAGTCAAAATTAAACTTTCATGACTATCTATTCATGTGTGCCATATAGGTAACATTGTGCTCACTCCCGTTGAGTCAGCACTGATTAGCTAAAATGCAAGTCTGTCAAAAGAACTGAGATAAGGGTGCTGTCTGCAGAGGCTTAGATACAAGGTAATCACAGAGGTAAAAAGTATATTAATATAACAGTGTTGGTTATGCAAAACTGGGGAATGGATAATAAAGGGATTATCTATCTTTTAAAACAATAAACATTTTAAAGTATACTCCCTTTAACATCCTTTTTACTGCAATTATTTTTCAATAGTCACACACCACACACCATTTGCCTTGTTTGGAGAAGCCAATCTGTGCTTTAGTCCACAGACAACAAGGTCAGTCTGTCACTATCATACTGTTAGTAAAAGAAAAAAACAAAAAACAAAAGCGTTGTTTTGCTTTTGTTATCTGATAAAGCCAATTAGGGAACAATATGCAGCAGAGTTAGCCTTGATACATAAGCAGGGTGCATTTCTAGTTCTGGGAATTAGAAATTGCTCAGTTTTTAGAGCTAAAATACATGATTATGGGGCAAATAAATAATGAAAATATATTGCAAAGTTGTATCACTATGCATATCTAAACATTTTATATAAAAATCCCAAGGTGTTTACTATCCCTTTAATGAAATGGATGAAAGATAAAAGACTATGGCAATAAAATGGTAATCACAGTTTTTTCCTATTAGGAGACTTGTGCTTAAAGGGACATTAAACACTAAATAAATGCTAGATAGAATGATGCATTCAAAGAATAGATTAGTCTGTAAAAAATATATCTGCATGTTATTTTTAGTTTCATTAGCTGTTGAAATATTGACAAAATAAGTGTAAAGTTTGTGTCTATAAAACAATGGGAGCTGCCGTGTTGTAACTAAGGTTACCTTCTCTGCTGTGGCCAATTAGGGACAGTTATAAAAAGGTCACTAGAGTGTGCAGCCAAAGACTGTGAGGAATATAAGTGTTCTGCACTTCTGTTTCTAACAGGAACTGAAAAGCTCACAATTTCAGAATGGAATTACAGGAAAAGGGGACAAAATCAGTAATGAAAGTATATTGCAGAATTTCTTTTAAATATAGAATGTATCATCTTATATTACCATCTCAAACTGTTTAATATCCCTTTAATAAAATAGAAACCTTAAAGGGACACTGAACCCAATTTTTGCCTTTAGTGATTCAGATAGAGCATGCAATTTTAAACAACTTTCTAATTTATTCCTATTATCAATTTTTCTTCGTTCTCTTGCTTTCTTTATTTGAAAAAGAAGGCATCTAAGCTATTTTTTGGTTCAGACCATGGAAAGCACTTGTTTATTGGTAGGTGAATTTACCCACCAATCAGCAAGAACAACACAGTGTGTTCACCAAAAATGGGCCGGCATCTAAACTTACATTCTTGCATTTCAAATAAAGATACCAAGAGAATGAAAAGAATTTGATAATAGAAGTAAATTAGAAAGTTGCTTAAAATTGTATGCTCTATCTGAATCATGATAGAAAAAAATTGGGTTCAGTGTCCCTTTAAGCATAAAACTGCAGAAATACAGAAACACAGGATGGTTAAAACAAACTGTATGGATGAAATATGTTTTTCTGTCACTGCATCCAATAACTTTCAAAATGTTCTGGTTTACTTCAGGTTGTTCCTTGGGTCTGAATATTGCAGTTGAAAGTTGACATATTTGATTAATTGTATTTTTTTTAGAAAACCAGTTATTTTCCTAAGGGAAACTAAAAAATATTGTAATGTTCTTTATTGTGCCTCAGTAAAAAGAAAAGAAAAAAGAAATCAATTCAAGTCTCCTCATATTTCCTGGTGTTAGTTCACATTTGCAAATGAGTCATGGCATGTGCCTCTGGGTAATATTTTGATGTCATCCAATGGCTCAGACAGTTCATACCTCCTGCTAAAATGCATTATCACTAATATGATCTAAGTAGGAAGAAATATGTCTTGTAAAAACAGGTCACCAACTAATGGTTATTCACTTAAATATTTTATTTCTTCTTCTGATGGTTGTTCACGACATAGAAAATCATTAGTAGAGATAGGCAAATCGTTTGGCATTTTCACAACTGCTGGCTTTATTTATTCATTGTAAATAAATATTGAATGAATGCTGAATGTTCAACTTTATTACTTTGCAAACTACAAAGGTACAGTTTCCCTTTCATATGTAACATCTATACTGTCAGAAAATATGTGCAAAAATTGTACTGCTAGGGGTAAAAGAGCTTGTCACTGGGGCAGTACCCTCAAAAGTACACCCATTGCACCCTTTAATATGGGAACATATTGGTATCCTTGTGGATTGTACCTTTCAAAAGCAAATATGTACCTTTAAGTAACAATAATTAAAAAATAAACTTACAGTAGTCACACTGAAGTTTGATGATTTTGGAAAGTATAGTAAAAAAAAACAGGTGATTGGTGGCTAAATGTAGCCACCAATTAGAAAGTGCTATCCAGGGTCTGAACCAAAAATGGGCCGGCTCGTAAACCTTTTTATATTCCTGCTTTTTCAAATAAAGATATCAAGAGAATAAATAAAAAAAGATAATAGGAGTAAATTAGAAAGTTTCTTAAAATTGCATGATCTATCTGAATCACGAAAGAAAATTTTTGGGTTTAGTGTTCCTTAAAGACAATGGAATTCCTGATAAAAAACAGGCAAGAACAACTGTTCCAAAAGAATATATTTATTATGCTTTATTTCACTCAAGACTTCACTCTAACAACACACCATTTACCTTATGGTGACCCACTCCACATAAAACCTAAACATAGAGAAAACATATAGACAGCCGCATAATAATAATAAAATATAACTGTAAAAAGGGAAGGGGGATTCAGGGGAGGGATAAACAATAAAACTCACAATCATACATTTGAATTATCACCCTATGCTAAATATGTGCAAATGAGTCTTTTTCCCCAGTACACATTTTGGTGATGAACATTTTACCAATGGTGCTGTGTTACACAATGTCCAGGAACTTTCTACCAACAGATGGCACTGTGTTACACAATGTCCAGGAACTTTCTACCAACAGATGGCACTGTGTTACACAATGTCCAGGAACTTTCTACCAACAGATGGCACTGTGTTACACAATGTCCAGGAACTTTCTACCAACAGATGGCGCTGTGTTACACAATGTCCAGGAACTTTCTACCAACAGATGGCGCTGTGTTACGCAATGTCCAGGAACTTTCTACCAACAGATGGCGCTGTGTTACGCAATGTCCAGGAACTTTCTACCAACAGATGGCACTGTGTTACGCAATGTCCAGGAACTTTCTACCAACAGATGGCACTGTGTTACACAATGTCCAGGAACTTTCTACCAACAGATGGCACTGTGTTACACAATGTCCAGGAACTTTCTACCAACAGATGGCACTGTGTTACACAATGTCCAGGAACTTTCTACCAACAGATGGCACTGTGTTACACAATGTCCAGGAACTTTCTACCAACAGATGGCACTGTGTTACACAATGTCCAGGAACTTTCTACCAACAGATGGCGCTGTGTTACACAATGTCCAGGAACTTTCTACCAACAGATGGCACTGTGTTACACAATGTCCAGGAACTTTCTACCAACAGATGGCATGTTACGCAATGTCCAGGAACTTTCTACCAACAGATGGCACTGTGTTACACAATGTCCAGGAACTTTCTACCAACAGATGGCATGTTACGCAATGTCCAGGAACTTTCTACCAACAGATGGCACTGTGTTACACAATGTCCAGGAACTTTCTACCAACAGATGGCATGTTACGCAATGTCCAGGAACTTTCTACCAACAGATGGCACTGTGTTACACAATGTCCAGGAACTTTCTACCAACAGATGGCACTGTGTTACACAATGTCCAGGAACTTTCTACCAACAGATGGCACTGTGTTACACAATGTCCAGGAACTTTCTACCAACAGATGGCACTGTGTTACACAATGTCCAGGAACTTTCTACCAACAGATGGCGCTGTGTTACACAATGGCCAGGAACTTTCTACCAACAGATGGCGCTGTGTTACACAATGGCCATGTATGTGACTGGGATGGTAAAAATTTTATTTTATTTCTTTAAAATTGGTTCTTAAGCTCTTGTTTATTTTATATAGTTTAATATGACATTTTTTCTTTTTAATTTAAATGAATACATTTGCATTATGTGTAAAAGCTATCTTGATGCTATAAATATAAGCATTACAATGTTAATTAAGTGCTTGTGTGCTGTTTAGAACTAACAACACAGCGTCGGTAAAGATATGGGTTGTTAAGATTGTTTTGTTATTTTGTCTACCTCTTGCATATAACCAACAACCACTGAACATTAACTATTTATTTATTTTTTACATTTTCTTTCACTGGCCCCCAACGTAACTGGAGTGGAACCTGAGATATCCTGATATCTTTATGCTACACAGCAATTACATAATTAGCAAAATAGCTAATCTGTACCCAATTGGCTCTTGCAAAGGTGGTAAGATAAACACAACTCAATTGACTAACAAGTGATATTTTCCTGCATTGAAAAATGCTGAATTTTGGTTAACAAAATTTCAGTTTTTAATGTTTTTCAAATATTTTGTATTTATTTATTTTTACAAAATAATAATGGTTAAATGCTAATATTTTATTCATTTATAACAAATATTATGATGTCTCTTTAAGACTGACAAGGCTCCATGAATGTCTAGCTAAGGACATGATGGATATTTACTACAGTAGATTTACCAACAGGTTTTATGGCCTTTACATCTTCTCAGGTCTCACCAGTTACTTCATTATTTATTGGATCTCAGTCAATAAAGACTGGAAATGCATTTGAATCTTAAAGGGAAAACCCCATGTTTTTTTTTTCATGGGTCAGATAGAGCATACCATTTTAAACAACTTTCCAATTTACTTCTATTTTCAATTTTTCTTATTATCCTTTATAGAAGAGCAGGAAGGTAAGCTCAGGAGTGTGCACGTGTCTGCAGCACTATAAGGCAAGAATATTATACATTAGCAAGAGCACTAGATGGCAGCACTATTTCCTGTCATATACTACTCTAGGCATGTGCACACTAGGCATGTCCATTTGGACCCTTTGTGAGGATCTGAATATGGCAAAATACCCTTTGGATATTTTTGTAGCCGGATTTTACAGAAATCAATCCTGCTATGAAAATATCCAAAGGGAACAAGCGGCTGCTTACTTCCACATTTGGCTCCTCATGAAGGATCCAAATGCACATCCGCAGTGCACACCTATCTAGATATCACTTCAGCAAAGAAAAACAGAAGAATTAAGCAAATTTGATAAAAGTAAATTGGAAACTTTTTTAAATTTGTATTCTCTATCTGAATCATAAAAGAACATTTTTGGATTTCGTGTCCCTTTAATGAAACATACAGTAAAAATCACTCAGGAATTCGATAAACTAAAGAGGCTTTATAGGTTATTAGTGAATCTTATTTATTTTAATATTTTGCCTATTTCTTGTAATATCTGATATCTAATCTTATTGTTATGCTATGTTATTAGCACAGCTTCAAAGCAATAATAAAATGTCTCCAGAGTTTTTTCCCTCCCAAACTTTACAGTTCTATATATTTCTAGTAAAACATAGATATACAATTGTATCACGTCTAGGGATGGGCAAATGTTTCGCAACATTTGAAAAATGAAACAAATTTTAACACATTCGTTCGTTCTAATCGAATTTGCGAATGTTTACATAACATTCTAGCATTCGATTTTCAAATATTCGGTTTTGAATTTTACGATTACATTAAAAAATATTCATTTAGAAAAATTCAAATTTATATATTTGTAATAGTATTTCTAATGCTTTCTTTAAATGTAATATTCGAATTATGCAATATTCAAATTCGAAAAATTTGATTTATATATTTGTAATAGTATTTCTATAATGCTTTATTTAAATGTAATATTCAAAATATGCAATATTCGATCGAAATAGAAACATTCAAATTGATATATTTGTATCTGTTATGTATCCATTTACTAGATTCCCTACCACATGAACTATTGAACTTCTGAATAGTATCTGTTAAATAGAATGTTAAATTTGAAATTTCGAATGTGGACATTCAATCTAATTATAAACATTCGAATTCGAAAGTGACATTTGAAAATTGTAAATAGCATTCGATTATAGAATTTTTAAGAATATTCGTTCGTATCAACATTCAGATTTGTAATTCGAATTTTGGTAATAACATTCGTTCTAACATTCGAATTCGGAAATTTACACATTCGCCCATCCTTAATCACGCCATTCTAATGTTTCTAATAGGTTTCTATACGTCATACTAATGTTAGTAATTTTACCTCAATGTGAAATACAATATCACGTTTTGTTATCAGACTGATTTCTGCAGTTTTACTTCGAGATCTGGCCATTTCAATAGGAAACTGCTTACTAAGGGAAGAGAAATTAGTTTATTTGTTCACATGTGTCTTTTAACTAATTTAAAACTGGATTTTATATAAATATAAGCCGTACTAAGGAATGCTCCATGCTTTTAAATTCCTTTCTATTTCAATTTATTTATAGATTGGAAGTTTCTACTTGATGAGGCTTCCATTTTGTTTACAGGTTTTTTTTCAGTAAAATATGTGTTGTCCAGTTGAATCTGAAGAAAATGTATGTTGTGCAGCTCTTAAACAGTGCAAAGTGAACAAAAGTTGGATGTTTAAAGAAAAAAAATATATTTTTATAGAGCAATGAATTTAACATAAAATGAATATTTTTTTGCTGAAAGTAGAATTGATTACAAATTTAAGTCAGACAATACACATGAAAAACACTGCTATTGTCTACTCACATACCTGCCCAACAGCTTAGCATTAATTGCTTATTTTCACATTACATTTTCAGTTAAAGGGACAGTCAAGTAAAAAAAAAAACTTCCATGATTTAAATAGGGCATGTAATTTTAAACAACTTTCCAATTTACTTTTATTACCAATTTTGCTTTGTTCTCTTGGTATTCTTAGTTGAAAGCTAAATCTAGGAGGTTCATATGGTAATTTCTTAGACCTTGAAGGCCGCCTCTATTCTGAAAGCATTTTGCCAGTTTTTCACCACTAGAGGGTGTTAGTTCATGTGTTTCATATAGATAACATTGAGCTCAGGCACGTGAAGCTCTTAGGAGCAAGCACTGATTGGCTAAAAATACAAGTCTGTCAAAAGAACTGAAATAAGGGGGCAAAATAAGTTTGCAGAGGTATAGATACAAGGTAATCACACAGGTAAAAAGTATATTATTATAACTGTGTTGGTGATGTAAAATTGGGGTATGGGTAACAAAGGGAATATCTACCTTTTTAAACAACAATTCTGGTGTTTACTGTCCCTTTAAATACAGTAACATGCCATATTACTACAAAGGCCTATAGACTAAATGACAGCAGAGCTTACAAGCTGTTTAACCAAATTAAATGGAAACCATCCAGGAAATATATTTACATAAGAAATATACTGTATTCATTTAATGAATATAAACATTATTATCTATATTGTCATTTTTGGTTAAATAATTATTACATTATTGTGTACATTTAAATGGAAATAATAGTCAAAACTGAAATATAAATGAGTTCATTTTAATTTATATTAGAAGGTTTTTTTCTAATGTAATTATAAAAGCTTTTATTAAAAGCATTTTTTTCTATAAGTGTTTCAGGAGTTTATGTACGTATAGTGTGCATACCTAGTACGCCAATATTCAAACTTTGCATCTGCTCAGATACACACAATATTTTTATGTGGGTGCAGTCAGCATGCTCAGCATAAACTAAACTCCAGAAACACTAGAAATTATTAGAAGCCTTTTTTGTAATACAAGTAATACATAAGGGTTAATCTCTCCCATTAAAGACCAAAATCTGGGCTACCAAACTGTCTTCCAGTTATTTACCCAAATAAGACACAAATAATCAGACATAAAACTCAACTAAATGTTTTTTCAGGGACTCCCCAGGGGTGGCAGCATCTTTGTTCCTACAATGAAAACCCAAGTGTAACTAGCAAGGTTCCGCACTTGGCCCCAATGAGGAGTCCCAGCTTGAACTCTGTCTAACTTTAATGACAACCTAGAGCCTCAGGTCAGCAGATCCATAGGAAGGGGCCCCCCAGGCTGCAACCTGAAGCATCTTGCCCCTCCCATTAGCTCAACCCTTGCTCTGTAAAAACACTGACCTAACATTGGGCCCCTGATGTCACCCAAAAGGATTTGACACCACACTCCTACAACCAAAGAGGATCTAGGTATTGATACTATTTCTACATGAAAAAGAATGGGGAAGGAAATGCAACTGTAAGTAAGAGAAACTGTACTGCCACCAGCTACCTAAATCAACCCTTAGAAAGCCTGTATCCTTGTCATAAATGGTGAGTTAACCCTTAAAGCACTGTGGTCCTATCATCCTAATGCTAATAAAAAGGCTTTTTTTTAACTATTATTTTCCTTTAAATATATCTGATGTAGAGATGACAAAGCACAAGAAATCTGCAAGTAGAATGTTATAATAAAAGCAGTTTAGTAATGTCCACAATTATGTCATATAAACACCAGTGAATTTTAAAGAAAGAATTTTCAATTCTAAAGAAAAAGTATTGATAAAAATCACCTTTGTCAAAACTTTATTAACAATAACAAAACCATTTTCTGAAATAAAAATCACATAAGCAGACCGTGAATAACAATGTTTATCATGTTACAAGTATTCAGTAATATCAGATTTGTGCTATTCCCGTCTATGTTGTTGTGTTTGGATATTGAACCATTAACTGTGAGTCAGTAGGACCATACAATTGTCCTTCTATCAAATTTGGATTTCTTTAGTCTGTCAACAGGGACATTGACTGGAGTTTCAGCTCAGACTATTGAATTAATGTCTTTTCAAGTGAAACATGAAACACGTTCAATTCTCAACACAATTATTGCCATAAAATGCTCAGTGGAAAAAGAACATAATAAAAAAAAAATGAAAAGTATAATAGAAATCTTATAAATAAATAATGTTATCACTTTTTACAGTTTAATGTGAAATTATTAAAGAAAACAATGATTTTGTGTGGTACATATCAGAATATGTTGTTCAGCTAATCTTGTTTACCTGTTCAAAAAAAATATAAAAAAAAATGAGAATGTAAACTGGGATGAATGTGTTTCTCTTGATCAAAGAAAGAGATAACCTGTTGTGTGATAAATATAATTAATCATAAGGCAAAAAAGGGGTGGTTTTAAGAGGATATCTGACTAGTAAAGTATGTAGAAACAATGGATATGATTTTTGCTGGACTTTACATTTTTGTTACCTGTCTTTTAAATGAAACAGTGTGCAAGGAATTGCTTTTGCAACACTTCTGGCTAGTTTTGTATTATATTAGCGCTATAAAGGGCCATGTAATTGCTCAGTATGTGCTATAATGATATATAATATAATGGCCGCAAGTCAGTTGATCACTGGACTCTTATGATGTACTATTCAGCTTCATATACTTTTTTTTTGCACTTTTGCTTAAACTGATATTGTTATCTTTAATGTCAGTTCCTTTGTACCCCTGGGGATACGTGGAACATTGACAAGGGCTACTCCAGCACCTGCTCTTTTATTATTTGTTACCTGATACATCTAATGTAAACATTCAATGTAATACAGAAATCTGAGTTTCTTGGTTTTACTCACGAGGACCCCTAACAAGACAGGCTGTACTGCACTGCCTGAGCTGGTCAGCTGCTCCCTCAGTGTGACTGACCTACCTGTGCTCTGGTAGATAAATCCTTAGAATCTGTATGGTTAGTGACGTTTAAGGACTGGCGTTGAGAAACACTGATATAAAGTGTGTATCAAGTGACAGGTAAGGTGTTTATCATTGGGAAAAACTTGACTATGTACCATTTAGTAGCCGTCCTTTAAATGATTTCTAGTGTCTAGCCAAGTCCCACTGTGAAACAGAGTGACACATTGTTTTCTATGGCTACTCCAGCTCACATTTGGATAATCATTGTCACACTTTGAAAGAGAGTTATGTCTAGCGTTGGGTTGTAGGGAGCCTATAAAACAAGAATCTTTTTTTTTTTTTTTTACAAAATAATGTAATTTAATTCTGAAAAAATATTGAGGGGAGGAATATACCAGTAATCCCCTTGAGAAAAATGTGCGTGTACATTGTACCGACTCAACAAAAAATAGGACTGATCTTCAATTTTTCCAGGGCTGTTTTTTATTCCCAGTCCGTCCCTGGATATAGGGTCATAGTGAAATATTACAGAGAAAATATGCCACGTTGAAATAAGCCAGGCAAAGTTTTCTGTATTCAAGTAGGTCACAATGAAATAATCCTCAAATGAACTATGTATGTTAGATGCAGAAATGTAATAACATGTTTTTTCCCCCTAATGTAAGTGACATCATATTAAAAAAACTTTATGTGTGTTGAGTGTGAAAATCTTAAACCAAAAACAAATTAAAAATGATAAGAAAACGTTTATTTGCTGTTTTGCATTCAGTGAAAATTGATTTTAAAATAAATTTCCGAACTAACCAGATTTTCACATTCTGGAATATGCACAATTGCCTCCTATTTTTATAACCTAATTATATTTATGTGTTGCAGCTGGGGTAAGTGCTACAAAAACGTTAAGCATCACTAGTCTATGCTGCTGTTATATGCAGATAAAAATGTAATGGAAATAGGCTGTCACTCATTGCTTTCATACTGATATTTGTTACTTATTGACAGACCATTTTTATTGATAATATTCACAAATTTCTCCATAAAGGAACATATAGTAATTATGCTATTTACTCGGTTGATTGTTGCTGTTAGGCCCCTACTCTATCTCTATAGAAACAGCTTATCTTCAGATCAGTTATTGATGTCAATAATACACTGTCAGCATTTAACATTGCACAAGCATTTCTGGTGAAATGCTTGTGCAATGCCGCCCCCTGCACATTCACGGCCAATCAGGGGTGTCAATAATCCTGATCGTATCTGATCGGGATGATTGCTGTCCACCACGTCAGAGGTGGCGTATAAGTTAAGGAGCTGCAGTCTTAAGACCGCTGCTTCTTAACTTACATTTCTGGTGAGCAAGAAGGCTCGCACGGAATAAGCAACATCCGCTGCTTCATAAATATACCCCTACATCTTGTTTTCTGTTTGTTTTGCTAGTTAGATGTAACAGCACAAAATCTGTATATCTGGCACTTTTTCCCTCTAAGATTGGGGCAGTTGGGGATAATTATGTAAACATGTAATGGTGTTTTTTGATTGGTGTTCACACCCTGGGCGTGTGCTATTTATGTGAGATCTATAGGGTTATGTCAGTTGGTCTCATGAAACGTCTCTATCATGTATTTTGTTTTAATATTGAATATTGTTGAATTAACAGTATGGTGTATATATTTCTATATCTATCTATATTTATATATATGTATGGGTATTTCTCATGACTCAGATGAGCAGGGTCGAGCCTTAAAATTACATGTTGTTACATTAAAGATCATGTCATTTTTCGAACGTTAGAGCCCTTTAATCAAAATCAATTTTAATTTTGCGGAGGACAGCTAGGAACTCTATTTGTATGCCCCTTCATTACTATAGCACCCCAAACCTCAAAGGGGCCAGCTGAAAAGTGTATATTTTACATGCCCAGTGAGCGGTTAAAGAAAGAGATAAATTAAATAAAGGTGGTAAACTACAAAAAACTTCAATTGGAGATGCCAATCCTGATGTTAAAAGAAAGTTAAAATGTTGTTGTTGTTATTTTTTCTGAAGCTGCTTATAGTAGGATACTCACTTTAGTAAGTTGGGCAGAACAATTCAGTTTGTATCTCCCTTTAATTAAATGGCAAGATTAAACTATGTAAAAGATTTAAAGAGGGTTAATAATCATACTTATCCAAACCCCATAGACAAGGCGTATTTTGACCAAAAAGAATAGCCCTTCCAGTAGAGGAGGGGATTCAATAATTGGCAAGTGGTGAACTTCACCCACAATTAATATGATCAATCAAATGGGGGGTGCTCAATGTCCAATTTGAAGTGAATTTAAATGAATATAGACAAAAAGGTGGACATTGTTAGAGCACTCAAAGGAAGAATGAACCTATAAGTATTAAGTAGAGAACGTGTGGAGATGATCAAAGCCTTTGATGAAGCTGGTTACGGTGAAATGCACATCAGGCATCTTTAGAGACCAGCTACCTTTATTTTGACTTATCGAATATGGTGTTAGCAGGTTTTATATATTAATATTATCAATATTATATACATTTCCAGGGCTATTGTGCCCAGCCGTTTAATCAAATTTGTCAGCTCTCTTAGTTTGATGTAAACTGCTCCAGTATTGTACCTAGGTACCTAAGTTTTTGATAAAAGATAACCCTAAAATTGCCACACTGTACTTTCTACCGAAAGTACACAAAAATCCACAAGTACCACCTGGTAGACCTATAATGTCTGGAAATGATAACTTAACTGAGAATGCAAGCAAATTCATAGACTTAAGATTGAGGGAATATTTAACAACATTACCATCATACGTTCGTGACACGATGGAGGTCCTACAAATGGTAAAAGATATTGAACTAACAGACAACATGTGGTTAGTTACAGCGGACGTGGAGTCCCTATATACCAACATTAGACATAGGGATGGCATAGAAGCCATTAAATATTTCCTGGCCTCAAACAGTCTAGAGAATGAAGCACATAATGCTTTCATAATCCAGTTGTTACATTTTATTCTAACACATAATTTTTTCACATTTAATGATAGGTACTATCTTCAAACACAGGGTACCGCAATGGGTACTGCCTGTGCACCTACGTATGCCAATTTATTCCTTGGTTTTTGGGAACGTTTCTGTGTATTTTCAGATGCATTACAAACGTATACTGAACATATACCCCTGTGGGTAAGGTTCATAGATGATGTCCTGTTCATCTGGGAGGGTACATTTGAAGATTTACAACTTTTCATGTCTAAACTCAATAAGAATGAATTAAACATAAAATTGACATATTCTGCTAGCCAGCAGGAGATATGCTTCTTGGATCTGAAATTGTTTAAAAACAATGATGGTATTATCAACACCACAATTTACAGAAAGGAAACAGCAACCAACACTCTCTTGCATCACTCGAGTGCTCATTCACCAAGCACCCTGAAAGCAATTCCATATGGTGAGTTCTTGAGGTTGCGCCGGAATTGTACAAGTAAAGAGATTTACATAACAGAGAGTGATGCATTATCACAAAGGTTAATATCACGAGGATATAGCAAAAAGTCTGTAAAGAGAGCCAAATACAAGGCACTAAAAGTTTGCAGGGATGACCTATTGGTTCCCAAGGAAAGAACAAAAGCTGAATCCTGCCCAAGGCTAATAACCACATATAATCCCCAGATGAGACATGTGACAAAAATTATAAATGACCATTGGCAAATACTACAGAATGATGAAACCCTTAAACCTCTCATTGGAGAAAGAGTATCACTTGGATACAAGAGACCAAATAATCTTAGGGATAAATTGGTATCTAGCCATTTTGTGAGATCTGCAAAAAAACAACATAAGGACCCAGGCATGTACCCTTGTGGAACGTGCTCTGCATGCCAATATGTGTGGAAAATCAAAACTCTGACTGACAAAACTGGTAGGGTCCACAAAATACCCTATCATTTCTCATGCACTACAATTGGAGTAGTCTATGCACTACACTGTTCATGCCAAATGTTCTATGTTGGCATGACTACTAGAGAGGTAAAAACAAGAATTTTGGAACACTGCTATAATATTAAAACAGCTCAACAGGATCAGAGCAAGGGCAAAAAAATAACCTCAGTTGCCAAACACTTCTTACTGCACCATGAGAGCTCTCCTAGAGATTTGAAATTTACAGTGATTCAGAAAGCATCCCTTGGCATTCGAGGTGGCAATATAGAAAAAGTACTGTTAAAAATGGAATGCAGGTGGATCTATTTATTGAATACTGTTAAACCAAGTGGGATGAATGACTACAATAATTATTTTGTTTATTTGTAAAACTTTTTGCTATGAGTCATTAGATGTTATGGCTAATATAACTGGTCCAGTCCCATGTGAACCGTGTCAAAAATTTGAATATGAGATCATCAGTTATTAAAAAACATAGGCTTAAAGGCCGCAATGTAACTAAACAATTGAATTAACACTTTACTGTACTTAGGATCCACATGGGTATTAATTTTTACCTATTAATCACTTCACATGTGAGTTTGTATATAGTATAATAATCACTAGAGTATGATATAAGGATTCGATATCCCTTATAATATCTATTCTCAAATACACTATTTTAAAAGTGTCATTTTTATAACAAGTATATATTCACCACATTCCCATTAAAGTGGTGGTATGTTGTGACTTTAAGAATAAACCGCACTTTATGATTTCAGCACAAGAGTATTATGTTTGTTGTTTTCTAAGATCACACATTTTGGTTCGAGTGATTAAGTTTTTTCAATATAATTAATAAATATTAAGTTGGGCACACTCACTTACACTCTAATAACATTAGAGTACTAACACGTAGAAATTCACATTAATTAAATTTAAACATACATATTTTCTTTTAGACTACAATTTTCTATACTCAGTTGATCCTCGGTTGTAAGTACAATATTCTCATAATCTCAATATTCTCAGAGATATGGATTATGTATAATTTTCTAAAAATTCTTGATTCATATTATGCTTTATCCATCTAGCAAAAAGGACTTGCCAGTAGGATCGTTCAAGATATCAGTAATTTCAGAATAACAACTTCTACCTAACATTGAATGTAAGCCAATATTATTTGCTAAAAGCAAACAACTAGTTTACAGCATATACGGATATGAACCGTGTAAACTGTGACCAACAATAATAATAAAAATAAGTAGTCAATATTATCATATAATACTTATAATATAGATATGCTTGAGCATAAATCTCACAATTGTCATGCAAACAAATAAGAATGTAACAGTGATTCTCTACTGTTATGTAATTTAACAATGAGCAAGAATAGACTTGGCAAGCTTGAGAATAATTCATATGCTTATTACATAAATTTTATCAATTACAAACTGATCAATCTGTAATAAGGATTGTAATCTCTGATATACATTTTACAATCGCAAAATCTAATCAATAGTACTGTACACCAACAGAGCTGCAATCTGTTCACTGCGTTGTTTACAATAATACTTAGCCATCTGATCATCCAATCCCAGTACTTCAAATCTACACACCCACTATAGGTATGACAAGCGCATTGTAGATTGGTGTTGCCTCTGTGACGAATCAAGCACACACCTTTTCTTAGAGTTTCTCCTACATAGGATAATAACAAGACTGACAGGAGAATCAGCCAATCGCAAGGAGACAACTCCCAATCCGGTATCCAATCCGGTGTTAGTGGTGGGCATTCAGACTGAATATAAGACGCCGAGTAGCAGCGGCCCGCACCCCCTCTGAGGAAGCGTTCGTGAAACGCGCGTCAGGGGTCCGATAGGGGCAGCTTTGTCTCTCCTATCGTCCGTTTTTAACTTTGCTTACTCTTGTGAAAATCATGTACTAAGTAGTTAATAACAATATATCCTCTTATCCTTTATTATATATGTAAAAGTAAAACAGCCCTCGGATTGTAAGGGCTTAGTTAACTTTAATTTACCTGGATTGAGGATATTTGATAGTGATATTTTGACTTAAAGGCTATTATGCTAACCACAGAGTTTAAGTGGTTTTAATTCACAGCTTTTGCTACTGTATGAGTGTGAGTTCCTTAGTTGAATCAATAAACTATAATGTGTGAATGATTGGGAATGATTTTATTATTTTTTGGGAAACCTTATGATATCAGTAGAGGAAAAGTGTATATACATAAGTGGATTTATTCTCTCTTTATAACTTTGTTGTACTCTCAGTTACAACTAGTTTGTCTAGTTATTGTACCTAGGTAGTTCATTTTGTTGTTGGAGGTCAATCCTCATTTGCAGATAGCGTTTGTATAATCCATGAGTCTATTTCTAGTGTACACCATACTGAATCAGCTTTATTCCTTAGCTCTGTTTATACACTATTTGTGGAAATTTGGTAACATATTATTTTATTATCATCTCCACACAGTAATCTGCTAACTTTTAGCCATATAGATTAACAACAGTTTTTGTTGATACATAATCACTTATTGGTACATAGGTTTGCTGGTACTCTCCTTCTCAGTTTTTAATTTAAGTTTTATGCACTCACTACACTGTTAGACTACCCATTATTTAGTATATAATCAATAAACGTTAAAATTTTAATTTATTTGTTTATCCCCTTGGCAACCTTCCTGCCTTGTGTTCTCTTCTTAATACTAATACTAATACTAATAATCATTCTTCCTTTGAGTGCTCTAACAATGTCCACCTTTTTCTCTATATTCATTTAAATTCAAGATTAAACTATACATATAAAAATAAATAATTAAAAACAAAACAAACAACTTTACAAATTATCTTCTTTTATATGACTTAATTCTCTTGGCATCCTTTACTGAAACGTAGCCCCTTATTATAAGAGCATACTGTGGTATGCTCAGGAGTGTGCATGTGTCTTGTCCGTTGTATGAAAATTAAAAAAAACTGGAAATTTAAAAAATAATATTTGTCCACTCTTGCTGAATCATAAACGTTTAAATAACTTCCATGTCGCTCTCTTTAAAACTATACATATGACCTTATCTTTTATATTATTCTTTGTGTTTATGTTATAGTTTACCAGATACATCTGTTTCTGGGAAAGGGGACACAGTGTTCACAAAACGTGTAATACGGAGCTCTGTTTTATAATGCTCTCATTTACTAAATTAAGCAATATTATATTCTAATCTCTATCATTTTTATGCTCATCTGTGCTTTCCATCTCCCATTTCTTTCTCATTAGCTTGTTTGGATGTCGGCATTTAAATCTGTCTTTTGCTGAAGCAGCAATGTTGGCAACCAGCCCAGCAAGCCTACACAAATCCACAAGGTATCTATTGAAAAATACAATATTCTGTTCTATTGAATGATTTGTGTTTTAACATAATATATTGTATAACACAAATTAACTTATATAAAAATAGGGCATTTGTATGGTTTAGCTGTGTAAAAGCTTGGTTTTACTAAGTATAGTTGCCTAAGGAATATAATGGATATTTTTCAATTGGAAACAAGGATCTAGAAAGACAAATCTTTTATTTTGTCCAAGACTAGTTCTTGAAGTTCAATTCATTATTTGTTTGGTAATGGAAATGTGTTAACCCCTTATGGGGAATGTTTTCAGGGAAGCGGAAGAGCAACTGAGCAGTTGAAATAAATAAAAACTAAAGTAGAAGCTGGTGCCACTGCTACAAGCCTGCAGTAACACACAAATATAATGGTTTTTTTTATTGGGTCAGGATTATCAAGAAGCACCTGTTTGGAGAACTATATGGCAAAAAAAATAGCAAGAAAGGGTTTGAGCATTAGATGACAGCATTGTTTTTACAATGTATAATTTAAAAACATTCTTGCAAAATGTCTGGCATAAAGACACATGCACGCCCTTGAGCCAACCAACCTGCTTTTCAACAAAGTATACAAAGAAAATGAAGACAATTTGATAATGCAAATAAACTGGTACATTTCTTAAAACAGTAGACTCTATCTGAATCATGAAAGAAAAATGTTATGTTTCATGGACCATTAAAACTCAGAATTGAATTTACCATAACATTTTTAATTATGTTTTGTCTGCTTTCCCTGTAATTTACCTTTAAATTATGCGTCTGTGTTGTTTTTGTTTTTTACCTCACTACATCTAAGACTGCATCATTCTACATGTTGATTGCTTGATGGGGTATGTATCTGAACTGCAAAACAATGCAAATTGTACTAACAGAATAACAGTTTTTAGTGCTTTAAAAACATTTATTTTGTAAACAGATCTTTAAGCATGAAGGGGTCGCCCTTCTTTCCGGCGAGCCTTCAGGCTGCTCTAAGGCCGCGGACAGAAATTAACCCGATCGATTATGATCGGGATGACACCCCCTGCTCTCGGACGATTGGCAGCGAAATCTGCAGGGGGCGGCATTGCACCAGCAGTTCACAAGATTTATCGATGTGCGGCGGATATGATATGCTACATCGTATCATGTCCGCTCGCACATTAATAAATATACCCCGAAGTGTTTACTTTCATATAAAAATACTCTTTTAAAAAAATGTATATTACACGTGATGCTAAACAAAGCTGTTACGGAATGGGTAAAGCTAACCTTTTTTTGTGGTGTTCACCTGTGTTAAAGCATTTGATTTTAGATTGAGATATCAGATCAGAAGCAAACAGTAATGGATTTGTCACACCTCAAAGCCCTTTATACTATTTTATTACTTTCAGACTAGGGGAGTTTTAGTGTATCATCCTTGGTTGGTATTTTTCCTTTGTTCTGCACAATGTTATTATTTTGAAGATTTGTTGTCACTTATAGCAGAAACATTTTTTTTTAACTGAATAGCTTTTGTAGGGAACTGGAATGTGTCACTGAGCAGTGTTATACACAGCTAATATGTCACTGGGCAGTGTTATACAGAAATAATTGGCAACCAAGCAGTTAATCTATCACACCATGATAGAACCTAGTCCAATCTTAAAATATCCTATTGGTGTCTTTGTTGTTGGACCTATGACCTAAATTCCTGTCTACCTGATGTGCTTATCAGACCTTGTATTGTGGTCTAAAATTACTTTTTCTTGTTGCTTGGAGCCTATCACATTGTTAAGAAATGTTTTAAATATTCAGGTGAAAAAAACATAAATTATACCTGCTCCTCGACACAGCATTAAAACTAATTTAAATGTTTCAAAATTACAGGTAAAATGTTCACCAGCAGCTACAATACCTTAATGTGCTCTGGAGAGTGCGCTAACCTGTTTCTCTTCATGCCAGAGCTCTGGCCACGCTAACATCTGGCTTAATGCTCTTGGTTCTGAGGACCTGCACTAACGTTAGGCAAATTCCTGGGAGTCGAGCGCAAAAAAGCCTCCTGTTAGCGCAGCTGAGGCTCTGGAAAGAAGAGAATTGAGTTAGCATGCTCTCCAGGGCCCAGTAAGGTATTAGCCCCTTAAACAAATTGTGGAAACTAATGATTACTGACGCTATTACATTTCAGGTTCAATGGGCCATATGTTGACTCATCTCTTTTAATAGTGTCTAGTGATGCTAATAGTTTAATTTTTTAAATAAACCAGCTGTTTTCCAAAACCATAGAGGCACGTTTTGGTGCTTTGGGGTTTGAACAGGAGCATTATGGGTAATAGTGAGTATGTGTGTTTGGTGACTTATCAACTTGGCAGTTTTTTATTAATACTGCTTATTATTCATTTTTAACTTTAACTGATTGAGGAAACAGAGTTTGTACACTCAAAACCAGTGTTACATTCAAAGACGCTTTGTGGTTCTTGGTAATAAGTGAAAAAGTGTTGCATGGTCCTGTAAATGGGTCGTTAAAGAAATAGAAATGTTAGAATTGAAATGTGCCTTGTTGTATTTCAATTTTAAATAGAAGAATGTTTCAATATACTCCCATTTGCAAAAATGTTTCTAGTAGAAGTGATTATTGTTTTTCAAATGCATACGCACATATGCTGTAAGTGCTCGTGCATCATGCATCGGGGGGAATGAGAAGCTCCCTAGTGATCCGGACAAAACTACCAAGAGAGGAAATCATGTCCAAGCTGGACACCCTGAGACCAATCACCTCCATACACCGAGCTGCAGATGGCCTTAAGGAGATCTGGAGGGCAAGACATGTTGAGGCTAGCTTGCAACGTCTATGGTCTATTAGAAATATTCTCATGTCTATGGAGACTATTATAGTACCCGAGAATTCTACCCTGGTACTTGATACAAGAGAACTCTCTCTAGATTATTTGCCATCCATGGGATCGAAGAAGACAGAGGAGGTATTCCGAATGGTCCACTCTTTGAAAAAATTCTTTAGCTAGACCAAACGTAAAGGCAATAAACTGGAAGTGCTGGTCCAGGAATGCAAACCTTAGGAACTGGAAGCGGTCCTTGATGATTGGTATGAGAAGGGAACATCCTTCCGATCTACTGTGGTCATGAACTACTCCTCTTAAACGAGGGGAAAAATGGACCTTATTGTCTCCATCTTAAACGAGGCAACATTTAAAAACCTGCATAAGCACTTTAGGTCCAGAATCGGATGGAAAGTTCTCTCCTTCTTAGGGACCATGAAAAGGTTTGAATATTATCCCAAACCTCTCACTGCGATAGGCACAGGGACAATAACTCTTAGAGGACAAATCCTGTACACACCCCAGAAAGGCTTCCCTCCTTTCTGGCCACGAAGACAGGAGAAATATGCCCTTGGGTGGCTGAGACTTCAAATTTTGTAACCCTGAGCTATGACTTCCAGGACCCATGGATCCTGCACGTCCCTGAACCAAGCGACTGAAAAGAGCAACATACTGCCCCCTACACGATCCAGAAGATGACTGGGGACCGCCCATTCATGCCGACGGGCTTCTTGCTCTGCTTGGATTTATTCCAGGACTGAGCCGGCTTCCAAGAGCTCTTGGTTTGCTCTGGCTTAGCGGAGGACTGCTGACATGGGCTTTATCAGAACGAAAAGAACGAAAATTGTCCCTTGCCCCCTGTGACCATGGAGATAATTGAGTCCAGGCCTGGACCAGACAAAATCATTCCCTTAAAGGGAGGGAAGAAGTCTAGACATAGAAGCCATATCCGCAGACCATGACTTCAGCCAGAGCCCGACGGGCCTGAACAGAGAAAGCTGAAGCCATAGCATTCAAGTGAATAAACTGCCCAATAGCAGCACAGATAAAAGAATTAACAACCCACAAGGCCGTAAATCATTTCTGAGTAACGTCAAGGGGAACCTCCACCCCAATCAATTCCTATAAGGAGTCACACCAGAAGGTAGTTTCTCCAGGAACAGCGGCAACAGCCACCACTAGTTGAAACAAATATCCCGTATGTTGAAACATCTTTTCTTAACAGAGTTTCCATCTTTTATCCATGGGCTCTTCAAATGAAGAACTATCCTCAAGCGGTATAGTAGTACATTTAGCAAGGGCGAAGATAACGCCATCCCATTTAGGGACGAAACCTCACAACTCCATTGAGAGTTCAGGACTGGGGACATTTTGTTAAAGGGAGAAGAGGGCGAAAAGGAATCCGATCCTGTCCCATTCATTCTTAATAAAGTTCACCATCTAACAGGAGCAAGGAAGGATAAGGTACCACCCTGTCCTCAAACTCTATCGAATTTAGGAATTAAAGGTTCATCAGGCAATATGGCCTCTGGAACCTCTCTAAAGTCTGGTTCCTCCACAGCCGGAGGTTTAGAGGCAGCAGACTCCAACCCAGAATGTTCATACTCTGAAGTCTCAGAAAGAACTTCATCCTCGGATAACCCTCAGTTAAATCCAATAAATTATCTGATGTACACTGGGAAGGAGTGCAAATATAACCTTTTGCTTGCGCTTAGCAGGGCGAGGTAAAGCATTAAAGGCTGCAGACACCGCCGTCTGAACTGCGCAGTAACGTCTGGTAAAAAAAGGCCCCCTCCAGATGGAGGATCAGCAATGCTTCGGGAAAACTGCATGTGTAGAGATATAAGAATGTAGGGTACGCACCTCAATGGATGACAACTCCTTAGAGGTGGACGGCTCTGTGGTATAAAACATGTTTGATATTATCACATTATCAAGGCATATGGAACATAATTGAGAGGACGGAACTAAGGCCTCCTCAGTCCTCACCATATAAACAGGAATTACTCGTTAGGAATAGAGGGAGTGCCCTCTAAAGTAACAGAATCCTCCATTGCTATTTTAATAACTGGGGAACTAGAGAAATAAAACATCTTATTTTATTCAAAAAAACGGTACCCTTATACCCCAATGGCTGGGGCACCCACCACCTTCTATGACCCAGACAGTACAGAGATTTATGACTCCTCTCTGATAGACACCTGGTCAGGAAAAAGGGAATGAATCACATGGTGCACAATGCAGGACCGTATGAGAAAGCGCAACAGCTTGTAAGCTGCATGGCTCTTAAAGTGAAAGTGAAATCTGTATATTCCATTACAGTCTATGATCCCATAACATCTCACACATAAAGCAGCATAAAATCAAATAAACATATAAGATTATTCCCCCCTGTTCAATAATCCCCCTAAGGAGATATTAACCCTTAATTCTATACAGATAAAAGGAGTCACACTGTGACCCTGTCTTCTTGCGTTATCATACATGTATAAAATATGAAACGATCTTACTAGAATCTATGCCGTGGAACAGGAACACGGCCCTTCAAGTGTGACAGATAGTAGCATTGCTTCTGACATGGACTTGAGTGAAGAAAGCAGGCAACAAAACTTGTCAATGCTGATTGCCTATGGAGCTCTTAATCTGAGTCGGGATGGTTTTGCAGAAAGACTCTCCCTGCATCTCCGGACTCTAACTTTCATCCATGCTCTCACTGAGAGGCTGACAGGACTACTTAAAACTCCAGTCTCCCATCTCGAAGAGTACTACCCTCCATAAGAGACTACTCCGAAATCTTCTAACACTTCTCTGCCAACCTCCTGTGACGAAAGGCAAAGAATGACTGGGGTTATGAGGAAGTGGGGGAGGTATTTAAGCCTTTGGCTGGGGTGTCTTTGCCTCCTCCTAGTGGCCAGGTTCAGTATTTCTCACAAGTAAGCAATGCAGCTGTGGACTCTTCCAATATTAAGATGGAAATATAAATGATTGGTATTTTTTTGTGTTTTGTTTTTTTTAACTGACTTTAATAAAAGCAGCACAATAGCCTTAAAGGGACATGAATGGCAAAATGTCATGCATACTTAGGTAGGCTCAGGAGCAACAATACAGTATTGGGAGCTAGATACTGACTAGTGACTGCACCATCATTAGTTTACAAGATATATTGTTCAGCTTATTCCCAATAGTGGACTGCTGCTCTGGAGCTGTCTTTAACTATGTGTTTAACCATTTTGTTGGCGTTAAAAACAGTACATTTTTAGGTCTCTTTAAGTCACAGGAAAATTAAGCACAATTTTGTTGTTTTTTTTTTTTTTTCATTGTGACTTTAATAATATGTTTCCCCTGGTTGTTTAAGAAATAGAAGGTGCACTTGTTCCTTTTCAGGAGAAAAATAATATGGAACTACAACAGAAATAGGAAAGAGGAGAAACAGCTTCTTATTTCAATATATATGTAAAATAAGATTAAACACTGAGCAAATTCACAAGTGGCACAGCTGTGCATGGAATAAACCTTATGTGTCTTTACTTAAGTCTCAGTCAGTGTACTGTGCTTGGATGATAACCAATATATTAGTGTTACAAATATTATTATGGGCATTAAAGTGAGGCTGTAATATACAATGTCTTGCCCCTTAATGTGTTGCAAATGACTTTTTAAAGCTACTCAAGAGTATTAAATATATTGGATATGGTTCTTTTGTGTTTATTCTTGTACTTGAAATAGCTGGTTTTGCTCATTAAAATCATCACCTATTTTTCTCAATGATTTGTCCATAGAAATTGATTGAGCTGATTTATGTCTCAACATAAATGCAAACAATACAAAACAACAGTGTATACCCAAATTCAAAGCAGTTTAATAATTAAAATGATGCACACACATAAAATTGCACTTACTAAAAGTCAAATTTGACAAGGCATTTTAAAACAGTTCTCTCTTCCGGGAAACAACACTAGCCAGAGACCGTCCAAGCTGGGAGCAAATGTATCATTTGCCACACAACATTGTAATCTTTTACAGAAGATGTTATAGGTTCTTCCCACAGAAGCCTGCGAAGGACAAACTACACTGCGTGTTTCGCTCAGGATGTGTACAGACTTTCTCAAGAGTGAAATGCAGTTGTCTGTGAGAGATTTGAATGCTGTTTGGAGGACAATATGTGTTGGCTCCCAGCTTGGATGGTCTCTGGCCAATGTTTTTTCCTGGAGGAAAGGACTGTTTAAATGCTGTATCCTCATGACATTTAGGGATAGAATACAAATGGAATTTGCCCGTTTGCGGGCACACAATAAATAACAAGACATTACAAGCGGCTGGTTATTGCTACCGCAAGCTCTCGGTAGCAATTAGCACTTATAAAATTATAGAAGCAACAAAGTAGCAGTTCCAGAAACATCAATCAGGAGAAAATGTACAAGTTAAAACATCCATTTTATTGAGCTCTGAGGAAGTGCCGTAAAGGCAGGAAATGTGTCAGCTGCAGTTTCTGTGTGCTGTGCCGTTTTGTTCTTTTTAACTTTTCGCCAAAAAAATGGATGTTTTAACTTCTACATTCTCTCCTGATTGATGTTTCTGGAACTGCTACTTTCTTGCTTCTATATTGGATTACTTTCATTTAGGGGCAGAGTGGAGAGCCCCAGCACTTCCAGCATCACAGCCTGTGCCGTGAACACAGTGTCGGCACTGCACCGAGGTCTTACGCTCTCTCTGTGAGTACAAGCAATACATGCTAACCAGGACTGGTTTTCTTGTGATTACACAGGGGAGTTTGCTTGGATTTCTTTGAATCCCCATAACAGCTGCCGAACAAATAAGGTGAGTCTTGACGGAAGAGGGGTAAGCCGTGTTGCTATTGATATACTTATACTTACACTGTGGGACACACTTTTGATAGTCGGCCCCATGATAGCCGCTAATTGTGGAACTGGAGTGAGTTGTTTTTCCTGGAGGGTTATACATATGTATCTACAAGTGGTTACACTCAAAAAAAACTGTGATAAATATAGCTGTTTCACTTATAAAATTAACCAGGGATTAGATAAAATAACTGTAAAAATAAGTTTTTTGGGTCTAAAGTGAGCAGGTGTAGGGTGTTAGAAAAAAAATGGCACTGAAAAGTGCCTTTACATTGTCGTCTATGGGAACTGTGTGTTCCCAGTAAATATATATGTATATGAATATATATATATATATATATATATATATATATATATATATATATATATATATTTATGAGTTAATATGTGTATATACACATATTAACACATAAATATATATGTATTTAATCATAAACATACAGTATATATATTGATATATATATACACCTTGCTGCCATCGCTGCACTACTTACCTTCGGCCCTGGCAAGTTCTCATGCCGTTTCTGACAGTATGAGAATGAGGCTCCCATTGGAGCCTTTGGAAGCACACTCATGTGAGCGCAATAATTCCCAGCAATGTGAACACTAGCTTGCTTTTGCATTGCTGTCAACTTGTAATACCAGCACACATTACTGTGCACTGGTATTACTGAGTGGAGAACTAATATCGCTTACTCGAAATGGTTATTTAGCGCTCTGCTTGAAATCTAGCCCTTATTAAGTACCATTTTACGTGTGCATTTAATTTTTATTATTAAATTACCTTTAATTTGGAGAATTTTCTGTTGTTTTGTATTGTTTGCATTAGATCTATGGGCTTGTGGATTGAAGACCTAATAGCAAATATACAGCAGCAACCGTCAAGGTGTTCACTGAATTGAACTGTAATGACTTTTATGAATCACATTTATGCCACCATTTGTTATTGGTTGTAATTTTTTTTTTTGCCCACTCACTTATTGAGTGCTTTTATTTTTACTATATATTTACTATGATCCGTCTCCATCTGCACCACTGCCAAACCTCTGAATGCATATTGTATGTTGTCAGGATTGGCAGACTGTGCACCATTTTTTTATCAATGTATAGTCACTTTTAAACTTTGACAAGCATTATTTTTTTAAAAATATTAAAATATATTTAAATATTTTAATATTTATTTCTATTGTTTGTTAAAGCACAGTTGCTATTTTGCCTTGAACTGAAAACCACTATGTGTTTCTATGTGAAGAACTTATTATATCTTCTTATTCTGGATTTTAACATAACTAAAACTTTAAAGAACCCCGCCCCCCCCGCCTTGCAACAGTGTATCTGCCTAGTAGAGCTTTAAATGAGATTATGCCTTTCTGAACGGGTTTTATAAGGGACGGGCCTCCATTCCTTAAACAAACAATGTCACAACAGTGTGTTTCAAAGTGCTTATGCCTAGCACTTAATCCCTGGCCTCTACTTATAACATTTAACTTCTAAATATAACCCATAAAGCTATTCCTAACTTTATCCATTAACCTTGACCCTCAGCATTTGATCCCTAGTCCTAACCAATTAACCCTAACTGTAATTTCAAATGTTAATTTAATCTTTATTTTGAATAAAACAGACAATATTGTAAACTAGTTGTAATAAGATGCACCATATGAATGAAGACATTCCCGTACAATTTATAAATGTCAACAGATGTTACATGTTTGGCCAGTTTTAACAAAGTATTATATTTGCAGCAAGAATGTAGCTGCATTTATTCTTATTCTTCTAATATTATAAATATATATCAGCTAGATTACGAGTTTTGCGTTATGAGTCAAATAGCCCATAACGCTTCATTTTCCCTAACGCTGCTATTACAAGTCTTGTCGGTATAAGTGTACCGCACATCTTTGAGCCAGTCACGCAACGTCAGTACCGCACTTTAAAAAAAGTCCTTTTTTCAATGGGACTCCCATAGCGCCGGTATAACGAGTTTGCCTGGGAGGCTAAAAAGTGAGCGGTACACTCTATAACTACAAGATCTGTACCGCCATCTAAAGTCAGTAGTTATGAGTTTTATGTTACAAAGCTGTAGCATAAAACTAATAACTAAATTGTGAAAAAGTACACTAACACTCATAAACTACCTATTAACCCCAAAACTGAGAACCTCCCGCATCGCAAACACTATAATAAAGTTATGAGATATAGTGTGACCGCACCACCCTTTCTAGACAATATGCTCAGGCACGGGATAAAGTCCGGTCACAGACTGTATAATAATAATAAAAAATCATAAATCCCAGCCACTGAGTCTTAGAATCTTGATTCTAAGACTCAGTGGCTGGGATTTATGATTTTTTATTACTATAATAAAGTTATTAACCCCTAATCTGCCGCTCCAGACATTGCCGCCACTATTAAAATGTATTAACCCCTATTCTGCCGTTTCCTGACATCGTCACCACTTTAATAAACCTATTAAACCCTAAACCGCTGCCCTTCCGCATTGCAAACACTATTTAAATATAATTAACTCCTAATCTGCCATTCGCCCACACCGCCGCTATAATAAACCTATGAACCCCTAAACCGCAAGCCCCCCCACAACGAAATATACTTAAATAAACTATTAACCCCTAAACCAAAAGCCCCCCACAATGAAATATACTAAAATAAACTTTTAACCCCTAAACCTAAGGCCCCCTAACTTTATATTAAAATTACAATTTCCCTATCTTAAATTAAATTAAAACTTTCCTGTCAAATTAAATAAATTAATTTTAAACTAACAATTAAACTAAGATAATTAATAAACTACAATTAAACTAACTACCAATTAAATTAAACTACACATTAAAAATATCCTAACACTACTCTAAATATTACAAAAAGTATCTAATTACAAAAAATATAAAATAACTAAATTACAAAAAAAAACATTAAAATTACGAAAAATAAGAAACAAATTATCCAAAAATAAAAAAGAATTACACCTAATCTAATAGCCCTATCAAAATAAAAAAGCCCCCCAAAATAAAAAAACCCTAGCCTACAATAAACTACCAATGGCCCTAAAAAGGGCCTTTTGCGGGGCATTGCCCAAATAAATCAGCTCTTTTACCTGTAAAAAAAAAAATACAAACACCCCCCAACAGTAAAACCCACCACCCAACTAACCCCCCAAATAAAAAACCTATTTAAAATAACCTAAGCTCCCCATTGCCCTTAAAAGGGCATTTAGCTCTTTTACATGCCCAGACCCTAATCTTAAAACAAAACTCACCCAAAAAAACCCTCAAAGGGACAGTTTAGTCAAAAAAAAACTTTCATAATTCATATAGAGAATGTAATTTTAAACAATTTTCCAATTTACTTTTATCACCAATTTTGCTTTGTTCTCTTGGTATTCTTAGTTGAAAGCTAAACCTAGCAGGTTCATATGCTAATTTCTAAGCCCTTGAAAACTGCCTCTTCTCTCAGGGCATTTTGACAGTTTTTTACCACTAGAGGGTGTTAGTTCATGTGTGTCATATAGATAATACTGTGCTCATGCACGTGGATTTCAAGTGAGCCAGCTCTGATTGGCTAAAATGGATGTCTGTCAAAAGAACTGAAATAAGGGGGCAGTTTGCAGAGGCTTAGATACAAGGTAATCAGATAAAAAGTGTATTTATATAACTGTGTTGGTTATGCAAAACTAGGGAATGGGTAATAAAGGGATTATCTATATTTTTAAACAATAAAAATTCTGGTGTAGACTGTCCCTTTAAATAAACCTAAAACTAACCCCCAACGATCCACTTACAGTTCTTGAAGTCCCGCTTGAAGGATCCATCCAGCCGGCGAAGTCCTCATCCATGCAGCAAGAAGTCTTCATCCAGACGGCCTCTTCCATTTTCATCCAGATGGCGAAGTCCTCATCCAGGTGGCAAGAAGTCTATATCCAAACGGCATCTTCTATCTTAATCCATCCGGCGTGGAGCGGGTCCATCCTGAAGAGCATCCTCTTCATACGGTCGCTGCCATAAACGGGAACTTCAATGAAAGTGACGCCATCCAAGATGGCATCCCTTGCATTCCTATTGGCTGAAAGATTTCAATCAGCCAATAGGATTACAGCTGCTAAAATCCTATTGGGAGAAGCTCTCATTCTATTGACTGTTCCAATCAGCCAATATGATTGAGCTCTCATCCTATTGGCTGATTGGAACAGCTAATAGGATGAAAGCTTAATCCTATTGACTGATTGGAACAGCCAATAGGATTTTAGCAGCTCTATTCCTATTGGCTGATTAAAATCTTTCAGCCAATAGGAATGCAAGGGACACCATCTTGGATGGCGTCACTTGCATTGAAGTTCCAGTTTACGGCGGCAACCGTATGAATAGGATGCTCCGCAACGGATGTCTTCAGGATGGACCCGTTCCGCGCCGGATGGATGAAGATAGAAGAGGCCTAGATGATGACTTCGCCGGCTGAATGGATCCTTCAAGCGGGACTTCAAGAACTGTAAGTGGATCGTCGGGGGTTAGTGTTGGGTTTTTTTCAGGGTTTTTTGGGTGGGTTTTATTTTTAGTTTAGGGTCTGGGCATGTAAAAGAGCCCATACAAATGTCCTTTTCAGCTTAGGTTTTTTAGATAGGTTTTTTATTTGGGGGGGTTTGTTGTGGGGGTGAGGAGTTTTACTGTTGGGGGGTTTTAAGGGCCATTGGTAGTTTATTGTAGGCTAGGGTTTTTTTATTTTGGGGGGGCTTTTTTAATTTGATAGGGCTAATAGATAAGGTGTAATTCTTTTTTATTTTTGATAATTTGTTTCTTATTTTTTGTAATTTAGTGTTTGTTTTTTAAAGTAATTTAGTTATTTTTATTTTTTAGTAATTTTAGTCTTTTTTTTTTGTAATATTAGGTTTTAGTATAAGGCAGCTTAGGTTTTATTTGACTGGTAAGTTTGTATTTATTTTAACTAGGTAGTTAGTAAATAGTTAATAACGATTTACTAACTAGCCTACCTAGTTAAAATAAATGCAAACTTACCTGTCAAATAAAAATAAAACCTAAGCTAGCTACAATATACAGTAACTATTAGCTATATTGTAGCTAGCTTAGGTTTTATTACAGGTTAGTTTGTATTTAGTATAAAATAGTTATTATTTAGTTAATATTTGTAACTTTAGTTTAACTGTATTTTAATTATGTTAAAGTTCAGGGGTGTTAGGCTTAGGGTTAGGGGTTAATGGATTTATTTAGTGGTAGTGATGTGGGAGGCCAGAGGTTTAGGGGTTAATAACTTTAGTTTAGTGGTGGCGACATCGGGAGCGGCAGATTAGGGGTTAATAGTTTTATGTAGGTGGCGGCGATGTTGGGGGTGGCAGATTAGGGGTTTATAACTGTATGTAGGTGGCGGCGATATCAGGGGCAGTAGATTAGGGGTTAATAACTGTATGTACATGGCGGCGATATCGGGGGCGGCAGATTAGGGGTTAATAACTGTGCGATATCGGGGGCGGCAGATTAGGGGTTAATAATTTATGTAGGTGGCAGCAATATCGGGAGCACAGATTAGGGGTTGATAACTGTATGTAGGTGGCAGCAATATTGGGGGTGGCAGATTAGGGGTTAAAAACTGTATGTAGGTGGCGGCGATATCGGGGATGGCAGATTAGGGGTGTTTAGACTCAGGGTTTATGTTAAGGTGTTAGGTTTAAACGTAACTTTTTTTTTCCCGATAGACATCAACGGGGCTGCATTACGGAGCTTTTCATTCCGCGATTGCAGGTGTTAGGCTTTTTTTTTGCCGGCTCGCACCATTGATGTCTATGGGGAAATTGTGCACAAGCACGTCAAAGCAGCGCTTGATTTCAGTGCGGTATGGAGCTCAACGCAACCATATCGCCCGCACAAGCCTGCTTTTTTAAAACTTGTAATAGCAGCGCTATAGGGAGGTGAAATAACGCCGCTTTTGTGGCAGTCGTTAAAACCTTTATAGCGCTCAAAACTCGTAATCTAGCTGTATGTAAGGTGATTTGGTTTCTATTTTCTTGTGATGCACGGACTGTAGGTTTGTAAGAAATGTTTCATTAAAAACAATGGTGAAAATGTATTTTCTTCTAATTAGAATGCAATTAGTGTCTATAAATCACTTCTGCATTTTGTTCACTCTTATAATTGTAAAAAAAACACAAAAAAACAATATAATGAAAAACATTAGCTCTTTAAGCTGTTTTGATCCATAAAGGCAAGAGGCATATGGAGCTCACTTAATCCTAGCCGTGGTCTCGCTGTATGAATAACTGTGTGGTACAGCAATGGGCTCCAGATGTTTAACCACAAACAGTGGGGGGCCCCTACAAAATAAGATTGCTTTTTCTCTCTACCTTTCTTAAAAAATAAACAGTGGAATAATTCAAAGTGCGTGCCACACCACAAATGCTGGCCGCACAGCGCGCGAGATACAGAACCTCAGAGGAACACAGATTCAGCAAAGCTAAATTGAGTATGAGTTTCACCTACGTCTGTGGAAACCTTTCCATAAATATCACTATTTTCTAGACCTGGGTGTCCCTTCTATAATCTGGTGTCTACTCAAGGGACAGGGAATCTTTTGACTTAAAAATATATTCCAATGAAACAAATAATAATAAATATTATAATACATATATTTATTACAGTTTAGGAAGACTTAAAGGGACAGAAATCCAAAATTTCCTTTCATGATTCATATAGAGCATGCAATTTTAAACAACTTTCCTCTTTACTTTTATTATCTAATATGCTTTGTTCTCTTGGTTTCTTTTGTTGAAAAGCATACCCAAGTTGGCTCAGGAATAGTTTTACACTGCTGGGAGCAAGTTGCTAATTTGTGGCTGCTCATATATGACTTGTTTCAATGGCTCACTCAATATATTCAGCTAGCTCCCAGTAGTGCAGTGCTGCAAATTCAACAACCGATACCAAGAGAATAAGGAAAATGTGATAATAGAATTAAATTGGAACGTTGTTTAAAATTGCATTCTCTGTCTTAACCATTAAAGAAATAATTTATATTTTATGTCTCTTTAATGACAAGCAGTCACTCACACCTTCTTTCTAGCATTTGTATAGATTTTTATGAGCTCCAGCTAAAATGTTGCAGTAAAAAACACGTAGGGAATGTTGTACCTTTTTAGATGATGTTATGATTACAGTACAGTTGAAAAATCTTTGTGTTAAATTTACACTAAACAGCTTATTTCTGTTGTCTTATAGAATAATGTATCAGCCAAGTCTAAACATTTTCTAAACAAATTTAACATATTGTTTGCAGCAAATGCTTTTCAATAACTAAACTCCACTCACCACTCACCACACGCTTGGAGCCAATCTTGCATCTAGAAAAAGACAACACTAACCATGATCATCAATATGTTAGTGTAAAGTGCATTGTTTTGCAGTTGTTATCTGCTGAAGTCAATTAGGAAAATATATATATATACTAGTCCTAAAGCCCGTGTACACGGGCCATTTTTTGCAGTACAGCGGTCCCACCCCTTGCTCTCTCTCTATCCCCCCTATCTTTTGCTCTCTCTTTCTCCCCTCTCTTTTGCTCTCTCTCCCCTCTCTTTTGCGCTCTCTCCCCCTCTCTTTTGCACTCTCTCTACCTCTCTTTTGTGCACTCTCCCCTCTCTCTTTTGTGCACTCTCCCTCCTCTCTTTTGTGCACTCTCCCCCTCTCTTTTGCTGTCTCTTTCCCCCCTCTCTTTTGCTCTCTCTCTCCCCCCTCTCTTTTGCTCTCTCTCTCCCCATTCTCTTTTGCTCTCTCTCTCCCCCTCTCTTTTGCTCTCTCCCCCCTCTCTTTTGCTCTCTCTCTCCCCCTCTCTTTTGCGCTCTCTCTCCCCTCTCTATTACACTCTCTCCCCCTCTCTTTTGCGCTCTCTCCCTCTCTTTTGTTCACTCTCCCCCTCTCTTTTGTGCACTCTCCCTCCTCTCTTTTGTGCACTCTCCCCCCTCTCTTTTGTGCACTCCCCCCCTCTCTTTTGTGCACTCTCCCCCTTTCTTTTGTGCTATCTCCCCCCTTTCTTTTGTGCTATCTCCCCCCCTTTATTTTGTGCTCTCTCCCCCTCTCTTTTGCTATCTCTCTCCCTCCCTCTCTTTTGCTGTCTCTCTCCCCCTCTCTTTTGCTGTCTCTTTCCCCCTCTCTTTTGTGCTGTCTCTCTCCCCCCTCTCTTTTGTGCTCTCTCTTTCCCCCCTCTCTTTTGCTTTCTCTCTCCCCCTCTCTTTTGCTGTATCTCTCCCCCCTCTCTTTTGCTGTCTCTTTCCCCCTCTCTCTTTTGCTGTCTCTCTCCCCTCTCTCTTTTGCTGTCTCTCTCTCCCTCTCTCTACCCCCCTCTTCTGCTCTCTCTTTCCCCCCTCTTTAGAGCTCTCTGTCTCTTAGCAGCTGACCCAGGTATCTGGCCCCACCCGACCCCGCCCGTGTCACACCCGGCCCCGCCCGCATTCCCGTCCGACCCCATCCACATCATGTCTGGCCACGCCCATGTCGCACCTGCCCGGCCACGATGCACCCGCCCGGCCACGCACACTCCACACCCGCCCGGCCACGTCCACTCCACCACATGACGCCAGGTTATTTGGAAGGCGAGGTGTGTTTGTCCTCACGCGCAGTCTCTACTGCGCATGACAGCTTTGGACAAACACACTTGGCCTTTTATTATATAGGATAGTAGTGTGAATTCCCAGATCTGATTACAAAGACCACAATTTACAGACCTAAATCACACAAAAGGTGCAAAATAAACAATGAAAGTATAATACACAGTTGTTTTACTACACATAAGATTTTATATCAAATTCTCAAAGTGTTTAATGACCCTTTAAAGGGCCAGTCTAGTCAAAATTAAACTTTTATGATTCAGATAGGGCATGCAATATTAAACAACTTTCCAATTCACTTGTATCATCAAATTTGATTTGTTCTATTGGTATTCTTTGTTGAAAGCTAAACCTAGGTAGGCTCATATGCTAATTTTAAGCCCTTGAAGGCCTCCTCTTATCTCAATGCATTTTACAGGTTTTCACAGCTAGAGGGTGTTAGTTCATGTGTGCCACATAGATAACATTTCTGTTGTGTTTCTGTAGAATAAAATATCAGCCAAGTGTTAATGTTATATAAAATAAATTAACATCCTTTGTTTCTGTAATTATTTATTAATAGCCAAACTCTACCACCACTATTTGCTTGGAGCAGCCAGTCTGGGCTTTAGTCTGCAGACAACAAGGCTAGCCACAGGCATACAGTTAGTATAAAATGTATTTAATTGCAGTTGTTATGGGCTACACCAATTATAGACAGATGTCTAGCAGGATTGGCCTTTAGAAGTCAGCAGGGTGCATGTCAAGTTCTGAGTATTAGAAATTGCTTAATTGTCTTGGTGTTTACTTTCCCTTTAAGGGAACATTAAAATATTTGTTTATGCAATGCATCTAAAAAGAGAGAATTAACAGAGAGAGAAATAAAATAGAGAATTGTTATTTTTTCTTTTCTGAAAAATAAATATTCTTGTTCTGAAATTAAATACATTTGGGGTCTATTCATAGGGAGGTGAATAGCAGGTGCATTTAAACATTTCAATTCTAACCATTAACTATGCATTTTGAAGGGCCAAATCCAGTGAGTATCTCCTGCAAGAAGAGTCAGCCCTGCACAATGCATAGTTAGTGCTGTGTACAATGAATAGTATGCAGCACTAACTATGCACTGCACAGCTCTTCTTGTAGGAGATACTCACTGGATTTGACCCTTCATAATGCATAGTTAATGAAAAATTGCAAATCACCTACAATTCACCTCTTTATGAATAGAGCCCATTTTTCATTACGGAACGTGACACTGACCACTTTATTAGCCAATGAGTTTTTATTCTGCAAAAAATCAAAGCCTGCTTTAATTATTATCTGAAATTAATTCTGAGTCTAATCCAATGTTATATCTATTTGGTATTTTAAATTGCAAATTTCTTATGCTTGCATTTCATAAAACTGTTCCACAACAGTAATAGATTAACATTATCTTGGAATATTTTCCATCTACTAAGCACCTCCCACACCCTACCTCTTGCATTTTCTTATTTATATTACTATAAGCAAGGTGAAATACGGAAGCAAAATGACAAAAAAAGTCCAAAAGCTTTAGGGGATTATATGTCTTTCAATATGTAGTTTACTCTTTCACTACATTGCCATAAAATGTGTTCCCTTTACTTTTAGGACCAGGAGGCTTGGGGCAAAGTCTGTTCAGTCAGAGATGGAAATTTATGTTGTCTATGGACAGTGTTGGGTGGTCACATGTGCTTGACTAAACCTAATGCTTACCTCAACCCTATCTGCAAGAAAAAACACAGACCTAGACCAAACTTTATACTCAACTCTAATCCTTTCCCTAACCTCAAGCCAACCCTAATCTCGACCATCATCAAACATATCCTTAATCTCAATCTGATCTCCAGTTCTAACCCTAAACCTAACGTTAACCTCAACCCTAATTTCAACCCAAACAACATTAATAAGCTCAACTGCTGTCCCAACCCAAAACCTTACCAAAAGCGCAACCCTTGCATCGACTATAAATCTAAATTCAATCCTTGCCACATTCCTAACATCAGTCCTTAATTAAACCATAACATTTATCCTAACCTCAACTCTTGCCCCAACCCTAAAGCTAACCCTAAACACAATCCTCTCCCCAACCCTTATGGCATATCTTGCCGCAGCCATAAATCTTACAATAACATCAACCCTTACCCAACTAAAACCTAAGCATCAACCTCAAACCTTACCCTGATCCCAAACTAACTCTATCCTCAACCTCAAGTCATAAAAAACTCTATACCTAAAATAAATCTCAACTTTTAATCTAACCATAAACTTAATCTCAACCCTTATCACAGTCTTCAACTAAACCCTGACCTCAACCATTACATAATCTTAAAACTAACCCTTAACAAAACCCTTTTACCAACCCTAAAACTATCTCTATTTTCAACAGTCAACCTAATCCTAAAATCAATCCTTGTCCCAACGCTAAACATGAATATTTAACCTAATCCTTTACTCAAACCTCATCATAGACTTAAACTGCACCATAATCTCAAAATTTACCTAAACCAAACTTAACCCTAAATCTTACCTCCACTTAACCCCAACTCTTAACTAAAATAACCTAACCTCTACTCTAACACTAGACATAACCCCAACCGTAATCCTAACCCTACCCCTTATCTACACATGTAACACTTGTAGATATAAGCAAAAAAAATCACCCCTAGCTTTTTTAGCTTCATAATACAGTACAGTTTCTCCCTGCCTCAAATGAACAAGTGGCAATTAAAGTGAAAGTAAATCCTAGCGTTTTACAAACGCTAGGATTTACTATTGAAACAAATAAAGGGCACTTTCATTCTTGAAGTATAAGATACTTCATGTAGAAAGCTCCTTTATTTGATTCAATCGATCTCTGCTCTAAGCTCTTACAGCAGCGCTTGGCGCTCCCATGGGCGCCAAGCCGGATTTACCGCACGGCTATTGTCTAAGAGGTGTAAACGTCACCTCTTAGCCAAATATTTTTTTTAGCCGTGGGCTGCTGTAAGAGTTAAGAGCAGCGATCGATTGAATCAAATAAAGGAGCTTTCTATTTGAAGTATCTTATACTTTATGAATGTGAACTGCCCTTTATTTGTTTTAATAGTAAATCCTAGTGTTTGTAAACCGCTAGGATTTACTTTCACTTTAATAATAATAATAATAATAATAATAATAATAATAATAATAATAATAAACTGTTTAGCTGTAAGGACAGCTATGTCCCTTTAACATTTTTTTTCAGCGACACAAATGGTGTACATGAAAAGGTAGCAAACACAGTGTTCCAAGTTAAACAGAGACACTCAACCTACAGCTAAAACGATACTAAAGATAAAGACAAACACGCCAATCTCCTTTTGTAGATATGAAAAGTGATGTATTTATATATTCTTTAATTTGTACTTTGAAGAATAAATAGATAGATGATAGATAGATAGATACTGTAGATAGATAGATAGATAGATAGATAGATAGATGATAGATAGATAGATAGATAGATGATAGATAGAGATACAGAGATAGATAGATAGATAGATAGATAGATAGATAGATAGATAGATAGATAGATAGATGATAGATAGATAGATAGATAGATAGATAGATAGATAGACAGACAGACAGACTGACAGACAGATAGATATAATAGATAGATGATAGACAGACAGACAGACAGATAGATTGATATAATAGATAGATAGATAGATAGATAGATAGATAGATAGATAGATAGATAGATAGATAGATAGATAGATAGATAGATAGATAGATAGATAGATAGATAGATAGATAGATAGATAGATAGATAGATAGATAGATAGATAGATAGATAGATAGATAGATAGATAGATAGATAGATAGATAGATAGATAGATAGATAGATAGATAGATAGATAGATAGATAGATAGATAGATAGATAGATAGATAGATAGATAGATAGATAGATAGATAGATGATAGATAGATAGATAGATAGATAGATAGATAGATGATAGATAGATAGATAGATAGATAGATAGATAGATAGATAGATAGATAGATAGATAGATAGATGATAGATAGATAGATAGATAGATAGATAGATAGATAGATAGATAGATAGATAGATAGATAGATAGATAGATAGATAGATAGATAGATAGATAGATAGATAGATAGATAGATAGATAGATAGACGATAAAATCAAGAGCCCTAAGCTTACAACCTTAAGTATCTGTACAACATTTATTTTGCATGTAGACTGTATTCCTTACTTTCTAAACTATACTATACTGTACATGTAACAACTGGGAGAAACATATTGACTTCATATAGTTCTAACAACCATCCCCCTACAGAAAAAGAAAATCAATTTCTTTAATTGTGTTATCCACAGCGTTAGCAATAATAAATCAATCCTCATAAATTCCAATCATTTTCTTTCATTAATATCCAACATCCCTCTCTCTATGGAAGAATTTCTTTTGTAACCTCTGACATTGAAAATCCCACCATATAAAGAGCAGTGGGCATTAACAATGCTAAAATAAAGGCAACAGAAATGTCAATATAAATACACAGTGTTTCAATAAAGAATAATAACACAATACCAAAACATAAAAAGTATATTGTGCATACAAATATTATCAATACTAAACAAATTATTATTAATGTTGTTATCAATAATTAATAGCAGAACATAAATGACTGCAAATAATAAGACAAGATAACAATAAAGATGGTAATTTAACTGACTTAGGGCCAGATTACAAGTGGAGCATTATTTCACACTCCTGCTAGAATGCTAAGTCTGCTAGAAGTATCTGTGCGTGCCGAGGAGCATTCATATTACAAGTTAAAATTAAACTGTTTTCGCTCAAATGCTAACTCAATGTGCATAAAAAGCTGAACTTACAATATTGCACGTAATAACCTATTCTCCCATGGAATCACTTTTATTTAGGACCAGATTACAAGTGGAGCGTTATTTAATACGGAATTTGGCGGCGCTATACAAATAAATGATAATAATAATAATAATAATTAACTGTGTTAGAAGAAAGCATTTTACGTGCGTCGGGTTGCTCTCGTATTCCAAGTTGAAAGTAAACAGTTTCCGCGTGATAGCCTTTTCCCCCATAGAAGTCCCCTTTTCCTCTTTCTGACCATCATCTCCTCACTTGTAACATCACTTTCCTCCCTACAACTCTCCCACCTTCTACTCCTCACACCAAACTTCACAGAAGAATCAAGTTAGATCAGCAACAGCTCGCTAGCTCTCTCAAACTTCTCCTCTCTTCCATCTCCTCCTTTTCCTGCCCTGATGAATCTATCTGCCGCTATAACTCCACCCTTACATTGGTCCTTGACAATCTGGCCCCACCTACCATAGCTCGGAAATCATACACTCATCCTCAGCCCTGGCATACTCCTCTGACATGGTACCTACGCAGATGTTCCCATACTGCTGAGCGACACTGGAGGAAATCTCTGAGTTCAGCTGACTTTCTTGACTATAAGTTCATCTTGAACTCTTACTATTCCACTCTTAATCTATATAAGCATCATTACTTCTTTACGCTTATCTCTACTCTTTCTTCAAACCCAAAACGTCTGTTCTCCACATTCAATACTCTTGTCCGCCCACCTCCACCTACCACTATGACTTCTCTTTCAGCTCAAGATTTTGCCAGCTACTTCAACTACAAGATCGACTCCATCAGAAATGAGATTGGCTCTCAACATACTACCGGTCTCCCACACCCCCCAAAAGCTCACAATCATCCAAAACCCACATAGCCAAAAATCTAGCTCTTTTGCCCCTATTACAGAAGGAAATGTTTCTGCCCTTATACTATCCTCTCACCTCACTACCTGTCCCCTCGACCCCATCCCCTCACAGCTACTCCCCTCCATCTCTTCTCCCCTTACCCCTATACTCACACACATCTTCAACCTCTAACCTCAGCACTGGTATATTTCCCTCATCTCTTAAACATGCACTGGTCACACCTATCCTCAAAACACCCTCTCTCGATCAAACCTCCCAATCCATCTACCGCCCTATTTCCCTACTCCCTCTTGCCTCAAAGCTTCTTGAAAAGCTAGTATATGCACGTCTATCCAATTTCCTTACATTAAACTCCTTCTTTGACCCACTGCAATCTGGATTTTACCCTCTACACTCTCCAGAGACAGCAATTGTTAAAGGGACACTGTACCTAAAAAAATTCTTTCGTGATTCAGATTGAGCATGAAATTTTAAGCAACTTTCTAATTTACTCCTATTACCAAATTTTCTTCATTCTCTTGGTATCTTTATTTGAAATGCAAGAATGTAAGTTTAGATGCCGGCCCATTTTTGGTGAACAACCTGGGTTGTCCTTGCTGATTGGTGGATAAATCCATCCACCAATAAAAAAGTGCTGTCCAGAGTACTGAAACCAAAAAAAAGCTTAGATGCCTTCTTTTTCAAATAATGATAGCAAGAGAACGAAGAAAAATTGATAATAGGAGTAAATTAGAAAGTTGCTTAAAATTGCATGCTCTTTCTGAATTACAAAAGAAAAAAATTGGGTACAGTGTCCCTTTAAGGTTACCAACTATCTACTTACAGCAAAACCCAAAGGCCACTTCTCTCTGCTTATCCTCCTTGATCTGTGTGCAGCCTTTAATACTGTTGACCACCCTCTTTTGCTCCAAACCCTCCATTCCTTTGGCATCTGCAACACTGCTCTCTCGTGGTTCTCTTCCTATCTGTCTAACCGTACCTTTAGTCTAGACTTCTCTGAAGCATCAGTGAAACGATGACGTCGCTCAAACCCAGGAGGTGTGTGGATACTGTAATCCAATCTGGAACGTTATCCAAACAAGCCCATGGAACATTCAGCGTGCACTGTTGGCGTAGTGCTAGCCAAGTGGAGGAGCTGAGTCAGCCCCAAAATGAAAGTAGAAAAGCGTGAGTAGGCAGCACTCCAACAAAAAAATCCTTTGATAAAAGCAAAAAACTTTATTTCACAAAGTTAAAACCAGCACAAAAACAGCAATAAACAGAGGGAGGAGGAAGTGGAGTCTCCACCTCCTCCTCCCGCTGTTTATTGCCGTTTTAGTCCTTGGTCCCCTTCTCTTTTAAATCTACATGTCATCATTAGGTTCCTTAATAAAGTTCCACGAGTTTCATTATCCTTTGTATGCCGACAACACCCAAATCTACCTCTCTGCACCAGAACTATCTCCTTTCTTGCTAACCCGTGTCACTAACTGTCTCTCTCATATCTCATCTTGGATGTCCTCTCACTACCTCAAGCTAAATCTCTCCAAAACTGAGCTCCTTATTTTCCCCTCTTTCTTTCAAAATCTCCACCCCCCCATTTCTCTATAACTGTTGATAACTCCTTCATTACTCCAACCCCCAAATGCCCGATGTCTTGGGGTCACACTTGACTCAGATCTCTTTCACTCCTCACATTCAGTCCTTGGCTAAAGCCTGCCGCTTCCACCTTAAAAATATCTCTAAAATTAGACATTTCCTTACACAAGACCCAACTAAGATTTTAATCCACTCTCTCATCCTTTCCCACCTCGGCTATTGCAACTCTATCATCTCTGACCTCCCTAGCTGCCACCTAGCTCCTTTACAATCCATAATGAATGCATCTGCCAGGATCATCTTCCTTACATGTCGCTCTTCATCTGTTTCAGCTCTCTGCCAATCCCTTCACTGGCTTCCTCTTGCCTACAGGATTAAACACAAAATTCTCACTCTGACACACAAATCCCTCCAGATACTCTCCCTCCCATCCCCTTCGCTCTGCTCATGATCTCCTACTCTCCTCCTCTCTTGTTACCTCCTCACATTCCCATTTACAAGACTTTCAGACTGGCTCCCATTTTATGGAACTCTCTGCCTCGCTTGACAAGACTCTAGTTTTGAAATCTTCAAGCGCTCCCTGAAGACTCTACTAATAAGGGATGCACACAACCTACACTAACCTTCCTATCTCCTCTGCTATCCCCTTAAACCCCATAGCATGTAAGCCTATGAGCCCAGCTGTTTGTAGTTCACATTCAAAAGAGCTGACTACAACAGTGCAACTCCTGGCAGGGCCCTCTACCCACTTGACCTCTACCCACTTGACCCCTGTAAATGTTATTTTTTACACCACCTATGTCATAGCACTGCAGAATCTGTTGGCGCTCTACAAATACCTGATAATAATAATAATATTAATAATAATAATAATAATAATAATAATAATAACAATCATAGAAGTCAATGATTTCAAAAAAGTGGGGGGGCAAACGTAACACCATATTCTCAAGTGCGCTAAACCGACATTTTTATATATATAAACACAGTTAGTCCCTAAATTTTATTTTCTGCTCTTGGAGATAAAAGGGTTTAACATAATGCATCAAAATAACTCTAGGTAAATATCCTGGGGTGTCTAAATTTTACAAATTAATACTTTTGTGTACCAGTATTGAATTGGGTGGGTTTATCTTTAATTCCAAGCATAGCAAATGTTATCGTTAAACCAATAATCCCATCTGTGCAGTATTTGGCCTATATTTGCTATACATTAATTGGAAACCTAGAAATATGAGGTATTCATAATATATACAATGGCTCCAAGATAACATGCTTTGTACACTGTGTTTATAAGTTATTGTGACAAGTGGGGACAGATGACAAGCCTGTTATTTTTCTTTATTCAGATCACAAACAAAAGGCATACATATTTAAACAAAAACACACACGTAAAACCTTTGCTTAAGCAATCAATGGTTTCTAACAACACAGGTAATCTGCAAATCACTGAGAGTGAATAATTTATCTGAAGAAAATTATATTCTCTTGCTGAGTTTCCTTCAGGAGTAAATTAGTTAAAGCCAACAAAGAGACTGTAAAGCAGGGAACAATATTTGTGTGATTACAGCTCAATCATACTAAAGTATACAGCTGTCTTATTATAATGTCAGCATAATGTGAATGTGTGAATGAACTAGATAATAGCCCTTAGTCATTCCCACAGCTCCTTATTTATTATGGGAGGGAGGAAGGTTAGTTTCTAGCCAAAGGCCAAGTAATTAAAGGGACATGAAACATAGACATTTACTTTCATAAATCAGATAGCATGTAAAATTGTAAATACACTGTCCAGTTTATTTCTTTAATCTAATTTACTTTGTGTTCTTGGTATCCTTTATTGAAAAGCAGCACACCTAGGTAGATGCACTCTTGAGAGCTAGCTGCTGCTTGGTGGCTGCACATATACTGTGTGCCTCTTTTCATTGACTCACCAAATGTGACCTTTTGATCCTAGTAATGCAATGCTTCTTCTTCAACAAATTATATAAAAAGAATTAAGACAATTTGCTGATAGAAATCAATTGGAAAGTTGTTGTTTTATGCTCTGTCTGAATCATGAAAAATCTTTCATGTTCCTTTAATTCTTGAAATTGCAATAAAAAAATGTTTCATGTTCCTTTAATTCTTCAAATTGCAAAAAAAAAATATTATCATTATGCCTAATTAAACAACTCCAATTGTGATAATTTAAAGTACACATGAAAGACTTTACATGCAACATATATTTTCTTTTTATATTTTGCCCCCTTTTCCTGTAATTTAAGGGAACATGCAATGAAAATTAAAATGTCTTGGATTAGATAGAACATTACATTTAAGACCTTTCAATTTCTTCTGCTATTTGCTAGCAAATTTACTTCTCTCTCTTAGGGTCTTTTGTTGAAGAGTATGACTAGGTAGGTTCATTAGCAACAATGCGCTAGTAGTAGCTACCTATGTATGTCTCTTGTCATTGGCTCAAACAATGTGTTCATCTGGGTTCCAATAGTGCATTACTGCTCTGGAGTTACATTTAACTATGTGTTTAACACCATTTGAAAGGTGAGTACATAGTCATATGCATGCAACAGTGCAATAATAAAATGCTCTAAAACAATTGAGCTTTTTTTTTTCTTCAGGCTTTTATGTTCTTTAACTCTGAAAATTGTGGGTTTTCCAATTCTGAGAATTGGAAGTTAACACTGCAGCCTTCACAAGCCTGACCCTGCTACATATCAGAGGTGATAAGATAAGCCACTAAAAATACTATAAGTTTTGTTAACATGATAAGAGTACTTAGCTTGTCTATTCCACTGAATAAAGCAAGTGTTGGGAGGCCATTAAAAAATAGCTGCAGTAAACAAGAAGATAATTGATTCCGAATTCCTAATAATTAATTTGCTTATTTATTGCATGACTACAAAAACATTCTTGTAATTATAAGGTTCTGTATGTACCATTGAATTAAAATGTAATCATAAGTAGTAGAGAAATAGATTGTTATGTTTTTCATTATTTATTGTTGTGTTATTTCTCTATCAAAATTGTGTTTTTTCCACTATCAGCAGAAGATGTAGATTTTGTTCTCGTTGTATCCTTAATTGAAACTCATACTTAGGTAAGCTCAGGAGCAGCAATGCACTCATGGGAGCTTGCTGCTGATTGGTGGCTGCACATATATTTGCCTCTTGTCATTGGCTCATCCAATGTAATCAGCAAACTTCTTGTAGTACATTTGTGCTCCTTCAAAAAAAGAATACTAAGAGAATTAAGCAAATGTGATAATATAAGTAAGTTGGAAAATTGTTTGAAATTGTATGTTCTATAGGAATCATGAAAGTAAAATGTTGGGTTTCATGTCCCTTTAAAGGGACAACCTAGACCCAATACTTAATCTTTATTACTTATTGTTACATACCAGATAAGCATCTTGCAATGAGTTCCACACTTATAAGCTTGTAAGAAGTACATGAAACCTTTAAATAATTGTTTGCTAGTAGCCGAAAATGGCAGCCAAACTCCGCCCACAGCTTTCTTCTTATCTAGCTAGCTGTTTTCTTGTTTGACAGGTTAGCAGTGCACGTTTAATATTTTTCAGTTAGCTATTTCAAACTGCACATGCACAAATCAGCATGTGAGAGCAGGAAAACGTATTCATGAGTCAATCGTGATTGGAGAAACTTAACATAGCAAAATATACACGTAATAGGTAAGTGCGGCCTGACAGCCATTTTCAGCTCCTAACAAACAATGAATATTTAAATGTTTCATGTACTTCTTACAAGCTTATATTTGTGGGACCAGTTGCAGGATGTATGTTACAATAAGTAATCCAAATAATGTATTGGGTCTAGACTGTCCCTTTAAATATTACTTGATTGGGCCATTGATTAGCTGATCTGCCAGCAAACGTTTCTAGGGCTGCACCAGTGCCTAAGTTTGTAGATATGTTTCATGCATTTGTTTTGGGTTAATCACATAGGGCAGAAAATAACAATAATAATAAATATACATAAATAAAAAGTGAACAGTTCACAAAATAGAAAAAGTGTAACCTTTGCTATTCAGTTTGAGGCAAATTGATTTTGCATTTCATCGTATTTAAACACGTGGTAAAACTTGGAAGGCACGAAATTCCATTTATTAACTGAATTACAAAAGGTCACTTAAAGTCAAACCCTATTAGGTTAATCTTTTAAACTCTTCTAGTATTGTGGTATTTCCTTTTTGAAGATTATCAATGAAATTCCTCTTAACTTTAAAGGGACATAAGGATATAATTTTTATTGTTTCAAAAGATAGATAATCCCTTTATTAGCCATTCCCCAGTTTTGCATAACCAACACAGTTATATTAATATAATTTTTACCTCTGGGATTACCTTGTGTCTAAGAATCTTCTGAAAGCCCCCTGATCACATGACATTTTATTTATTATCTATTGACTTGCATTTAGTACTGTGTTGTGCTAACTCTTAAATAAGTCCTCGGGCGTGAGCACAATGTTATCTATATGGCCCACACAAACTAGCAGTCTCCTGTTATGAAAAGCAAATAAAAAGCATGTGATAAGAGACTGTCTGTAGTGGCTTAGAAACAGGCAGAAATGTAGAGGTTTAAATGTTATAAAGTATATTAATATAACAATGTTGGTTGTGCAAGGCTGGGGAATGGGTAGTAAAGGCGTTATCTATCTTTTTAAACAATAACAATTCTGGTGTAGACTGTCCCTTCAATGTTGAACAGACACAAAAGTCAAAATTAAACTTTTATGATTCAGATTTCAAACTGTGCATAGTCTTTTTATGAACACTGTGCTATTATGTTCTCTTTTGTTAATTATACCATTCTACTATATTTAATAGTCCTTTAAGCAGGAATAGAAACCCCATGATAGAGTGTGCTCTAATCTTTATAAAGAACATATAAATACAGTATATCTATCTGCAAAATATACCATCTGAAACTCTTACACTGCTTTGGGGCCAAATCTATCTATATCTATCTATCTATCTATCTATCTATCTATCTATCTATCTATCTATCTATCTATCTATCTATCTACAGTATGTATATATGTGCGTGGTTGTGTGTGTGTGTGTGTTAAAAGCACTGCGCCAATGATCAAGTGTAATACTAAATCATTCATCTCCTCAGGTTGTAACAATCAATATTGAGGTTGCTCTCACAATCTATATTTCATAATTATCAATATTATCAATAGCTGCAGATAAGCCCTTTTCTGTGATGACGGAATCAGATCCATTTTCATTGAATATTGACAATACTTTTTCATTATCAGTTTGGTGAAGAATGACCATATACCGGACATGTGACTGTCTAGTTTGTTGAAATCACAATCCAAATTCTCCAAGTTCAATGACACATTTACAGGGTCATTGTTTACTTACAAATTCACAGCTTAAAGGGACACTCAGGTTAAATTAAATTTTCATGATTCAGATACAGCATGTCATTTTAAACAACTTTCCAATTTACTTCCATTAAAAAAAATGTGCACAGTCTTTTATATTTACAATGTTTGAGTCACCAGATCCTACTGAGCATGTGCAAGAATTCACAGACTATATGTATATGCATTTGTGATTGGCTGATTGCCATCACATGGTACAAGGGGAGTGGAAATATACATAACTTTGAAATTTGTTATAAAAAAATCTACTACTCATTTGATGTTCAGACTAAGTGCTATTGCATTGTCTTGTTATCTTGCATTTGTTGATTATGCAAATCTAATGTGTTGATTGGTCCTTTTAATGGACTTTATAAACCCCCAGACAATTATTTCCCACTTATGATCAAGTACCCATAACATTTTCAAATTTAGCAAAAAAAAAGACATTCACACATGTCTATGGTTTTACAGGAAATTAAATCTCCTTGTTTTATAACCTTATACAAACATACAATTCATTATCTTATCTCTGTCTGTATACTAAAGCCCAAAACTTAGACAGAACTATTCAAAATGAACATTGTATTACTTTATTACTTATATCTCCTACCTTGTACTGGGAGTGTAATTTAATCTGATGGATATGTTTACATAGCTTTTCTATAGCCAATACTTAAAGGGACATTCCGGTCAAAATGTAAATGCACATAGATGAATAACATATTTGAATATAAACATGTTTGCAATATACATGTATTCTTGCAAAAACGATCACTGTTTTTCTCTGCATGTGCATGTGAAGCATAAAAAGATTTTCTCAGTGCCCCAGCATTTTAAATACTGTGGCTGCTCAGAACACTAGTGGGGCTTGTATATCATGTCAGCAATCAAAAAATTTAAATATTTATTTTTATATATAAGCACTGTTAAAGAAAACAACATTACCGTTAGGACTACATGGAACAGCCTATGTTATTAGATGTCCTGCAGCCTCCCGCTTTAAAAAAAAGCATAATCGGATTGAAAGAAATGCCTAGCATAATACACAGTACCCCAGGATCCGATCCAAGTGTTGAAGTCAAGTGATTGTGACGACGATCACATGACTTCCTGATTCCTACAAATGTTCAAATTGGAACTTCGCTCCGGTTACGAACATTTTGTTCATCACAAACGGGTTAAATAATTTATATATATTGATAAATATTGTGGATTTCTTTCAGATTATTCTTTCATATATTCAATCACTCAACAGTTACTATTTTCACTGCTGTATCTGTTACATTCATGTTCATGTAATTTTCAATTTTCTTTAGCAGGATATTAAAAGTGATGGTAATGAATGTATAATTTATATGAGAAGGTGCTTTAAGCAGAGCCTGGGAGCTGCTGCACTACGCATCCTTTTAGCGTGCATCCGGGGCTCTGTGAGGAAGGATTGCACTAAATGCAAGTATTTTACGCTACAGTTTTAAAATGAGACAAATACTGAAGGGCACGGGCAATTCATTTTTAGAAAAAAACATTTTTTGGAATATTCGTAAAAAAATATTTGTCCGAAACTAATTTTTCGACCATTCACATTCTGACTGGAACATCATGAAAGAAGACTCTGAAAATGCATCTGCAGCTTCATAAATGTGCACCACAAGTGTATAATATCCTTTTAGTGGCACAGTTGACCTAAGTGTTCGATACTGTGTACAGTTGTGCTCATAAGTTTATGTATGATTTCTTGGCCATTTTTCAGAGAATATGAATGATAACACAAAACCTTTTCTTTCACTCATGGTTAGTGTTTGGCTGAAGTAATTTATTATCAATCAACTGTGCTTACTCTTTTTAAATCATAATGACAACAGAAACTACCCAAATGACCCTGAGCAAACGTTTACATACACTGGTGATTTTGGCCTGATAACATGCACACAAGTTGATACAAAGGGGTTTGAATGGCTATTAAAGGTAATCATCCTCACCTGTGATCTGTTTGCTTGTAATTAGTGTGTGTATAAAAGTTAAATGAGTTTCTGGACTCCTGACAGACCCTTGCATCTTTCATTCAGTGCTGCACTGACATTTCTAGATTCTGAGTCATGGGGAAAGCAAAAGAATTGTCAAAGGATCTGTGGGAAAAGGTAGTTGAACTGTATAAAACAGGAAAGGGATATAAAAAGATATCCAAGGAATTGAGAATGCCAATCAGCAGTGTTCAAACTCTAATCAAGAAGTGGAAAATTAGGGGTTCTATTGAAACCAAACCACGGTCAGGTAGACCAACTAAAATTTCAGCCACAACTGCCAGGAAAATTGTTCTGGATGCAAAGAAAAACCCACAAAAAACTTCAGGTGAAATACAGGACTCTCTGGAAATATGTGGTTTGGCTGTTTCAAGATTCACAATAAGGAGGCCCTTGAAGAAAGATGGGCTGCATGGTTGAGTTGCCAGAAGAAAGCCATTACTACGCAAATGCCACAAAGTATCCCACTTACAATACACCAAACAGCACAGAGACAAGCCTCAAACCTTCTGGCACAAAATAATTTGGAGTGATGAGACCAAAATTGAGCTTTTTGGCCACAGCCATAAACGCTACATTTGGAGAGGAGTCAACAAGTCCAATGATGAAAGGTACACCATTCCTACTGTGAAACACAGAGGTGGATTGCTGATGTTTTGGGGATGTGTGAGCTACAAAGGCACAAGAAATTTGGTTAGAATTGATGGCAAGATGAATGCAGTATGTTATCAAAAAATACGGGAGGAAAATTTGCATTCATCAGCCAGGAAGCTGCGCATGGGACGTACTTGGACATTCCAACATAACAATGATCCTAAACACAAGGCCAAGAAGATCTGTCATTGGCTACAGCAGAAGTAAAGGTTCTGGAGTGGCCATGTCAGTCTCCTAAACTCAATATCATTGAGCCACTCTGGGGAGATCTCAAATGTGCAGTTCATGCAAGACAGCCCAAGAATTTACAGGAACTGGAGGCTTTTTGCCAGGAAGAATGGGCAGCTTTACCATCTGAGAAGATAAAGAGCCCCATCTACAAATACCACAAAAGACTTCAAGCGGTCATTGATGTTAAAGGGGGCAATACACAGTATTAAGAACTGGGTATGTAAACTTTTGATCAGGGTCATTTGGGTAGTTTCTGTTGTCATTATGATTTAAAAAGAGTAAACACAGTTAATTGATAATAAATGGCTACAGCCAAACACTAACCATGAGTGAAAGAAAAGTTTGTGTTATCATTCATATTGTCTGAAAAAAGGCCAAGAAATCATAAATTCTGCCAGGGTATGTAAACTTATGAGTACAACTGTATGCCATCTCTGTTTGCTCGCTGCTTTGTCTATACCACCTCTCACCTACTCGTATGCATGTGCTGACAGCACCTAACTTATATGATGTAAGTACAGAATAGATTGTTATGCCTGTTGCCTGACATGAAATATTTCTTCTGTGAAACTAAACATTGATTTTCCTACAGTTAATGTTTGCTCATATAATGAACTGTTTTTGAGCAGGATTTTTCATTTAAGATATGCAAAGGGACAGCTTGTGACATACACAAATATTGCAGTGAGGATTTCTGTATGTACAGCAACTTGTCAGGAAGTTATACTTAGTAACAACACAAATATATAGTGAGTGTGTTTAACCTTAATCAAATCCCTTTATCCCCAATACTTAGTTACTGGAAAAGGACACAGTGATGCTGAATACATTGGTATATTTAGCTGCATAGAAAAAATATCAATAACATTGTTCTTTAGGGTGTTTGATATTAGCTAAAATATTTTTTTATAGTTTGTAGTATCGGTCTATGTATCTTACGGTGACCAGATGTCTCATTGGATTGTCCCTTTTTTTGTCCCCAGAACTTTTGGAAGGGATGACACATTATTTTATCAGGACTGTCTATTAGACTTGTGCAGTGCCAAAAATGTGGTCTGTCTGAATCTTTCGGAATGAATATTCAGGGAAAATTGTTTCCCCGAATATTCGTCTGCTGCACTATTAAAGTGAATGTAAATATTGAAGCTAAAGTGCCCGGTATTTAAATTTTTTATTAAAAACAGGGGCACTTTAATTCATTAAAATTTACATTTCACTCCTGTTGTGAAAAAAACAACTTACCTTTTAATCTTCACAGCAGCTCCAGCTTCCTCCACCCTTTGCAAAGCCTCTTCCTGGGTCTAAAATGAGGAATCCGGCTTCCTCCAATCACAGCGTTGAATCAGACACTGATTCCCCCGGGGGGGGAAGCTGTGATTGGAGGATGACCTATCCATCATTTCTGACATCAGAAATGGCTTGCGACAACCGGAGGAAGCTAGAGCTGTTGTGAAGATTAAAAGGTAAGTATTTTTTCACAACAGGAGTTAAATGTAAATTTTGATGAATTAAAGTGCCCCTGTTTTTAATCGAATTTTTAAAAACCGGGCACTTTAGCATCAAAATTTACATTCACTTTAAGTATTTTTCAATAGCCAAATTCCACCCATCATTTACGTTATTTGGAGGAGCCAGTCTGAGATTTACTCTGCAGACAACACTGCTATAGATCATAATGCTAGCATAAAATTAATTGTTATACTTTGTTATCAGTTAAATTAGGAAACAATATGTGGCAGGGTTAGCCTTATTTCAAGATTTGAGAATGATAAATCCTCAATTTTCAGAACTAAGTTACATGAAATAAGGGAACATTTATTATACAATTCTATTATAGAGTTGTCTTACACATAACGAAACATCTATAAGAATCTTACTGGCCCTTCATAATATTGAGCCTGCCTCAGTATGCTCTTGTGGAAAGCAAAAAATAATCAAAGGAAATAATTACATTTCATAACAGAAAATAAATTAGTAGTTTTTTTTATTTAACTCTATGAGCTCCATTTATCAAATGTCGAGCTGACATGATTTGATAAAGCGAATCATCATGTCCGCTGGAAATTGCTGCAGATGGACAGAATGCGCTGTCTTCATTTATCGTTGCACAAGCATTTCACCAAAATACTTGTGCAATGCCGCTCTCTGTTTACTCACAGCCAATCAGCCGCTAGCAGAGGTTGCCAATCATCACAAATGTATCAGGGTGATCTTACGACCACTGCTTCTTAACTTTCTTTCAGGTGATCCTGGAACGATGGGCCTTCAAGGCAGCAACCGCTGCTTGATAAATGGAGTGCGATCTGTCCCTTTATTGGAAGTGCAATGCCAATATAAGACCACAGGATAGCTGGGGTTTCTACTGGTTTACTAATCCATTGTTTTTTCTTCAAATTTCCATAATTAACAGCTTGGGAAGACAGTTGCACAAGAACTTCAAATGGAATAGAAAAGATCTCAATGATTGGTTAATTCTCAGCAAGTTAAAGGTTGGCACCCTTCAATCAATATAGACGTGTGTATTCAGATTTGGACAAAGGCATAAAACACAAATTGGCTGTGTTCTTCGGAATGAGACAAAGTGGCTGATTTATCATCAGTCTGTCCGACATGATCCGCTCAGGGTACACTGTTGGCATTTATCATTGCACAAGCAGTTCTTGTGAACTGCTTGTGCAATGCTGCCCCCTGCAGATTCAGCAGGGGGTGTCAATCAACATAATCATATTCGGTTGGGTTGAATGCTCTCCGCCGCTCAGAGCAGGTGGACGAGTTAAGGAGCAGCGGTCTTAAGACCGCTGCTTCTTAACTCCTGTTTCCGGCGAGCCTGAATGCTCGCGTGGAAACAGGGCGAGTTGGCCACATTCTGGGCATAGTAAATTGGCCCCATAGACTATCTTGGAAAAAAAAAATTCAATGATGAACTATTATTATGTACATCTAGGCTAAACTTCTATGTACATTTGTGATACTAGTGGTTTGTAGCCCAACAGCTTGAATCCAACTGAGAGAGACAAAACTAATTGGTTCTCAGATAAAATTTAAATAGGATTTGATATCTGTACGATAACCCGGATCAATTTATGATAATGATTTTATGTTGTGTTTAGTGCACATATTTTTTTTAAACTCTTTGCGCGAGATACCCACTTGCACAAACTATACTCATGCTAAATTTGTTTGCGCTTGAGCAAACGCGTTTACTTTCAACTTTTAGTATGCACGTGTTATCGATACCCGCACTAATAATAGCGTGCCACTTGTAATCTAGCCATAGATCTTTATCAATGTTATGTTGCTAAGTACAATGATTTAACACTTACTAAGTCGATCAAACATAATCACAAGAATTCAAAATATTTTCTGGTGCTAAGGGAAGGATCAAACACAAACACATTTTTGTGATAGGTGATTGCATCTTTCCTCGGAGGCAAAGCATGTGATATATAGCTGGGGTTATATAAGGATAATCACTTATAGAGATCAGGCAAATAAACATAACTGTTTCTAGGCAAAAGCTCTTGCACATGAACAGTAGCCGTAAAAAAAATGCATCCCGGTTTTTACAAGGTTAACTAAAGTAAATAGATCTCTTCCGTAGCTATGATGCTCTGGAGGAAACGTTCCTCCATTTAATTGCCAATAATCAAGGCTCACCTTAATTAAATGTCCTGAAGCAAATATTTGCGTGCAGCAATGACACTGCTTAGTTTCAGAAACAGTGCATGCTTTTATTGATAACTGTAAGGAACTGCAAAGTAGATTATTAGAGTTCATGTGTGTAATGTTGGCTAAAAATGGATGTGACAAGGTTAGACTGTGTGCAGGCATAGTTTAAAGTAAAAATAAACTCAGCAAATTTCATTTATACTATCATTTATAAGAAAAAGCACTATTTGGATTTTTTTTAGTTGCATGAAAAATTTAAGCTAAAACTGTTTGCTTTGATTTTGAAAGGAAAGCTCCTGAAGCTCTATTGGTTGACATATAAACAATTAAAAAAAAGAAAAAGAAAATGAGCTAGATTAAATTTATTGGGTTAAATTGTTTAGTTTTTTTAAGATTATGGCATTTTTTTATTTTTAATTGGCAGAAAAAGAGCTGAATGCCCACCCATATGCCCTTTTCGGGGCAATGGATAGATTTTTTGTTAGGGGGTAATTGTTTTATTTTTCATGCAAACGAGCTGTTAGATTTAGGGCAACGTCCTACAAAAGGCCCTTCTAAAGGCTATTGGTAGTTTATTTGTAGATTAGGTTTTATTTTTATTTTATATAATTTAGTTTTTTTATTTTCTGTAATGGTAGTTTTTTAAATTTGTGTAATGTTGTTTTTTTTGTAATGTAGTTTTCTTTACACCCCATTGTAAAGGGCTTTAAGCAGCAAATCAGTATCTCTGTATCTCTGCAAGGGAGCGTGCCTCATGCACACTCATGTTATTCCCCTATTCAGATTAAGGAAGTTTACTATGAAATCTCATGAGAGTTAAGTGAAATCTCATGAGATCACAGTAAAAGAGCTCATGAACTCTGCACTGCTGATGCTGATTGGCTGCTGTTCATTTCTTTGTTTTTTTTAACCTGCAGCTGGGCAGTAATTGAAAGATAACTTTTTATAGAACACTTGCTCTGGTGAGCTGAGGAAATTGTGAAGTAAAATATCTTCCTTTTTTACATAGAGATGATCAGGTGATATTTTCTTGTCAGCTTTTTACAGGTATGTTGCATCACTTTCAAGTGATTTAGCATTTAGAGTACTATGTCCCTTTAAGTTAGGGGGTGTTAGGTTAGGGGATTTAGTTATTATTTTAATACTTTGTGATGTGTGGGATGGCGGTTTAGGGGTTAATAGATTTATTTAGTGTTTGCGATGTGGGAGGATAGCGATTTAGGGGTAAATAGAGTTATTTAGTGTTTGTGATGTGGGAGGATTTTGGTTTAGGGATTAATAGATTTATTTAGTCTTTGCGATGTGGGGGGGGTGGCGGTTTAGTGGTTAATATATGTATTTAGATACTTTGCGATGTGCGGGATGGGGGTTTAGGGGTTAATAGATTTCATTAGTGTTTGAAATGTGGGGGATTGGCAGATAAGGGGTTATAAGACTAGGGGATTATGGTAGGGTGATAGGTTTTTGATTCACTTTTTTCTCCATAGACTTCAATGAGAAATGTGAAAATGTGATGGCGATTTTGCAATCCCGGGTGTTAAATACGTTTTTTACAAACTTGTAATGGCCGCGCAACGCAAAATGTGAAAAAGCTATATTGCAGCCGGAGTTTTCGCAACGGATTTGATGTGCGACTTGTAATCTAGGTCTATATGTTTTAGGTAGGCCTAAAGATAACAAACCCTGCACTCTCAAATGTATTATTGTAATATGGGCATAAAGTACTGGTGACTCGTAAACACAATGATGCGGTGTGTGCTAAAAATGGATGCTGAACAAATGGTTAAACAGCAGTTAAGCAATACTGCCTTATTCCATCTTCTGTGTCCTGCCTGTATGTGTGCCAATGTGAGCTTAGATACACCATGCAAGTGACGATAAAGCCATATAACATATAAAAATGTTTGAAGGCTGGAACTGCTCTCACGCAGTGCAATGATTAGCTTACAACCCATTGGCAAAAGTTCCTTGTACTCACAGTAAATCATGGTATTGAAAGATGTGGACAACACCGGTGATCCTGGGCAGCCTCGCCCCCTCTCTCTCAGGGGTAAATTGCGGATCCGCCTAACACCGCTCGTCTCGATCTCCTTCCGATATTTCCGGCTTGGCTACACACATGGTGAGGACAATGACGTCGCTCATCTCTCCAATCCGATCTGATGCGTGAATGGCTTGGTGGCACACACCCTCCTTTTCCTATTGGATGTTAGGTCCCAGCACTCGCTCCTTGATTATGACTCCCAGAAACGGCAGTTAAATATAAAAAAATGGAGAGCAAATCTGGGGGTCAAGTTAGAAATATATCTTTAATCCAAAAATAGCATTAAAAGTCAGAATCAACATGGGAACAACAAGATGGTTTAGAAAACGCCTAATACTGTAGCTTGCGCGTTTCAGCCGTAGCCTTACTCATAGCCCACTTATAATCTAGCCCTATGTGTTTTATGTAGCACAAGACCGAGCCTAAAATAACACACCCTGTGCTATTGATTGGGCTCCACTTGTAATCTCGCCCTATATGTTTTATGTAGCACAAGACCGAGCCTAAGATAACACACCCTGTGCTATTGATTGGGCTCCACTTGTAATCTCGCCCTATATGTTTTATTCATTTTCTATGAAATGCACTGATAAAATGGATACAGTATGTCTTTTTGAAGAACTGGTACTACAAAACATGTTTACGCTTTAGTCTAGCAAAAAATTCAATAGATTTTCTCTACAGGGATTTTCAAATGATTCAGTTATATTTATGTCTGTGTGAATTGTAACTAATGAGAAAAGCAAAAGCAGCAAGACGTTTGTCCATGCACACTTCAATAGCAGATAAAATAGACCATAGACATCTTTCATTGTAAAATGCTCTGCAACTCTGGCAAAGAGATATATACCCTTCATCTAAAAAGCAATATTTCACAGTTGCTTGATAAACCAGTAAGGCAGACATTACGTAAGTGCACTAAAAGCTACTTGTCAAAGGGGCTCTTCACAGCTTTTGTACGATACTCACACTTCTAAACAGCCTCTTAAAAACTCTTATATCTGCAAAGTGAAAAACACATTTGCACTTTTTATTTAACATCAGCTCGGAGTTTCCCTGGAGAGAAATGTAAGTAAAAAGATATGTTCGTGAAAAGCTTGTTCATTTGTTCTATTAAATCAAACAAAGTATAAAATGGTTATGAAAACACACACGCACACATACATGTATATATATATATATATATATATATATATATATATATATATATATATATATATACATATATAAATATAAACGTGATTGGGATCTGCACTCTCACAAACAGAAATGGACAGCATTACATATAGATTACGTGTGGAGCACTAATTCTTCTGTTTGTGGGTGCGCAATAAATAACCAGCCATTACAAGTGGCTGGTTATTGCTACCGTGAGCTCGTAGTAGTATATAGTGCTCAAAAAAATAACCAGAGGTCAGACCTCTGGTTAATTTTATAAATGTCCCCTAATTTCCTCAAATTTCAGTGTTTGTTTCTATAATTAAAATAACAAATAATAGCATCTGTAATTTGTTTAAAAAAAAAACAAACAGTTTTGTGGGGTTAAATGTGGCGGCTGAGGGGTGTTAGAAAAAAATGGCACTGAAAAGTGCCTTTAAATTGTGGTCTATGGTGACCATATGTTCCCAGTAAATATATATGTATTATATACATATATATTTATTTGTTAATAATGTGTATATACACATATTAACACATAATCATATACAGTATATATATATATTTAAAATTGCTGCTCAATGGTGCACGACTTACCTCCTTTGCTGCAGTAGTTCTCATGCTGCGTCTTTTAAATCACCCAATATCAGTGATTATTGAATGTTAAAGGGACACTCAAGTATCTCCACTGCTATGGCCAATTAGGGACAGTTATAAATAGGTCACTAGAGTGTGTAGCCAATGGCTGTGTGGAATATAACAGTGCTCTGCACTTCCATTTCTAACAGGAGCTGAAAAGCTCACAATTCTGCTTGGATTCGATGAAGACTTCTGGACGGATCGGATGACCGCTTGTGCCCAGCTGGGTGAAGACGGCTCAAGGTAGGGTGATCTTCAAGGGGGTAGTGCTAGGTTTTTTTAAGGGGGGATCAGGTGGGTTTTAGAGTAGGGGTGTGTGTGTGGTGGGTTTTAATGTTGGGGGGGTTGTATTTCTTTTTTTACAGGTAAAAGAGCTGATTACTTTGGGGCAATGCCCCGCAAAAGGCCCTTTTAAGGGCTGGTAAAAGAGGTGATTACTTTGGAGCAATGTCCCACAAAGGCCCTTTTAAGGGCTATTTGTAATTTAGTTTAGGGTAGGGAATTTTATTATTTTGGGGGGCTTTTTTATTTTATTAGGGGGCTTAGATTAGGTGTAATTATTTTAAAATTATTTTAATTTTTTTTATTTTCTGTAATTTAGAGTTTTTTGTTTTTGGTACTTAAGTTATTTTTAGTTAATTTTATTTAATGTTAGGTAATTGTAGTTAATTAATTTAATTTATTTAATGATAGTGTAGTGTTAGGTGTAATTGTAACTTAGGTTAGGATTTATTTTACAGGTATATTTGTAGTTATTTTAGCTAGGGAGCTATTAAATAGTTAATAACTATTTAATAGCTATTGTACCTAGTTAAAATAAATACAAAGTTGCCTGTAAAATAAAAATAAACCCTAAAATAGCTACAATGTAATTATTAATTATATTGTAGCTATCTTAGGGTTTATTTTACAGGTAAGTATTTAGTTTTAAATAGGAATAATGTAGTTAATTATAGGAATATTTATTTAGATTAATTTAAATAATATTTAAGTTATGGGGGTGTTAGGGTTAGGGCTAGGTTTAGGGGTTAATTGATTTAATATAGTGGCGGCGGTGTAGGGGGGTAGATTAGGGGTTAATCAATGTACTTTCGGTGGCGGCGGTGTAGGGGGGGCAGGATAGGGGTTAATAAATGTAATGTAGGTGGCAGAGGGCTCTGGGTGCAGATGTTTAGGGGTTAAGCATTTAATTTATTTTCGGCAGGGGTCCGGTATCGGCAGGATAAGGGTTAACAACTTTATGTAGGTGGCGGCGGTATAGGGGGCGGCAGATTAGGGGTTAATAGGTATAATGTAGGTGGCGGTGGGGTCCGAGAGCAGCAGTTTAGGGGTTCATATATTTATTATAGTGGCGGCGGGGTCCGGGAGCGGCAGTTTAGGGGTTAATATATTTATTATAGTTGCAGAGGGGTCCAGGAGTGGCGGTTTAGGGGTTAATAACTTTATTTAGTTGCAGGGGGCTCCGGGAGCGGCGGTATAGGGGGTAAAACAGTATAGTATAGTGTGGGTGCTTAGTGACAGGGTAGCAAGAAAGCTGACAAGAAGCCGATGAGCAGCGAGATCGATGACTGTCAGTTAACAACAGTCCGCTGCTCATCTCTCCGTACTTGGTGCGCGGCTTCTTGACAGCTTTCTTGATAACTTTGGCAAACGTATTCAGGTCTGCGGCGCTAATGTTAGGCGAGCGTATTGGGCCGGCGAATGCAGGTAAATACGGAGCTTCATAACTAGAGGTCATTGCATCTAAGGATTTTATTTCACGTGCTGCTGATCAATTATATCTGGGTCATTTAACTAATTTGTACTTTGATACTTATATATTGTTGTTTGTTTACGTGCAGAACGTGCAGAAAATTATTGTTCTGCTTGCATTATTATTGCTTTTGATTAAGTAATTTAAAAGACTAGTTGTGATATCCCTTTAAGACTTTCTGACTATCAGCACTTCCTCCTATTTAAGGAAGTGCTTCTCCATTACTCAGTGCCTGAAAATTAAAGTGGATTCTCTCATCCTTTGCTATTGCTCATTTCAAGCAATTTATTTTCCCTTTCAGGTCTAAAGTATTTAATAATTTTTGAAGGCTGTTTGTACTCAAAGTTTGCTGCACTTCTTTCCTGATTCCTTTTTTTTGGACCGTTACTTCTAATCATATTCCTACGCTTCCGGAACTCTATCACTCACAGCTGAAGCCGCACTCACACATGCTGCTACCGGACGCCGCTTTCTAATATTCTCCAGTTTAGTATATACTCTGCTGCTAATACCACTCTCCACGCTTCACCATCGTTTCTGGGGAAATCTGGTCTTATCACCACGCTGGTATTGGTATCGTATTGTATACAAAGTTTAAGGTTTACAAATACAACGCTAAGTGTCATTACTTACCTGAGCTGTATTTTCACTGAATTAACCTCCTCCTTGCTTCTCAATATTGCGTGTGTGTTGGATCATTGTATATATATTTTAGAGTGTTTGTGTGAGTGCGTGAAACTAAAGGAAAGTTATTTGAACATTACTTTACTAAGATTTGAACTTTATCAACTTATTTCATATCCTGAATTTAAAGGAATTTTTTCTCATTTTTTCTTTGATCATAAACGAATCATTGTTTATATAGTAGAAGCTATATAAGCTTCTCACATAAGAATTATTATTAACATTCATAGAGGTATAGTCCATACTTTCATTTCAATTACTAAAGTAAATGCTCACCTTGTGCATGCGAGTATATTAAGTTATATATATTTGCTGTTTACAAGAATAGAGCTACATTCCCTTTATTTTATTTTTCTCTAAAGTTTGTGAGACAAATTTATTCACACATATCACAGAATTTTCAGGCCATAAAAAGAAAGTTTTTTTTATTTTTTGGAATATGGATCCTAATGAAATTAAAAATGAATTTTCTAATATTCATCAGAAATTAGAATATCTTGCTAGAGCATTAACAGAGGTACAAACTGAAAATAAAGCTCTCAAAACTATAATAAAAGATTGTATGTCAGGGAAAGAAGCAGGAATTGCTGAACCTCACATACAATACCCACAACCATTTTCTGGCAAACGCAGCGAATTCAGGGATTTTAAAAGTGCATGTAAACTTCTTTACTCACTTAGACCTAAAACATATCATAGTGAAAGGATAAAGGTCTGTACCACTATTTCCTTCCTACAGGGGGAGCCACGCTCCTGGGCCAATAGATTTTTTGAAAGTGAACATTCAATATTGGATTCGCTTGAAGAATTTTTTTTAGCTATGACTGCCTTGTATGAGGATTCCCACACTCAAATAACAGCTGAAAACAAATTAAGATCTATGAAACAAGGGAAAAGAAACATTGAAGAATATATTACTGAATTTCAAATGTGGATAGATGACTCTCAATGGAACGAGATCAGTTTAAAGAATCAATTCAGATTGGGTCTCTCTGAATCCCTTAAAGATGAATTGTCACGTCTAGAGATGCCTGACACACTGAATGGGTTGATGAAATTAAGCACCACCTTGGACCGAAGGTTACATGAAAGAAAGGCTGAAAAAGCTTCCTATGAAGTGGTACCCAGACGTTCATATCCCTGTTTTACAACCATGGAAAAAGCTGTTTCAAACCAGGTTCCTATGGAAATTGGAACTATAAGGGGTCCTCTAACCCCAGAGGAAAAAATTAGACGTAGATTAGAAAATCTCTGTCTTTATTGTGGACAAAAAGACCACTCCGTCACAAATTGTCCATCTCTATTGAGACAGAAAAAGGGTAAGGGTAGTTTCAAAAACAATATTTTTCACATTTCTCAAAACCCCCATCTCACTCTCACTTTTTCTTTACAGTGGGATCAGAAAAACGTGCGCTCTAACGCTTTGATTGATTCTGGGGCGTCAGGAAACTATATAGACATAGCATATGTTAAGCTCAATAAAATTCCAACTGTTGTCAAGACACATCCTGTTTCTGTTAAACTTATTGATGGTTCTATTATACAACAGGGCCCCATTACTCATCAGACAATCCCTTTACTCATAACAACTGACCAAGGACATTCTGAATATATTACTTTTGACCTCATACCTATCTACATGCATATTATTATCTTAGGTTTCAACTGGTTACAAATACATAATCCTCATATTGACTGGTCATCACAACAAATAAAATTTGACTCTGATTATTGTATAAAGACTTGTTTTCCCTATCAGGTAATCTCTACTATAGAACATGAGCTACCACAAATTTATCAGGACCTGGCAGAGGTATTTGACCTCAAGGAGGCAGAAAACCTCCCACCACATAGGGAATTTGACTGTCCCATTGATTTAATACCGGGATCTCAGATACCACATGGTAAGATTTACCCTCTTTCGCAAGAAGAATTGGTATATCTAAGATCATATTTAGATGAAAACTTGCGAAAAGGGTTCATCTCACACTCAACATCCCCTGCTGCTGCAGGATTATTTTTAGTACGCAACAAAGATGGGACAATAAGACCCATTATAGACTACAGGGCATTGAATGAAATAACAATTAAAAATAGGTATCCTTTACCTCTCATACCAGAGTTACTCGAAAGATTAAATGAGGCCACAATCTACTCGAAATTAGATCTAAAGGGCGCTTATAATCTTATTCGCATAAAGGAAGGGCACGAATGGAAAACCGCGTTCAGAACCCGCTATGGTCTTTTCCAGTATAACGTAATGCCCTTTGGTTTGAGCAATGCTCCCGCAACCTTCCAACATTTTATCAACGAGATTTTTCATGATCTAATGGATATCTGTGTCATCATATATCTAGATGATATTCTGATTTATTCGAAATCTCCCATAGAACATGAAAAACATGTTAGGTGGGTTCTTACTCGACTCAAGGAGCATAAGTTATATGCTAAGCTAGAAAAATGTGTTTTTCATGTCTCAAAAATAAAATTTTTGGGTTATATAATTACCCCAAACAAAATAGAAATGGATCCTGAAAAAGTATCCGCTATTAAAGACTGGCCTAAACCCACTACAGTAAAAGCATTACAGCGATTTATTGGTTTCGCAAATTATTACCGTAAATTTATAAAAAACTTCTCCTCAGTGATAAAACCATTAACACAATTAACTAGCATAAAACAGCGATTTAAGTGGTCTGAACAAGCCCAGAAGACTTTTGATAGTCTTAAGGAAATGTTCACAACAGCTCCAATACTAACACTGCCTAAATTTGATCAACAGTTCCTGTTGGAAGTTGATGCATCTAATACAGGCATAGGGGCTGTTCTTTCCCAACAAAATAAGGAGACAGGTGAAGTTCATCCCATTGCGTTCTATTCAAGAACATTAACTTGTGCTGAAGCTAACTATAGTGTTGGAGACAAAGAACTCCTTGCTATTAAGTGTTCTCTAGAACAATGGAGACACCTACTAGAAGGATCAGTAATTCCATTCCTTATATATACTGATCATAAAAATTTAGAATACTTAAAAAAGAATAAGACTTTAACAGCAAGGCAAGCAAGATGGTCACTCTTTCTAGATCGCTTTAACTTTCTAATAACTTATAAACCTGGGAGTCAAAACACAAAGGCAGATGCACTTTCACGTATTTATGAGTTACTTCCACATGAACAACCTAACTTCACTATTCCACCAGAAAAGATAATAGGTACTTTAACACCTTTAGAAGAAGAGATTTACAACGCTCTAAAACATGATTCAATACCATTACAAAATTGTTCCAAAGATCCTACTACAGGTCTTTTTTATCATGAAGAAAAGTTATACATACCTGAGAAAATAAGATCTTCCATTCTCACACATACCCATGATGACACCATATCTGGTCACCCAGGGATACAGAAAACCATTGAACTTACCCGTCGTAAGTTTTGGTGGCCAGGAATGAATAAATACATTTATGATTATGTCTCTAGGTGTGAGAATTGTGCTAGAAATAAAATTGAACATAAAAAACCCATAGGGTTACTTAGGCCTCTGCCCATTCCAGATAAACCATGGAGTACTATTGCCATGGATTTTATAGTTGAGTTACCTGCATCACAACAATATAACACTATCATGGTAGTAGTCGACCATTTAACAAGACTGGCTCATTTTATTCCACTTAAGGGATTACCAACTGCCATGACTACAGCTAAAGTATTTCTTGATCAGGTTGTAAGACTACATGGTTTACCCTCTAATATTATTACTGACAGGGGTACCCAATTCACCTCTTCGTTCTGGAGATCTTTGTGTAAATTACTGAAAATTGATCATCGCTACACTACTGCTTTTCATCCTCAGACAAATGGCTTGACAGAAAGACTCAACCAGACTATTGAACACTTTTTACGTTCTTATATTTCACATTTACAAGATGACTGGCTAATTTACCTTCCTATGGCTGAATTTACTCATAATAATTCATTCTGTTCCTCAACCAAAACATCCCCCTTCTTCGCAACTTATGGGTACCATCCTAATACTATAACCTTGTCCCACAAAACAGTAAATTCCCCTTCAGCTTTAGATTTTTCTTCCAAGCTTCAAGATCGATTAAGAGTATTGAAAAAACATCTAGCTGAAGCTAAGGAATACCAAAAGAAATACTATGATCGGAAACATTCAATTGGACCTGAATATAAAATAGGTGACCTAGTATTACTCTCTACTAAAAAACTCAAACTTCAGGTCCCTAGCAAGAAATTGGCTAACCAATTTCTGGGACCTTACCCTGTGGAGCAGGTAATAAATCCCAATGTGGTCAAACTCACGTTACCCAAGGACTACAAGTTTCATCCCACTTTTCATATTTCATTACTAAAACCTTTTGATTCAATGACACGTACGACAGTTGATCTTCCACCTCCTATCTCAGTGGATCTTCCAGAGGAATTTGAAGTTGAATCTATATTGGATTCTAGGATTCGACGACAAAGATTAGAATATCTTATCAGATGGAAGGGTTATGGTCCAGAGGATGATTCCTGGCATCTTCATTCGGAAGTTCATGCCCCTCGTCTGGTGAAGTCATTCCATCATCGTTACCCCCTTAAACCTGGTCTGGAATCCCCGGGGGTGATTCCCTGAGAAGGGGGGGATGTGATATCCCTTTAAGACTTTCTGACTATCAGCACTTCCTCCTATTTAAGGAAGTGCTTCTCCATTACTCAGTGCCTGAAAATTAAAGTGGATTCTCTCATCCTTTGCTATTGCTCATTTCAAGCAATTTATTTTCCCTTTCAGGTCTAAAGTATTTAATAATTTTTGAAGGCTGTTTGTACTCAAAGTTTGCTGCACTTCTTTCCTGATTCCTTTTTTTTGGACCGTTACTTCTAATCATATTCCTACGCTTCCGGAACTCTATCACTCACAGCTGAAGCCGCACTCACACATGCTGCTACCGGACGCCGCTTTCTAATATTCTCCGGTTTAGTATATACTCTGCTGCTAATACCACTCTCCACGCTTCACCATCGTTTCTGGGGAAATCTGGTCTTATCACCACGCTGGTATTGGTATCGTATTGTATACAAAGTTTAAGGTTTACAAATACAACGCTAAGTGTCATTACTTACCTGAGCTGTATTTTCACTGAATTAACCTCCTCCTTGCTGCTCAATATTGCGTGTGTGTTGGATCATTGTATATATATTTTAGAGTGTTTGTGTGAGTGCGTGAAACTAAAGGAAAGTTATTTGAACATTACTTTACTAAGATTTGAACTTTATCAACTTATTTCATATCCTGAATTTAAAGGAATTTTTTCTCATTTTTTCTTTGATCATAAACGAATCATTGTTTATATAGTAGAAGCTATATAAGCTTCTCACATAAGAATTATTATTAACATTCATAGAGGTATAGTCCATACTTTCATTTCAATTACTAAAGTAAATGCTCACCTTGTGCATGCGAGTATATTAAGTTATATATATTTGCTGTTTACAAGAATAGAGCTACATTCCCTTTATTTTATTTTTCTCTAAAGTTTGTGAGACAAATTTATTCACACATATCACACTAGTAAATGAAGTAGAATTGCATAATAATCAAGTGCATGATAAAAAGACTATGCAATAGCACTTACTCTGACTTTTAAATAAGCTGTAGATTTATCTCTTACAAATTTCAAAATTTACTTCAGTTTTCTGGCCCTCTGTATCATGTGACAGCCATCAGCCAATCACCAACTCATATATGTATACATTGTGAACTCTTGCACATGCTCAGTCTCAGAAAGGGTGCATATAAAAACTGTGCCTAATATTATAATGGGAGCAAACTGGTTTTATCAATTGCTGAATGGCCCCTCTTTCCGTGTGTGCCTTCAGGCTTGCCGGAAACAGGAGTTAAGAAGCAGCAGTCTTAAGACCACTGCTCCTTAACTCGTCCACTGCCACTGAGGCTGCAGACATCAATCAACCCGATCCTATAAAATCGGGTTGATTGACACCCCTTGCTAGCGGCAGCCGCGAATCTGCAGGGGGCGGCATTGCACAAGTAGTTCACCAGAACTGCTTGTGCAATGTTAAAGGCAGACAGCGTATCATGTCTGCCAGACTTTGATAAATTGTCCCCTTTATCTGTATTATGAAAGTTTAATTTTGATTTTAGTGTCCTTTGAACCCTTCAACCCAGGGGGGTGGCAAATGCTTAGATCGGAAGTTCCGAAGTAAACACTTGCTAAAAAAATGAAATCACTCAATGGTCTATGCGATCACGTAACTTCAAGCCCAGGGTCTGATTTTTCATTAGCAAAAAGATGGAAGCTTCAGTACGCCATATAAGGTAGTACATTCCATGTTCTCCTGACGGTGTTAAAGCCCAGCGCTGTTAGGAGGGCATGGGAAATCCTAATGGTGTGAAAAAGTTAAAGGAACACTAAAGTCAAAATAAATGATTCAGAGCACACACTTTTTAAACACACACTTTTTGAGGCATTAGCTCTTACTGAGCATGTGCAAGAATTAACAGCATAAACGGATATATGCATTTTGTGATTGGCTGATGGCTGTCACATGATACACAGGGAAGGGAAATTGAACTGACCATGACATTTGGCAGAAAACAAATCTTCTACTCATTTGAAAAAGAAAGTGCTTTTGGACTGCCTGTTTAATATGTGTATTATGCAGTTCTACTGTATTTTATGTTCCTTTAAACTATCACCATAGTATCATTTGTGTACAATACATAGTTTACTATCTGTTTGTATTTTGATGTTATTTATTATTTATTTATGTAAATTATATAGTTAGGATCTTAAAGAATTGTTCTGCAATATATAAATATGCATAAATTGATGAAAAAATTGAAAAAACACACACTTTTTCTAACTTTGACTCCCAAAATCTGTTACACATCTACAACCACCAAAAATCACCTATGCTAAATAGCTTCTAAATTTTGTCCTGAGTTTAGAAATTATTATTATTATTTATTTATAAAGCGCCAACAGATTCCACAGCACTGAAATACCAAATGTTTACATATTCTTTGCATTTTTTTTGCAAGTTATAGGGAAATAAGTACAAGTAGCACTTTGCTATTTCCAAACCATTTTTTTTCACAATAAGCGATAGTTACCTTGTAACACTGATATCTGTCAGGAATTCCTGAATAACCCTTCACATGTATATTTTTCTATAGTAGACAACCCTAAGTATTGATCTAGGCCCATTTTGGTATATTTCATGCCACCATTTCACCGCCAAATGCGATCAAATAAAATAAATTATTAACTTTTTCACTAACTTTAGGTTTCTCACTGAAATTATTTACAAACAGCTTGTGCAATTATGGAACAAATGGTTGTAAATGCTTCTCTGGGATCCCCTTTGTTTAGAAACATCAGACATATATGGCTTTGGCATTGCTTTTTGGTAATTAGAAGGCCGTTAAATGCACTGCGCACCACACTTGTATTGTGCCCAGCAGTGAAGGGGATAATTAGGTAGCTTGTAGGGTTAATGTTAGCTTTAGTGTAAAGATCAGCCTCCCACCGGACACATCCCACCCCCTGATCCCTCCTTGGTCCCTCTCAAACAGCTCTCTTCCCTCCTCCATTTTTTATATATATACATTCTGCAGTGTTGGAGCCCCCAACCACCCTGATTCCCCCCAAACAGATCTCTAACTCTCCCCCCTCTACTTATTTGCCACCATTTTGGGTACTGGCAGCTGTCTGCCAGTACCCAGTTTGTTAAAAAAAGCCTTTTTTTATAAAATAAAAATAAAAAAACATTTTTCTGTAGTGTAGCTGCCCGACCTTAATACTCTACCCCTCTCCCAGATCCCTTTCCCAACACTTATTCCCCCCTTCCTCTCCCGATTTCCCATACATAGCACTTCATGTAGCACATGCTCCCGCCCCCTCTTGCGTACTGCAGAAAAAGGATCCACGCTCACCGGAACTTCACCAGCAATGGGATGCCCACCCGCCTCCCTAGAATCCTTCCCACGCCACCAACAATCGGCACCATCTCTGGCCGATGCAGAAAGGGCTACAGAGTGGCTCTCTCGGCATCGGTTTACTTAAAAAAGGGTATTGCACAATGCCTCAATATTGAGGCATCGCTGCAATACCCTGAAAGTGGCTGGAAGCGATCACAATTGCTTCCACCGCTTGAAACCCCTGAGGACGTACCAGGCACGTCCTTGGCCGTTAACTACCAGTTTTTGTAGGACATGCCTGGTCTTTAAGGGGTTAAAGGGACATTATACATTAGATTTTTCTTTGCATACGTTTTGTAGATAATCAAATTATATAGCCCATACAGCTTATTTTTTTATTGTATAGTTTTGCTTATTTTTAAGTAACATTGCGCTTATTTTAAGACTCCTAACCAAGCCCAAAAGTTTTAGAAGAATACTGATGTATACCTACTCCAGCTTGCTCCTGTTTGTGTAAAGAGTATTTTTATATGCAGAGCAAGGGGGAGGGGGGAGTGTCTTCTCTTTTTGCTATACAAACACTTGCAGTGGGTGTTCCAGCTAACATTTTCAACAGAGTTAAACTGGGAGCTTCTAAGTTTTTAAATGGCTTTATACTGTATTTTTAGATCAGTAACTGTGCATATTATTCTTTATAGTAATGTCTATTACATGCAGTTAAATGAAAATTGGTGTATACTGTCCCTTTAAGGTTCAATATACATTACAGTTCCCCCTAAGGGGTCGATTTACTATAGTGCGAGCGGACATGATACAATGTAGCGTATCATGTCCGCCGCACATCGATAAATGCCAACAGCATATGCTGCCGGCATTTATCATTGCACAAACAGTTCAGGTCAATCAACCCAATCGTATTCGATCAGGTTGATTTCTGTCCGCGGCCTCAGAGCAGATGGACAATTTATGGAGCAGTGGTCTTTCGACTGCTGCTTCATAACTGCTGTTTCAGGCGAGCCTAAAGGCTCGCACGGAAACAGGGGTGTCTAGTTCCGTTACGGAGCTTGATAATTCGGCGCCTAAATGTTTTTAGCAACCATCACACATTTCTAGGATAAATGCCTCTCATGAGAGCTGTCCGTGTACATATTTTATGTAATGTTTTCTCCAGCGCTAATCATCTCTGCGTTTAGCAGACCTGAGGGTTTAAACACAGTAAATTACTGTGATTATGTTTTATTCCCATAAGTAAACCCATCTAATCCTGCTATTTTCATCAGTAAGGTATGTGGTATTTTTCTAAGAGGAAAAAAGCCAGGGAAAATATTTGTATATAACAGATCATCTTAAACCACTAACAGCGATAAGCAGTAAAAGAAAATATACTTTACATCTCAATATGTCTTTAGCTAAATCCGACCCATTGAAAACTACAGGGGGAAAAAGACAACATGTTTCCTTTTATGTGTTTAAGTTCAATCGTGTTCTTTAACATAACAATTAGGATAAATAATTGCATGCTGCCAATACAAAGGCAGCAGATATTAAAGAGACACTTCCTAATCTTTTAAATAAATACATAAGAAAGCATGAAATATCTTCTGTAAATCACCCCTGAAAGCAACATTATTACATTATTACATTATTAGTATTGCTATTACACTCAAGACTTCTTTGTGCTTATATACATCAGCTCCTGGCTTAAGTGTAATAACAATAGTGAATGTGCTGCTCTGTATAATGATGTGAGTGTATATACACCACTGGTTTTCAAACCTGTCCTCAGACCTCCCCAACAGGTCAGGTTTTCTGGATTACCTTGGTTGAGAGCTGGTAAAATAACCATGGCCCAGATTATGAGTTTTGCGTTATGAGCTGTGCGGTGCTAACGAGCAGTTTTGTCTCACCACTCACTTACATGCAGCACTGGTATTACAAGTTTTTACAAACCCGTTGTTAAAAGACAAGAAGTGAGCGTTGAGCAAGATTTTGCTCATTACCGCACTCCAATACCAGCGCTGCTTAAGTCAGCGGTGAGCTGGTGTAACGTGCTCGTGCACGATTTCCCCTTAGGAATCAACGGGGAGAGTTGGCTGAAAAAAAGTCTAACACCTGCAAAAAAAGCAGCGTAAAACTCCTTAATGCAGCCCCATTGATTCCTATAGGGAAATAAAATTTATGTCTACTCCTAACACCCTAACATAAACCCTGAGTCTAAACACCCCTAATCTTACACTTATTAACCCCTAATCTGACGCCCCTGACATCGCCGACACCTAAATTATAATTATTATCCCCTAATCTGCCGCTCCGGACACCGCGCCACCTACATTATAGTTATGAACCCCTAATCTGCTGCCCCCAACATCGCCAAACCCTACATTATATTTATTAATCCATACTCTGCCGCCCCTAATGCATCAGCCAATAGGATTTTTTCTACCTTAATTCCGATTGGCTGATAGAATTCTATCAGCCAATCGGAAGCTAAGGGACGCCATCTTGGATGATGTCACTTAACGGTACCTTCATTCTGTGTTACTCGTCGGATGAAAAGGATGCTCCGCGTCAGATGTCTTGAAGATGGATCTGCTCCGCGCCAGATGGATGAAGATAGAAGATGCCGTCTGGATGAAGACTTCTGCCCGTCTGGAGGACCACTTCTGCCCGGCTTGGATGAAGACTTCTGCCCATCTGGAGGACCACTTCACCCGGCTTGGATGAAGATGTCTCCCAGTAAGTCGATCTTCAGGGGGTTAGTGTTAGTTTTTTCTAAGGGTGTATTGGGTGGGTTTTATTTTTAGGTTAGGGACTTTGGGCGGCAAAACAGCTAACTGCCCTTTTAATTTATTAGATAGGTTTTTATTTTTGGGGTTGGTTGTGTGGGTGGTGGGTTTTACTGTTGGGGGGTTGTTTGTATTTTTTTTTACAGGTAAAAGAGCTGATTACTTTGGGGCAATGCCCCGCAAAAGGCCCTTTTATTATTTTGGGGGGGGGGGGCTTTTTTATTTTAATAGGGCTATTAGATTAGGTGTAATTAGTTTAAATTTCTGTAATTTGTTTATTATTTTCTGTAATTTAGTGTTTTTTTTATACTTTAGCTAATTTAATTTAATTTAGGTAATTGTATTTAATTTATTTAATTGTATTTAATTTAGTTAATTTATTTAATTATAGTGTAGTGTTAGGTGTAATTGTAACTTAGGTTAGGTTTTATTTTACAGGTACTTTTGTATTTATTTTAGCTAGGTAGTTATTAAATAGTTAATAACTATTTAGTAACTATTCTACCTAGTTAAAATAAATACAAACTTACCTGTAAAATAAAAATAAATCCTAAGCTAGCTACAATATAACTATTAGTTATATTGTAGCTATCTTAGGGTTCATTTTATAGGTAAGTATTTAGTTTTAAATAGGAATAATTTAGTTAATGATAGGAATTTTTAGTTAGATTTCTTTAATTATATTTAAGTTAGGGGGTGTTAGGGTTAGACTTAGATTTAGGGGTTAATAACTTTAATATAGTGGCGGCGACGTTGGGGGCGGCAGATTAGGGGTTAATAAATGTAGGTAGGTGTCGGCGATGTTAGGGACGGCAGATTAGAGGTTAATAATATTTAAGTAGTGTTTGTGAGGCGGGAGTGCAGCGGTTTAGGGGTTAATCTATTTATTATAGTGGCGGCGATGTCCGGTTCGGCAGATTAGGGGTTAAAACATTTTTTTTAGTGTTTGCAATGTGGGAGGGCCTCGGTTTAGGGGTTAATATGTAGTTTATGGGTGTTTGAGTACTTTTTAGCACTTTAGTTAAGTGTTTTATGCTATAGCTTTGTAGTGTAAAACTCTTAACTACTGACTTTAAAATGTGGTACCAGTCTTGACAGGAGAGAATCTACCACTCACTTTTTGGCTGACTCGTAATACCGGCACTATGCAAGTCCCATTGAAAAAAAAGGATACGCAATTTACGTAAGTGGATTTGCGGTATTTCCAAGTCTGGCCAGAAAAGTGAGTGGTGAACCTGCAAGACTCGTAATACCAGCGGGCATTAAAAAGCAGCGTTAGGACCGGCCAATGCTGCTTTTTAAGCCTAACGCAAAACTCGTAATCTAGCCGCATGTTACTAATCAGCTGATTGTTTCACCTGTGCTCCAGTTCAGATATCCTCAAAATGTGGCCTGTTAGTGAGGCCTGAGGACAGGTTTGAAAACCAGTGCTGCTATTCACAGATGAGTATGCAGCACAGCATAATGATGATTAGTATCTGTACTCAGATAATGACCACATAGGCACACGTCTAGGTATAAACTGGCTGCTATATATATATATATATTTTATATATGTATGTGTATATATATATATATATATTCAATTTTTCTTATACTAAATTTTAAAATGTGTCGGAATAGCAAAAATAAAAGAGATATTTTTTTCTTCACTTTCATATATCTTTAATCATGTACAAAATCATTACATTTGTTTTCTGTGATTTTTGATTAATTGGTGGTTTCCTGTGTTAGAAGGTAATAAATGATATAAAACAGATAGAAGTGACTGTCTATGAATGGGTAACATGTACAGTATGTTTCCTTATCTCAGAGGAACACAAGTTACACGAGATCAGAGGTTAGCAGAGGAGATGAATGGCTTTCTTAAAAAGACAACTGCTATAATTTCACACTTGTGGAGGCTGATTTGCTCCGACCTGTACCAAAGTCAGCAATCAATACACTTCAGAATATCATAACCGCACTCCTTGTACAGAATCAGTTTACAGTGATAGTAACTGATGTATTTTGTGTGAAAGACCTCATTACAGGAAATGTACAAAGTAAGGTCCCTATAAATCACAGAACAACATGAAATTATATCTTAAGCACCAGTGAAACCAGAATTAGCATGTACTGAGATCTGACTTCTTTATATTGATGTCTCAGGCCACTGCATCTGCACACACTGCAGATTTACTAGGGCATAGCTGAAAAGGACTGGGGAAGAGAAAAGGGTTTTATCTAGCTGAGACATAAAATATTGTCATTGTGTGTGTTTGTGAGCTTCTTGTCCTGATCAGTAAATACATAAGGGCCTATTTATTATGTGTCTGCCCGACATAATCCGATCAGCGGATCATGTCCGACAGACATCGCTGCACCAGAAGCTCTTGTGAACTGCAGATTTGCTGCCAATAGTATTCGATTGGGTTGAATTGCGGCAATGTCTGTCTGCCTCCTCAGAGCAGACGGGTAGTGAAGGAATATGTACAGCGCCAATAAAGGCTAAGGGATAAATATAAACAATAAAAAACTAAAAAACGAAATATATACCTGCTAAGGCTGAAAAAGGATTTATTACAATTAAATAGTAATGGTACCAATGGATAAAATGAGTAAAAACAGTTAATAAAAACAATGGTAAGGTAGAGTGATGTGCTAATACACTCACAAAGTGCAAATGGCAATTGGATCCAAGGGTTGGAAAACTAAAATGGTGAAATCCACGTGTGGGTGTGGACACACAAATAAACCAAAATGTGTATGCAACATAAATGTGTATACAACTTAAATGTGCAACATAATAGTGCAAATGTTTTACAACATGAGTGAGAGTAATTTGGTCACTGGGTATATAATAAAAAGAAAAATCGATTCACATCAAAAATTCACAAAAAATCACAATAAAATATATTGAAAAGTCCTGATGACACTGCAGTGCAAAAAATGAATCACAGGTGAGTTAATGCCATTGAGTGGCAAATGTGGAAGAAGGGTGGTTTGACACAAAGCAAAAAAAAAAAAAAAGGAAATCCAGTGAAAAAACAAAAATAAAAATCAAAAAACAAAAATCAAAAACAAAAATGATGTTCAACAAAAGATCAAAAAAGAACAAAAAGAAGTGTTGTAATCCAAATAACAGTAAATTGAAAGGCAATCATATGAAGGAACCTTGAATCCTGAGGGGAAGAGTTCCCAGGCGAATCCTAACAACGGTCAGCTCTTTGTCCAATGTCCTAGAGATGTCCCTGTAAAAAAAGGAGTACCATAGCGTAACAAGTCCTCAAAGTGGTTAAAAAACTTGGAATAATGCTTACCAACAGGTCTACGCGTTTCGGCCCCAAAATAAGGCCTTTATCAAGTCTTGATAAAGGCCTTATTTTGGGGCCGAAACGCGTAGACCTGTTGGTAAGCATTATTCCAAGTTTTTTAACCACTTTGAGGACTTGTTACGCTATGGTACTCCTTTTTTTACAGGGACATCTCTAGGACATTGGACAAAGAGCTGACCGTTGTTAGGATTCGCCTGGGAACTCTTCCCCTCAGGATTCAAGGTTCCTTCATATGATTGCCTTTCAATTTACTGTTATTTGGATTACAACACTTCTTTTTGTTCTTTTTTGATCTTTTGTTGAACATCATTTTTGTTTTTGATTTTTGTTTTTTGATTTTTATTTTTGTTTTTTCACTGGATTTCCTTTTTTTTTTTTTTTTGCTTTGTGTCAAACCACCCTTCTTCCACATTTGCCACTCAATGGCATTAACTCACCTGTGATTCATTTTTTGCACTGCAGTGTCATCAGGACTTTTCAATATATTTTATTGTGATTTTTTGTGAATTTTTGATGTGAATCGATTTTTCTTTTTATTATATACCCAGTGACCAAATTACTCTCACTCATGTTGTAAAACATTTGCACTATTATGTTGCACATTTAAGTTGTATACACATTTATGTTGCATACACATTTTGGTTTATTTGTGTGTCCACACCCACACGTGGATTTCACCATTTTAGTTTTCCAACCCTTGGATCCAATTGCCATTTGCACTTTGTGAGTGTATTAGCACATCACTCTACCTTACCATTGTTTTTATTAACTGTTTTTACTCATTTTATCCATTGGTACCATTACTATTTAATTGTAATAAATCCTTTTTCAGCCTTAGCAGGTATATATTTCGTTTTTTAGTTTTTTATTGTTTATATTTATCCCTTAGCCTTTATTGGCGCTGTACATATTCCTTCACTACCTGTTCTTTCCCTTGGGGGTTGGTTAGACCCTTCATTTGTATTCAGCTTAAGGGATTATCTTAGCGCTTGGCTACCACACCTCATTTTTCCTCAGAGCAGACGGACAGGTTATGGATCAGCGGTCTTTAGACCGCTGCTTCATAACTGGTGTTTTTGGCGAGTCTGAAGGCTCAGCTTGATAAATGGGCCCCATGGTGTTACTTCTACTCATAATAAAAAGGATTATATTTTCTATTGAGATAAGTCATTAAAAAAATATCCATTTTGCAATACATTTATTATAAGTTTGCTGCACGTTTTTTCTATTAAACAATGGTCTACCTGTGTCTGGTGCTTAATATGATCAAGTTCAGGCTTTAGCATTTTTTCTATATATGTGAATATTATAGTAGATCATATATTTTAAAATAAGCATTACAATAAGTATAATAAATGTATATGGAATTAAACATTGCAAGAAAAATCAGCAATCACTTGAAATTAATGTTAAACAAAGAAATTTGGCAAATACCTTTAGCATTAAAGGACCAGTCAACACATTAGATTTGCATAATCAACAAATGCAAGATAAGAAGACAATGCAATAGCACTTAGTCTGAACTTCAAATAAGTAGTAGATTTTTTTATAACAAATTTCAAAGTTATGTATATTTCCACTCCCCTTGTACCATGTGATAGCAATCAGCCAATCACAAATGCATATACATATAGTCTGTGAATTCTTGCACATGCTCAGTAGGATCTGGTGACTCAAAAAGTGTAAATATAAAAGACTGTGCACATTTTTTTTAATGGAAGTAAATTGGAAAGTTGTTTAAAGGGACAGTCTACCATAGAATTGTTATTGTTTTAAAAGATAGATAATCCCTTTATTACCCATTCCCCAGTTTGGCATAACCAACACAGTTATATTAATATACTTTTTACCTCTGTGATTGCCTTGTATCTAAGAACCTTCTTCCAGCCCCCTGATCACATGACTGTGACTGTTTATTATCTATTGTCTTAAATTTAGCATTGTTTTGTGCTAGATCTATGACATCTATGGAACCTTTTATAAAGTTTTGTTTTAATTGCTTAAACACAAAGGGCAAGATTACAAGTTGCACGGCAAATCTGTTTTTCGCATTTGCGAAAAACACCACGCTTTATGGCTTTTTCGCATTTGGGGTTGTGTAGGTATTACAAGTTGCAAAATAACTTATTTTTCACGCACGTTAACCTGCATAATCCAAACAGCCAAATTGCATGCTTGTTTACGTATACCCCCATAGAAGTCAATGGAGAAGACAAATAGAAAAAAAAACAAAAAAACACTAAAACCCTAATCTATTGCTAAAAATCCATGACGTATTCTCCTTGAAAAAGTTTACATGAAAATGTGAATATTTCATATTGCAGGAATGTTTTGGTAAGGGAATATATTCTATTTATTTATAAATAAATATTTCTCTATATATGTGATGATTTTTGGGCAGATATATCTATTTATAACGAGATATGTATATGATTATATATATGTCTAGATATCTCGAGAACTATATGTGATTATTTCTTTGAAAATCCCTCTGAAATATATTGTTTAATGTGCATAAGATTGTATAGTGAAATATATGCATTATCTCCATAGGTAAACATATCTCTATACATATAAATCCATGCTTCTCTATGTATGTACTGTATATGTATGTAAATTTTCTAACACCCGAGATATCCTATCTTTTACCTCTTATAATATTTGTTTGCAATATTTTTATAAAATATTTTTTATTAGACAGTGTTAATATGAGTGTAACTGTGCTTTGTTATGTATTTTTAAAATGTTTTGTGAAACTTCTATGTTGCGGAAAACTGTTAACTACAGCTCTCGAGAATGGAAAGGATTGTTGAGTAAAAGGCAAATGTGCATGCGCAATCACAATTTTTCAAGACTTGTAATATCTGCGCAATAGAAATTGATTGCTAAAAGACCATATGGAGAGCGGAAAACCCATACAGTGCGACTTGTAATCTTCCTGAAAGTGCTCATCAGTGTGTGTGGTGAAGAAGGGTTGATACTTCACTAAGCTTACTCATACCCATAAGCTATATTTTTCTATTATTTTTTTTTGTGAGTAGATTTTATAAAATTAATGTACTCTTACTAATGTTCATACTTGTCATTTTGCTAGCATACTATAAAAGCTTGTACACACGGGGCATCAGTGTTTGCAAGCTGCATTTCAGGACCAGTTGGGTCCCCTCTTTGGAGTGCAACCTTGATCTATTGTTGTGCAAAAAAAAATATGAATTTGTTACTAAATATAAGTATATTGTCCATTTTGCTCAGCAGGAACATTATACTATATCCGTGCAGTGCCTGATTTGGATACTTATATAAATTATCTATACGAATGCAAATGCCAAAGTGGTCCACAGAAAATATAGACATGTTTAAACCCGTTGAACTGCTGTCCTTTCTGGCAGTCAAGGGCTTTCCCATTACCCTAGCCCTATTATCTCTTTCCATTAGCATTGACTGCTCATCAACCTTTTCACCTTTGCTATATCAGTATGATTTTTTTTCAATCAGAATGTAAATAGGACTCTGTGAGATAGAATGGAGTGTATTCAGATTACAGTGACACCACCATGTGAATCATCAATTCTTTACAAATGCTATGGATACATTAAATGGATATTGAAACACAAAATTAGTATTTCACGGATCAGATATAAATAAAGTTTTAAACAGATTTCCAATTTACTTCTTTCATCAAATTATCTTAATTTTCATGTTACTTTTTGATGAAGAAACAGCAATGCTTTAAGTGACATTCTGGTCAAAATTAAACTTGCATGATTCTGATAGGGCATGTAATATTGAACAACTTTCCAATTTACATTTATCATCAAATTTGCTTTTTTTCTCTTGATATTCTTTGTTGAACACTAAACCTAGGTAGGCTCATATGCTAATTTATAAGCCCGTGAAGGTTTTTTTTCCCAGCTAGACAGGGCTAGTTTATGTGTGCCATATAGCCCACATTTTATTGGAGATAAGTAATGTAGAAATACTGCAGGGACCCAATTAGCAGCTAAATAACAAGGTGTATTGGAATTTTTCTAAGTAGAGAAGACTTGTTTCAGCCTTGTTTCATCAAACTTTATATACACACACACATATACATATATATATATGCCAGGAGTGGCACCGGGTGCTGTAGCCCATCTGCTTCAAGGTTGGATGTGTTGATGCATTCAGAGATGGTATTCTGCATACCTTGGTTTTAACGAGTGGCTATTTAAGTTACTGCTGCCTTTCTATCATCTCGAACCAGTCTGCTCATTCTCCTCTGACCTCTGACATCAACAAGGCATTTTCGTCCACACAACTGTCGCTCACTGGATATTTTCTCTTTTTTGGACCATTCTCTGTAAACCCTAGAGATGGTTGTGCGTGAAAATTCCAGTAGATCAGCAGTTTTTGAAATACTCAGACCAGCCCGTTGGGCACCAACAACCATGTCACATTCAAAGTCACTTAAATCCCCTTTCTTCCCCATTCTGATGAACTTCAGCAAGTCGTCTTCACCACGTCTATATGCCTAAATGCACTGAGTTGCTGCCATGTGATTGGCCAATTTGCAATTTGTGTTACTAAGCAATTGAACTGGTGTACCTAATAAAGTAGCCGGTGAGTGTCTATATATAGCATTTTCTGCTATATGCATTACATTGGAATGTGAAATATTTACACTGAATTCACAGTATAACACATTATTAAATATGGATATTGCATAAATATGATATTACATGTTTTCATCTACTAAACAGCAAAGGGGGCCCATATAACAAGCTCTGTATGGAGGTTGTGAGCCTGTGTTTCTGGCGGTCTAAAGACCGTTGCTCCATAACCCTGTCCGCCTGCACCAGAAATCAACCCGATCGAGTACGATCGGGTTTATTGACACCCCCTGCAGGCGGCAGATTAGGGGTTAATAATAATATGCAGTGGTCAGCGATAGCGGGGGCGGCAGATTAGGGGTTAATAAGTGTAAGGTTAGGGGTGTTTAGACTCTGGGTTCATGTTAGGGTGTTAGGTGCAGACTTAGGAAATGTTTCCCCATAGGAAACAATGGGGCTGCGTTAGGAGCTGAACGCTGCTTTTTTGCAGGTGTTTTTTTTTCAGCCCAAACTGCCCCACGAGCACGTTTTTGAAGCTGGCCGTGTCTGTAAGCAATGCTGGTATTGAGAGTTGCAGTGGCGGTAAAAATGCCTGTACGCTCCCTTTTTGCTCTCCGCATTCAGCGAGGTCTTGCGGACCTGACTCGCAGTGTCGGATCAGGTCCGCAAGACTTTTCTTAAATAGGGGCCGAAGACTCTAATGCGCTTTTATATACATATGTATATATATATATATATATATATATATATATGTGTGTGTGTCTTTGTATGCGTACAAATGTATTTATGTGTTTATACATGTCTGTAAATATATATATATAAATGGTGAAGGGTTAATATGACACCTAGCCTAGGTAGCCAAGGGGTTAATAAAAATGTGTTTTATACACTATTTCAGTTGCCAAAATGCTAAAAACCAAGCACTCTTTTAAGGGAATTAGTTTGTTTGGTCTGGCGCCAACTATGAAATAGTGAATTCTATTGTGATGATTTTATCTTTTCACTTATAAAAATTCAAAAGGGAAACATATTTTAAACTCCAGAGTGCTGTAGTACAACCTCATTTGCTTTTTACATAATCAGATCTAAAATACCTGGGATTGACAATGCACTGTCAAGATGTTTTCTAAACTTTACAAATACCTGGCAGGACAGAGCGAGGCTTTGCAACCAGTGGACCATGTCCCTGAAACTCTACCTGAGATTTGCCTGTTTATAGTATGACATATGGGTTTGACTAGCTCACAGACACTGGCATGATTATCTGCTCACTGTGAGTTTGGCTCCAACTATCAAATATGTGTCAAGGCAAATCTGCAACTTTACATTTTTTTATTATACAGTTCAAGAATAACAGCAAATTGCAAAACTGATATCCCTGACATTCTGTGGTCTTCCCTTTGTCAAGCTGGGGAATAATTGAATAAAAAAAAGTTCAGTGTGGGAGGCAAACTATTTAAAGATTTTATTAGAATACAAAGAGCAGTATGCCAACATAAACATTTATTTTGACTCAAAACAAAATACAATAATATGTTTTAAAGGGACATGAAACCCACATTTTTCCTTTCATGTTACAGATAGAACATACAATTTTAAACAACTTTCTATGATCAATTTTGCTTCATTCTCTAGGTATTCTTTATTGAGGAAGCAGCAACGCATTACTGGGAGCTAGCTGAAATCCAATAATAAGAGGTATATATGTGCCAACCTCAATCAGCAGCTAGCTCCCAGTTCCTTAGCCTACCTAAATATGCTTTTCAACAAAGGATGAAGGGAGAACAAAGCAAATTATATAATAGAAGTAAATTGGAAAGTTGTTCAAATATGTATGCTCTATAGCTCTTAGAGCAGGCTCTGGGATCCATCACACTAATCCTCCTATTAGCACAGCATTGTACTCTGTGAAGCAGTTCAGTTTACCACGGCACCCCAGGGTGCAATAGGTAATATTAAACCTAATTTTAAGGATAACAAATATATACTAATGAATTGCGTTAGTATGTATAGGGCTAGACTACATGCGTATTACAAGTTAAAAGTCAACGCGTTTGTTTAATTTAATCTAATTTAACACAATCTAAGCTTACATTTCTGCTTTTTCAAATAAAGATACCAAAAGAATGAAGAAACATTGATAATAGGAGTAAATTAGAAAGTTGCTTACTATTGAATGTTCTATCTGACTCATGAAAGAAAATAATTTGGGTTCAGTGTCCCTTTAAGGGGAAACTAACTTTACAGTACATTATCTCTTTAAGCTAGAAAGTTTGTAATATACTAATACAGTATATACACAAGTCTTGATGTCCTCTATGGTAGCACAAAATACTTTCTGTTCTTGGTTAATGTAGCCAGTTAATTGATACATTGAGTTGTCAGTATCTCTCTGCCCTATTGTTCCGCCTTCCTTACACCCAAGAATGTTTTGCTGAGCTACCTACAAGATCATCCTCCTCACACACACATGGTGCACAAAAGCTTGGGAATTCAAAGGAAAAGTGTCCCATTCAATCAAACAGCAATTTCAGGATGATACAATATATTATTTACTGTTCTCTCAGGGAGCTCATCCACTGCCTCAAACTACCAATTCCAGCTCTTCTCTGAAGGCTGTAATTGAATTTGTCACATCTTTGTTTCATTTATTCTGGATTATCAGTGGGGCTGCTAGATCTATAGTGTTTGCCTTTTTATCCTTGCTGTTCTGCTGTAAACTCATCTGCTGAAAGGCATTCAATTAAAATTGTTCTTTTATTGGAATCAGTGTTTTAAAAAAGGCATACAAGTGCAAAAAAGAAAATGCACTAATGTGTTGGATCATTTTATGATTACACTATTGGTTATGTATAACTATGGAGTCGATCACCATCCTTATCAAATTGTTTTTTTTCCCCCGCACCTTTTAAACAACGCTGGTATTTAAAGTTGCCTGAATGGCTGCGTTAGGCTCCAAAAAGGGAGCGTACAGGCATTTTTACCGCCACTGCAACTCTCAATACCAGCATTGCTTACAGACACGGCCAGCTTCAAAAACGTGCTCGTGGGGCAGTTTGGGCTGAAAAAAAAACACCTGCAAAAAAGCAGCGTTCAGCTCCTAACGCAGCCCCATTGTTTCCTATGGGGAAACATTTCCTAAGTCTGCACCTAACACCCTAACATGAACCCAGAGTCTAAACACCCCTAACCTTACACTTATTAACCCCTAATCTGCCGCCCCCGCTATCGCTGACCACTGCATATTATTATTAACCCCTAATCTGCCGCTCCGTACACAGACGCCACCTACATTATACCTATGTACCCCTAATCTGCTGCCCCTAACACCGCCGCCCCCTATATTATATTTATTAACCCCTAATCTGCCCCCCCAACGTCACCGCTACCTTACCTACACTTATTAACTCCTAATCTCCCGACCGGACCTCTCCGCCACTATAATAAATGTATTAACCCCTAAACCGCCTCACTCCCGCCTCAAAAACCCTATAATAAATAGTATTAATCCCTAATCTGCCCTCCCTAACATCGATGACACCTAACTTCAAGTATTAACCCCTAATCTGCCGACCGGACCTCGCCGCTACTATAATAAATGTATTAACCCCTAAAGCTAAGTCTAACCCTAACACTAACACCCCCCTAAGTTAAATATAATTTAAATCTAACGAAATAAAATAAATCTTATTAAATAAATGAATCCTATTTAAAGCTAAATACTTACCTGTAAAATAAACCCTAATATAGCTACAATATAAATAATAATTATAGTGTAGCTATTTTAGGATTAATATTTATTTTACAGGCAACTTTGTATTTATATTAACCAGGTACAATAGCTATTAAATAGTTAATAACTATTTAATAGCTACCTAGTTAAAATAATTACTAAATTACCTGTAAAAAAAATACTAACCTAAGTTACAATTAAGCCTAACACTGCACTATCAATAAATTAATTAAATAAACTATCTACAATTATCTACAATTAAATCAACTAAGCTAAATTACAAAAAAAAAGATTACAAGAATTTTAAACTAATTACACCTACTCTAAGCCCCCTAAAAATAACAAAGCCCCCCAAAATAAAAATATGCCCTACCTACAGCTTTTTTACCTTACCAGCCCTTAAAAGGGCCTTTTGCGGGGCATGCCCCAAAGAAAACAGCTCTTTTGCCTGTAAAAAAACATACAATACCCCCCCAACATTACAACCCACCACCCACATACCCCTAATCTAACCGAAACCCCCCTTAAAAAACCTAACATTAAGCCCCTGAAGATCTCCCTACCTTATCTTCACCACGCCGGGTATCACCGATCCGTCCAGAAGAGGCTCTGAAGTCTTCATCCTATCCGGCAAGAAGAGGTCCAGAATAGGGTCCGAAGTCTTCATCCTATCCGGCAAGAAGAGGGCATCCGGACCGGTAGACATCTTCATCCAGGCGGCATCTTCTATCTTCTTCCATCCGGCGTGGAGCGGGACCATTTTGAAGCAGCAGACGCGGATCCATCCTCTACTTCTTGCGACTCCCGACGAATGAAGGTTCCTTTAAGTGATGTCATCCAAGATGTCGTCCCTCGAATTCCGATTGGCTGATAGGATTCTATCAGCCAATCGGAATTAAGGTAGGAAAAATCTGATTGGCTGATTGAATCAGCCAATCAGATTCAAGTTCAATCGTATTGGCAGATTGGATCAGCCAATCAGATTGAGCTCTAATTCTATTGGCTGATCGGAACAGCCAATAGAATGCAAACTCAATCTGATTGGCTGATTGGATCAGCCAATCCGATTGAACTTGAATCTGATTGGCTGATCAGATTTTTCCTACCTTAATTCTGATTGGCTGATAGAATCCTATCAGCCAATCGGAATTCGAGGGACGCCATCTTGGATGACATCACTTAAAGAAACCTTCATTCGTCGGGAGTCGCCAGAAGAAGAGGATGGATCCACGTCGGCTGCTTCAAGATGGTCCCGCTCCGCGCCGGATGAAAGAAGATAGAAGATGCCGCCTGGATGAAGATGTCTACCGGTCCCGATGCCCTCTTCTTGCCGGATAGGATGAAGACTTCGGACCCTCTTCTGGACCTCTTCTTGCCGGATAGGATGAAGACTTCGGACCCTCTTCTGGACGGATCGGTGATACCCGGCGTGGTGAAGATAAGGTAGGAAGATCTTCAGGGGTTTAGTGTTAGGTTTCTTTAAGGGGGGTTCGGGTTAGTTTAGGTGTATGTGGGTGGTGGTTTGTAATGTTGGGGGGGTATTGTATGTTTTTTTACAGGCAAAAGAGCTGTTTTCTTTGGGGCATGCCCCGCAAAAAGGCCCTTTTAAGGGCTGGTAAGGTAAAAGAGCTGTAAAATTTTAGGGCATTTTTTTATTTTGGGGGGCTTTGTTATTTTTTTAGGGGGCGTAGAGTAGGTGTAATTAGTTTAAAATTCTTGTAATCTTTTTTTCTTTTTTGTAATTTAGTGTTTGTTTGTTTTTTTTGTAATTTAGTTTAGTTGATTTAATTGTAAATAATTGTAGATAGTTTAATTAATTTATTGATAGTGTAGTGTTAGGTTTAATTGTAACTTAGGTTAGGATTTATTTTACAGGTAATTTTGTAATTATTTTAACTAGGTAACTATTAAATAGTTATTAACTATTTAATAGCTATTGTACCTGGTTAAAATAAATACAAAGTTGCCTGTAAAATAAATATTAATCCTAAAATAGCTACAATATAATTATTATTTATATTGTAGCTATATTAGGGTTTATTTTACAGGTAAGTATTTAGCTTTAAATAGGATTAATTTATTTAATAAGATTTATTTTATTTTGTTAGATTTAAATTATATTTAACTTAGGGGGGTGTTAGTGTTAGGGTTAGACTTAGCTTTAGGGGTTAATACATTTATTAGAGTAGCGGCGAGGTCCGGTCGTCAGATTAGGGGTTAATACTTGAAGTTAGGTGTCGGCGATGTTAGGGAGGGCAGATTAGGGGTTAATACTATTTATTATAGGGTTTTTGAGTCGGGAGTGAGGCGGATTAGGGGTTAATACATTTATTATAGTAGCGGTGAGGTCCGGTCGGCAGACTAGGGGTTAATAAGTGTAGGTAGGTAGCTGCGACGTTGGGGGGGCAGATTAGGGGTTAATAAATATAATATAGGGGTCGGCGATGTTAGGGGCAGCAAATTAGGGGTGCATAGGGATAATGTAGGTTGCGGCGGTGTGCGGTCGGCAGATGAGGGGTTACAAAATTTTATTAGAGTGGCGGCGATGTAGGGGGACCTCAGTTTAGGGGTACAAAGGTAGTTTATGGGTGTAAGTGTGCTTTAGAGCACAGTAGTTAAGAGCTTTATGAACCGGCGTTAGCCCAGAAAGCTCTTAACTCCTGGCTTTTTTCTGCGGCTGGAGTCTTGTCGTTAGAGTTCTAATGCTCACTTCAGCCAAGACTCTAAATACCGGTGTTAGAAAGATCTCATTGAAAAGATAGGATACGCAATTGACGTAAGGGGATCTGCGGTATGGAAAAGTCGCGGCTGGAAAGTGAGCGTTAGACCCTTTCCTGACTGACTCTAAATACCAGCGGGCGGCCAAAACCAGCGTTAGGACCCCTAACGCTGGTTTGGACGGCTAACGCAGAACTCTAAATCTAGGCGTTAGACTTTAAAGGATCATGAAACAAAATATTTCATGGTTCAGAGAGAACATACAATCGTAAACAACTTTCAAATTAACTTCTATTTTTAAATGTGCTTAATTCTCTTGATATCCTTTGTTAAAGGATCAGCAATGCACTACTGGGAGCTAGTTGAACAGACTGACAAAAAGCAAATAAGTGCTGCCACCAATCAGCAGCTAGTTTCTAGTAATATAAGTTATTTGAAAAGTTGTTTAATGTTTAATGTACTAGCTAAATCATGAAAGCTTCATTTTGACTTGACTGTCCTGTTTACTGGTGATTTTCTGACATCATTGGATACATTTTTTTCTAAAGGATTGTATGTGACCCTTATGTTTTTTACCTCTGAAAACACGTAGCTAAAACCAATTACAAAGCTGGAATACACTAGTGAAAGTTAGCTGAGCGTATCTGATGAGCTAATGATAAGTCACATATGCGCAGCCACCAATCAGCAGCTTACTCCCAGTAGCGCACTGCTGTTCCTTAGCCTACCTAAGTATGCTTTTGAACAGAGGACACCAAAAGAACAAAATAAAGGGTTAATCCTAATGCTTTAGAAGAACTTATCTAATGGTTTTCAACAGAAAATCACCATTAATGTCCATAAAGTTCAATGTAGATACAACATTTGAAAAACCTTGCTACAGAATTGTGAGTAATGTTTTTTTTTTTTTTTATTTAAATTAATTATAAAATTTGATTCTTACCTTTTGTATATGCTATACTGAAATGTAAAAAAAAAAGCATCGGGCACACTAACATCTGGATGTCTGATAGCATGGGTCTCTTAAATCTATGGCAGACTAACATCTGGATATCTGATTGCACAGGGTGTGCTAAAGTCTAGAGCACACTAACATCTGGATATCTGATAGCGCAGGGTGTGCTAAAGTCTAGGGCACACTAGCATCTGGATATCTGATAGCACAGGGTGTGCTAATGTCTAGGGCACACTAACATCTGGATATCTGATAGCACAGGGTGTGCTAAAGTCTAGGGCACACTAACATCTGGATATCTGATAGCGCAGGGTGTGCTAAAGTCTAGGGCACACTAACATCTGGATATCTGATAGCACAGGGTGTGCTAATGTCTAGGGCACACTAACACCTGCATATCTGATAGCACAGGGTGTGCTAATATCTAGAGCTCACTAACATCTGGATATCTGATAGCACATGGTGTGCTAATGTCTATGGCACACTAATATCTGGATATCTGATAGCACAGGGTGTGCTAAAGTCTAGGGCACACTAACATCTGGATATCTGATAGCACAGGGTGTGCTAATCTCTACGGCACACTAACATCTGGATATCTGATAGCACAGGGTCTGCTAATGTCTAGGGCACACTAACATCTGGATATCTGTTAGCACAGGCTGTGCTGATGTGTAGGGCACACTAACATCTGGATATCTGAAAGCACAGGGTGTGCTGATGTCTAGGACACACTAACATCTGGATATCTGATAGCACAGGGTGTGCTGATGTCTAGGACACACTAACATCTGGATATCTGATAGCGCAGGGTGTGCTAATGTCTAGGGCACACTAACATCTGGATATCTGATAGCGCAGGGTGTGCTAATGTCTAGGACACACTAACATCTGGATATCTGATAGCACATGGAGTGCTAAAGTCTATGGCACACTAACATCTGGATATCTGATAGCACATGGTGTGCTAATGTCTAGGGCACACTAACATCTGGATATCTGATAGCACATGGAGTGCTACAGTCTATGGCACACTAACATCTGGATATCTGATAGCACAGGGTGTGCTAATGTCTAGGGCACACTAACATCTGGATATCTGATAGCACATGGAGTGCTAAAGTCTAGGGCACACTAACATCTGGATATCTGATAGCACATGGAGTGCTAAAGTCTATGGCAAACTAACATCTGGATATCTGATAGCACATGGTGTGCTAATGTCTAGGGCACACTAACATCTGGATATCTGATAGCACATGGAGTGCTAAAGTCTATGGCAAACTAACATCTGGATATCTGATAGCACAGGGTGTGCTAATGTCTAGGGCACACTAACATCTGGATATCTGATAGCACAGGGTATTCTAAAGTCTAGAGCACACTAACATCTGGATATCTGATAGCGCAGGGTGTGCTAATCTCTAGGGCACACTAACATCTGGATATCTGATAGCACAGGGTGTGCTAAAGTCTAGGGCACACTAACATCTGGATATCTGATAGCACAGGGTGTGCTAAAGTCTATTGCACACTAACATCTGGATATCTGATAGCACAGTATGTGCTGATGTCTAGGGCACACTAACATCTGGATATCTGTTAGCACATGGTGTGCTAATGTCTAGGGCACACTAACATCTGGATATCTGATAGCGCAGGGTGTGCTAATGTCTAGGGCACACTAACATCTGGATATCTGATAGCACATGGAGTGCTAAAGTCTAGGGCACACTAACATCTGGATATCTGTTAGCACAGGGTGTGCTGATGTCTAAGGCACACTAACATCTGGATATCTGATAGCACAGGGTGTGCTAAAGTCTAGGGCACAATAACATCTGGATATCTGATAGCACAGGGTGTGCTAATATCTAGAGCTCACTAACATCTGGATATCTGAAAGTGCAGGTGAGCTAAAGTCTAGAGCACAATAACATCTGGATATCTGATAGCACAGGGTGTGCTAATATCTAGAGCTCACTAACATCTGGATATCTGATAGCACAGGGTGTGCTAATGTCTATGGCACACTAACATCTGGATATCTGATAGCACAGGGTGTGCTAAAGTCTAGGGCACATTAACACCTGAATATCTGATAGCACAGGGTGTGCTAAAGTCTAGGGCACACTAACATCTGGATATCTGAAAGCGCAGGTGAGCTAAAGTCTATGGCACACTAACATCTGGATATCTGAAAGCGCAGGTGAGCTAAAGTCTAGGGCACACTAACACCTGAATATCTGATAGCACAGGGTGTGCTAAAGTCTAGGGCACACTAACATCTGGATATCTGATAGCACAGGGTGTGCTAATGTCTAGGGCACACTAACATCTGGATATCTGATAGCACAGGGTGTGCTAAAGTCTAGGGCACACTAACATCTGGATATCTGAAAGCGCAGGTGAGCTAAAGTCTATGGCACACTAACATCTGGATATCTGAAAGCGCAGGTGAGCTAAAGTCTATGGCACACTAACATCTGGATATCTGAAAGCGCAGGTGAGCTAAAGTCTAGGGCACACTAACACCTGAATATCTGATAGCACAGGGTGTGCTAAAGTCTATGGCACAATAACATCTGGATATCTGAAAGCGCAGGTGAGCTAAAGACTTGGACACATTATTTTACATGTGTTTTATTGCGTATATTTTTTTATTTTTTTTATTTTCAATTCTTTATTTAGTATAACAATATATATAAAACATGTTAGATATATTCAATAAGTTTCTATACATCACGACAAAAACGAAAACAATACAAAAAAGGCAGAAGAAAACAACAGAAAAAAAAGTGTACTAGCATCGATTGCATGCTGTCTCCAAATATGCGTAATAATATACCCCTCCTATACAATCCCTTTAAACACACCCAACAAATAAAAACACACACAAAAAAAAAGAAAGAATATGTTAATTATAAAACCTTCTCCAAACCTTCTCCAAATCCACCAGTGTCCCTCCCTCCCACTCGGCCAAGCACCAGACCTAATTTAGCTTAATATTTATCATTTGTTCTATTCGCTGTATGAAATCATTACCCTGAGAGCAAACAAAAACCTTCCAGATATTACAGAACCTTTCCCCTGAGTCCCCTCCTATTTTAATGTCATAAGCCGCTTTTATTACTGCATCTAGTAGTAATTTCCTTACTTCCGTTATTGACGGAACTTTAACCATAATCCAGTATCTAAAAATAAGTGTTCTAATAATTGTTACTGCGACTGCCAGAAAATTAGTATCTCTATCCCCTAAAGAATGGGGTCTAAGAAAAAGGATGAATTCCTTAGTTAAATAAATTTTCTTTTTGAAAATAGTGAAGAAAAGAAATTCTACTTTCTTCCAGAACTGATTTAACTTCGGACAATTCCATATTAAATTAATTAAGTCTGGATCGGCCAAGTTGCATTCAGAACAGCAATTAAACACGTTTTTATTCCATTTTGACACTCTACATGGAATAAAATAATCCCTATGTAATAATCTGAATTGAATTTCTCTATGGTAAAATGAAGGAAATAGTTTTTGGGTGGTAATTAAACTTTTCAGTAGTATTTTTTCCAAGTTAGGAGAATCAACCATGAGATACCAGTTCTGTTAATGCTAAGTTTTCATCTAAAGACAACAATAGTTTGTATATAAAAGATAGCAGACCCTTTCTAACTTTAGCAACATCAATTAAAGGGTGTTTTTTCCATAATTGAGGAGCTAGCCTAGTCAGTTTAAAGATATAACCTTTAACTTGTAGAAAATAAAACATATGTTTCTTTTGTGCTTCAGGGAATTTTTCCTGGAACCAATCAAATGTACACACCTTATTTGTGTTGTAATTATAAAAATCGTTCACTACTAGTGGTCTCTCTGTTGACCATTTCTTAAAGATATCAGATTTACCTAGAGGGAAATGGGGATTACCACTTATCGGCATCCACTTTAAGATATTTTGGCTCGCACCAATACTGGTAGATAGATTTCTCCATACTTTTATTATATCTCTGTACAACGGATGTGACAAAAAGCTCCTACCAAGCTCTCTATTTGTAGCACATAGTATATAATTTAAAGATAACGGCAAGCAAGCTTGATTTTCTATAGCTTCTTCGGAGTATAAGAAAGACCTTGTTAGCCAATCAAGAGGGAAGCGTAGAATTGCCGCCTGGTTGTATCGTTCTAAGTTAGGGAGCGCCAGTCCCCCTTTATTATAGGGTTGATATAACTTAGTTAATTTCAACCTTGGTTTTCTCCCACTCCAAAGGAACAACCTTAATGATTGGTTGAAAAGATTAAGATCGTTTCTGGTTATCAAAAAAGGAAGCATCCTTAACGTATATAGAATCTTAGGGATGATAAACATCTTAAAAAGGGAGATCTTTCCCAACAACGATACTGGGAGTGAAGCCCACGATTTTAATTTATTTCTGCTATCCCCTAGTATTGTACCGAAATTATCTTTATACCAGTCTGCTGAATTAGCTGAAATTTTTAAGCCCAGATATTCCAAGGTTTTAGTTTCTATAAATTGAAAAGTTTGTACTTCCCCAGGGTTCTCTTTAAGCCACAGAATTTTTGACTTTGAGAAGTTTGTTCTGTAACCCGAAACCTCCCCATACTGTTCAAGCAGCCCCATAATCGCACTGATTTGTCTTCTTGGTTCGGCAACAAATAACAGAAGATCATCTGCAAACAAGGCGGTTTTAAGTTTTGTTTGTCCTATACTGATTCCAAACAATAAATCTCCGTTCCATTATAAGATCAAATAATAGTGGTGACATCGGGCAACCCTGACGGGTGCCTCTTGTCAGAATAAAAGGATCTGTCATTGAATCATTGATCAGAATAGAAGCCTTAACGTCCATATAGATCTTGTCAATGAAATCCTTAAAGTGTCCCCTAATGCCAAATCTCTCCAAAACTTGGATCAGGAAGGGCCACTCCACCCTGTCGAAGGCCTTCTCTGCATCCAAGGATAGCAGGAAGGCCTCCGGCAGGGCAGATCGATCCCCCCCATATTGACATATTACCTGTAAAATGTTTCTTATATTCATCTCCGATGCTCTTCCTATAACAAAACCTGCCTGGTCTTGATGGATAATCGCTGCCATTAGAGGTTTCATCCTCTCCGCCATAATTTTCATCAGAATTTTATAATCTAATCCCAATAGCGAGAAAGGTCTGTACGAGATCATATCTGTTGGATCTTTATTGGCTTTTGGGATCAAAATTATATTAGCCCTCTTGAAGTTCTCAGAGATCTTAGAGTCTGTTCAAAAGTATTCATTATATAGCTCGTGAAGTACTGGCCCTATCTCCAATCGCAGTATTTGATAAAGCTCAATAGGTAAACAATCCGGACCTGGAGCTTTCCCTCTCGCCATTTGTTACCAAATTTTGCAAATCTGGCACTGTTTTTATATAGAAGTACCTGTGCTTCACCCAGGAGGAATGTCTCCCTTTCTTTCCTGGCCTGAAAATAATTCTCGGTATTGATCTTACATGGTCTTTCCAAGAGTTTAATGTAAGATTCCCTCACATTATCTGAGTGGGCTTTATCTCTTCTCGCCTTCTCCTTCTTTGCTTTCGCCACATACCTAACTATTTCCCCTCTTAGGTAGGCTTTCGCTGTTTCCCAAAAGAGCTGAATATTGTCCCTGCAGTGGCTGTTAAATGTTCTAAAATCATCCCAAGTCTTGGCTAGAAAAGTTCTAAAGTCAAGAGAATCACGTAGATAAACCGGAAAGTAAAAAGAATTGTACGAAAATTTCCTTTTTGTTGTAATAACCAAAGTGACTGGAGCGTGATCTGACAAACTAAATTCCCCAATAGTGCATTTCTCGATCTTTGGTACCAACAGGTCTGAAATTAGAAAGAGGTCCAATCTCGAGAGCGTATTGTGGGATTTGGAGCAGCATGTGTATTCTAGGCTACTGGGGTTCAACATCCTCCAAATATCTACCAGATTAAGTGAATTGTAGAGTAGATTAAATATTCTTTTTTCAAACTTCAATTGTGTGGACTTAATTTTGGTTTTGGTGTTATCATTCCCTAATTTCCTTCTATCCAGATAAGAATTCGGGGTAACTTTGAAATCCCCTGTCATCACAATCTTAGCTTTCGGAAATTCGAACATTTTCTTTACCATTAAATTCCAAAACCCTTCATCAGGAATATTTGGACCATAAATATTTACCAACAAATATTCTTCATTGTGGATGGAGAGTCTAATAATTACATATCTCCCTTCCTTATCTATAGATTTATCTAAAATTTTATATTCTAGTCTTGTATGGAAAAGAACCATAACCCCTCTGGAAGATTTTGTATATGATGAAAATAAAGTTTCTCCCAACCACCTAGCTTTAATTTTCCTGTGTTCTACATCAGATAGATGGGTTTCCTGTAGGCAAGCTATGTCAAAATCCCTTTTTCCCAAAAGGTTCATAACTGCCTTTCTTTTTATTGGGGAGTGAATCCCCCCTATGTTCCACGTTAAGATTTTAACCATTTTTCCCAACAAGGATGAATGAACACTAGATCAAGCCTGGTGAGGCACACAGGAGAAGGAGGGAACACGGGGAAAAGGAGCTGGGATAATAATAATAAAAAATAAATAAAAATAATAATAGTAATTACATACCCTCCTATACTAAAAAATAAGAAATTCAGAGTTTGTAGTCTAACCACGTGTTTACACACATCCCCATAATATAATTCTATAAATATCAGTGGTTATGTAATCAATCTTTTCCTTTTACACACATCCCTAAACATAAGAAGAAAGTAATAAAGTTCCTTCTTCTAAATTTTCCCCTTCAACTCCTTGTTTTACCGTGGTTCTAGATTCAAATATAATTTTCTCAAACTTATCTAATTTAGTGTTCGTAGCTAAATAAAACAATCTTGTGCTTCTAGATTCAAGTATCATATTCTCAATCTTAACTAATTTAGTGTGCATAACTAAATAATAAAATCTTATGTTTTAGCCCCTAAAAAACAACATATTCATATATCTTAACAAATTTGTATACATTGATATCAACAAATAACTAACATCTTTTGATACATCCTAATGCATTTAATTTTGTGCTTACTTACAAAAGGTTTGTGTGCAATAATAATGATTTTTTTGAAGGGGGGAGAAAAAAAAAATATAAAAAAAAAAAAAAAAAAAGAGGGGAGAAAAATGCCCCACGACAAAAATTCCCTGGAAAAAAAAAAAAAAAAAAAAAGAAAAGAGGGGGGGGGGGGGGAAAAATACCCCACGACAAAATTCTCTGAAAGAGAAAAAAAAACAAAACACACCACAATAAACAAGAAAAACATTTGTACATAAGTACATATAGTCACAATATTAAATGAAAGGAGGACTCTCAATCACTTTCTCCCTATTTTGCTTCATTCTCCAAAAAAGACTGAGCTGATTCAGGGGAGTCAAAGAAAAAAAAGTCAGTGCCAGATTTTATCTTAAGCCTAGCTGGATACAGCAATGCACAAAATCTGTTTTCCGCCGCTAAGCGGGAACAGATAGGTGAAAATTGCTTCCTTTTTGTTGAAGTCTCAATGGAAAAGTCTTGGAAGAGCAAGATCTTTGTTCCTTGGTATTGCAAGGGTTGTTGCTTCCTGTATGCTCTCAACATTTCATTTTTTCCTTGGAAATTTAGAAATTTCACTATGACTGGCCGTGGTCTTCTACCATTTAGTGCTGATGAATCCCTTTCTCTTCCCATCCTGTGTATTCTCTCAGTTACAAAGATGTTCTCCCCTGTGTTTAAACCCAGCATTTCTGGGATAGAGTGTTCCACCAAATTTTTTAGTTCCTGTGCAGATAAGGATTCAGGAATGCCAATTAGGCGCAGATTATTACGCCTTGTCCTATTTTCTAGGTCATCAACTTTTGTAAGTAAAGATAGATTTTGCTTTATCAGGCTTTCCATCTGTGATTGAAGTATATTTTGAGCATCTTCACAATTTGAAATTCTCTGTTCTGTTTCCTTAATTCTTTCTGCATGATTTTTCAATTCTTCCAGGATTGTACCCAGCCTTGTGTTAATTTTTTCCAGCTTTGGACCAATTAGAGCAGATACCAAAGTTGCAATTTCTCCTGCATATGAAGTGTCTGGGATCCTTTCTGGGAACCTATCTTCTCTCAGAGATTTATTGGGGGAGCTGGTTATGCTAGCAGGTTTATTAACTTTTTTCTCTGCTTGTTTTATCTTTGGTGACATCTTTGGTTGGGTGAGATATTTATCCATATATGTATCAACAGATACTGTGTCCCTGTTAGATTGCCTACACTTCACGTTTGGATCCTTGTGTATATTCTGTCAAAGGCTATCAGCCCCCTTAACAGAAAATATAGTTATAGGAATAATATCCAGTCAGAATAAAGAATCATGCAGGCTTATTAGCATCTCCAACACTTCCCCAGGCTGTTAACTACCCCAAACAGGGGGAGAGGAACATATGAAGCCCACCAGGACCAAGAGCAAGAGCAGAGAGAGAGAAAAAAAAAAGACTTTTCAACTCAGTAAGTCTTCAACAGCAAGGATAAATGAAATGAGGTAGGGGAGGGGATAAACAACATTGCGTATATTTTTAAGTGTTAATACTTTACATCAGGTCTCTAAAGTGCTATTGTGTGTTGCACTCAAACACAACTCTTATTTCACCACTTGTAATATGAGCATTGATTGCAAACCCTGTATTTTCAATGTATAGGATGCGCTGAATAAATGTTAGCCTAGTTAACATTCTCTGGTAAAACTTTTTTACCGTCCACTTGTAATATCAGATTTTGTATTTAAACCATCCTGCCCTATCGGTTGCCCTCACTTGCAATATTGCCCAAACTGTTTAATAAAACATAGTTTAAAAAAAACAAAAACTTTTAATTATTTTCTTATAATTTACCTCTGATGTTTTTCCACTAACACCCAAAGAGGCTGGAGTACATCCTGCAGTATCCAGAATGTTGACTCTTCAACATGCTACAAAGTGATCAGTGCAGCATACCTAGGTATGCTTTTCAACAAAGGGAAAAAAACTAGATAATATATGTATAAAATTGTATGCTTTATGTGAAATATAATTGAAAAATGTTTTGTTTCATGTCCCTTTAAGGAGCAATGGTCCGATGTATCTTAACCTCTCTCCCATCTCTTAGCTGATGGTTTCAAATTGCCCTAGAGTGATTGACAGCCCCTTCTCTGATGTTACTCATTGAGAGAGAGCAGATTTGGAATTACACCACAGCTGCTTCTGCAATGATAAATGTGGGCAGCAATGCACAATGATACATAGATCCCTAGTTGCTATTTTGTTTCCTTTTGACTGTATATACATTGAAGGATGACAAACCATTGCTTCTACAAATTTCAGCAAATACAGGAAAACAAAGTCAATAACAAACTTTTGATTGAAGGTATAAAACTAAATATAATCACCATAGTCCTCTCACACATCCTATCTAGTCGTTGGGTGCAAGAGAATGACTGGTAATGGCAGTTAGGGGAGGAGCTATGTGGCAGCTCTGCTGGGTGAATCCTCTTGCACTTCCTGTTGGGGAGGAGTTAATGTCCCATAAGTAATGGATGATCCGTGGACTGGATACACTTAACAAGAGAAATGACTTTTATTTTATTTTTAAATATTTGATTGAGCATAACAAACTCTAAATGTTGTTCAGTCAAAAAGAAAGTAGCTCCATTTGCTAAAATTCATTTATCTGATGAATAAAATGTTAGCACCAATATTTTATTGTAAGGTATGATGAATCCTTAAAGCGTATTTGCTTATTGCTGAGCTAATCTACTGATACGGTTGAAGCTGCTGTAAAAAATGTAAATGGGGAGAAAAACTATTACAGATATAGGAAAAATGAAATAGGGAAGTTTGACTCGATAATGAAAAAAATATGTCATTTGTTTAAAATAAAATGATTTTGCTTAGCTGCAAGAAATCTCTCCATTGTTCACACAATTATCTGCGTTCTGTGCAGCTTTGTTTGTTGTACAATAGCAACAAGAATTACAGACGGATCACTGGCACTAGCTAATCTATGAGGAATATGTTTGATATTTTCAGCATTTACCACAACATTCCTGATCTTGTAAAATAGGACTCGAGCACTCACAGCTAGTTTAGATTCCTGAGATAATTAAAGACAAATCCATAACATGATAGGTTAGGGAGCAATTAAACATCATAAAAGTACTCATGAAAATATTCAAATATGAAACAGGGTTTTTGAGGTTTCAAAGAGGCGACAATCTGGAGACAAAATTATGCGACTGCGCAAATGCAGTCTACTTTATATAGTTACATGCGCCTCTAATCCTGGATCTGAATCCCTGTGTTTTGGCAGGCAGTGAATATTATTGTTTCTTTTTCTTACTGTGGATACGTTGAATGCTGAATGCAATCAGAACAAACTCAGAGATGCCATATGTGATTAAAGGGACAGTATAAACCAATTTGCATACAACTGCATGTAATAGACACTACTATAAAGAAAAATATGCACAGATACTGAACGTACATTGATGCTCCCAGTTTAGCACTGTTGATTAGGTTAGGCTGGGACGCTCAGTGGCTGAGAAAGCAGGAAGAGTAGACACCCCCCCTCCCCTGCATATGAAAAAAAAAATACACAAACAGGAGCAAGCATGAATCTGTAGACTTCAGTTTACATCTGATACTTTGGTTCTTGGCTAGGAGTCTAAAAATCAGCACAATGTTAGAAAATAAAGCAAAACTATACATTGTTACAAAAACAACCCAAGATGGGCTATATAAATGGATCATCTACAAACACATTTATGTATTTATTACGCTAAGGTAGCCTTGTGCACAAAAACATGTGTTGACATTTTTCTGAAGAATTTTTTTTGCAACCAAAACAGTATTGAGTAAATGCTTCTAGACAAATTTGAAAAGCATTACTATTTATTTCAAATTTGATCTTTATGCTCCTTTAAATTTAAGCTGATAAATGTTGGCTATAATAACATATTGATTATTTGTTATTTCTTGAATTTAAATAGGTGAAATTCCTACAGATAAGAAGAAAAAAAAATAGCAAAATTACAGTTGAAAATGCTTTTTTCTTATAATAATGATGTCAACAGCCCCAAACATGCCTGGATTTCATTATTTCCCTATTAAAGCACACGGTAATCAATCAGCGTCAGTCAATTTGATTATTCCTTTACCAGAAAAGGATAGAGTTAAATACTAATCTGTTTGTTTTTGAGCTAGATATCACAAGGTTATATTCAGGGGTCAAGTCCAGTGGGAACACATGGAAATGGAGTTCCTGCACTATTTTTGCAGGTAGAACTACATGCCCCCTGGACAGAGAACAGAAAGGGAAATACATGTGTACATAGAAAGAAAAACAGCCCTTGCAATAAAAGGTGTTTGTGAAACATTGTGGCAGTAGAATAGGCCCAATTACTTTATTTTATGCAACAATAGTATGTGCAGTCTGTTGATCTATGTTGGTGTCTGTATGTCTATCAATTTATAGTCAGCAGGCCAGATTATCTGCAGAATGGGGACCTGTGCAATAAAATGTATTTGCTACAGATTCAACCTTACCAGTTTCATCCCAAAGTAAAGGTGACCTGTTTTGCTTTTAATGTTACTGTGCCGTCATGCCTCCTGCTTTCTCTGCCAGTGTTACTTGCTTCACATTTACTTGGTATACTTGTTAATGGTAAAACAAAATGACACTCAGTCACCTTGAGAACATAATTTTACTTTAAATAACATTATCATTGTTTCCTACTGCAGAGTGAATGCACACGCAAACTTTATCAAGATCATGATATCAGATGTTTACATTACAGAGCCTTACACATACTGAAAGCCAGGGAGTAGCATCTCCTAAAATGTTACTAACGCTCTTATTTTTTTTAAACAAAACTTTTTGCAAAACAAAAAAAAAAAAATTGTGAATTTCAGAAATTTAAGTTTACAATGGATGATTATGTCAAAGCATTTGACTATGTTTTTATTTTCATTCTTTATATAGTAATGTAAACTGTACTGTAATGTAATGATAGCACAATATTAAAGGGACAGTCTAGTCAAAATTAAACTGTCATGATTCAGATAGGGCATGCAATTTTAAACAATTTTCCAATTTACTTCTATTATCTAATTTGCTCAATTCTTTAGATATCCTTTGTTGAAGAAATAGCAATGCACATGTGTGAGCCAATCACACAAGGCCTCTATGTGCAGCAACCAATCAGCAGCAACTGAGCATATCTAGATATACTTTTCAGCAAGTGATATCAAGAGAATGAATCAAATTAGATAATAGAAGTAAATTAGAAAGTATTTTAAAATGACATGCTCTTTCTAAATCACAAAAGAAAAAAATTGGGTTTCATGTCCCTTTAATCCTTCTGTGTAATATTTGGTCCCAGGTGATGCTTTGGGTTATGGTTGTTAACCTTGGGGATTTGGCCAGATCTTTCATATTTTTATTGTAAAAATACTGATATTATTAAAGAAACATAAAACACCAAAATATTTTATCCATAAATTGGTTATATGCAGTAAAAAATAAAAATAAAATAAAAAAGTAATGTATTTTCATTATTTATCTTGCCACTTAAAAATTGTGTTTTTCCATTCCCCATGAGAGATTGAAGAGCATATTCCAGACTTCAGAAACCTAATGATGCTACATTCTGCACAGTGACTTATTGTTTAGAGTAGGAGATCATTTGTTTCCATCCCAAGGCAAAAAGAGACAATAGGATGAGCCCGCTCAAGTATCTTTTCTAAGGGTGCATCCCTAGACTGCAAGTCAGTGTACATTTTTCTAATGAAATAAGTGTTTGAATGCTTTTAATTTATTTATTCTGCATGTAGATTTGCAATTCAGTGCCTATTCACTAATATACATATTACCCCTTATGGACTGGGCATTTCAGAAAAAAACTTCCCCAAAAGACCAGAGCATTTTTATTATTTTTTGCCATAACTACATTTAATCAGAATCAGAGTCTTTTTTATATTTACCTATCAAAACTATATATATTTTTTTAGTAGACAACCCAAAGTTTTGATCTAGGCCCATTTTGGTATATTTCATACCACCAATTCACCGCCAAATGCGATCAAATAAAAAAAAAAACGTTAACTTTTTTAGAATTTTAGGTTTCTCACTGAAATTATTTACAAATAGCTTATGCAATCATGGCACAAATGCTTGTAAATACTTCTCTGGGATCCCCTTTGTTCAGAAATAGTAGACATATATGGCTTTGGCATTGCTTTTTGGTAATTAGAAGGCCATTTAATGTCGCTGCGCACCACACTTGTATCATGCCCAGCAGTGAAGGGGTTAATTAGGTAACTTGTGGGGTTTATTTTAGCTTTTTGCATAGATTACCCTCCCACCTGACACATCACACCCCTGTTCCCTCCCTGACCCCTTTTTAAACAGCTCTCTTCCTTCCCCCACCCCACAATGGTCACCCCCATCTTAAGTACTGGCAGAAAATCTGCCAGTACTAAAATAAAAGGCTTTTTTTTTTTTAAATATATTTTCTGCTGTGTAGGATCCAATCCCCAAGCAGCTCTCTAACCTTCCATTGTCCCTTTTCTACTTAGGGGAAACTACACAAAAAATCAAGGAGCGGTTGAGTCAACACCGCTCCAACATAAGGAGAAGAAATCTTGAGGCCCCTTTGTCAAAACACTTTTTGGAACATGGTCACGGCATTAGCCAACTTAGGTGGCAGATTATAGAACAAATCAAGGTACCTAGAAATGGAATGGATAGGGAAAAATTACTAAAACAAAAAGAGACCCTCATTCCTAAGGGGCTCAACAGAGATTTTGATCTATCTTGTTTCTTTTAACCTTGTTTTGGTTCATTATCGTTTACCATTTACCATTATATTTTATTAGTATTTTACTTTAACCAGTTTTGACCATACTACATGTGGCTCCTGTCATGAAACTTATCTATGCATTTATCTAAAAAATTTCTAGAAAGGGAAAAAAAAAATTTGAGGAATATTTCACTGCTAGTGTTCAGTGTAAGAGTTAAAGGGACAGTCTAGGCCAAAATAAACTTTCATGATTCAGATAGAGCATGTAATTTTAAACAATTTTCCAATTTACTTTTATCACCAATTTTGCTTTGTTCTCTTGGTATTCTTAGTTGAAAGCTTAACCTAGGAGGTTCATTTGCTAATTTCTTAGACCTTGAAGGCCACCTCTTTTCAGAATGCGTTTTAACAGTTTTTCACCACTAGAGGGTGTTAGTTCATGTGTTTCATATAGATAACACTGTGCTCGTGCACGTGAAGTTATCTGGGAGCAGGCACTGATTGGCTAAACTGCAAGTCTGTCAAAAGAACTGAAATAAAGGGGCAGTTTGCAGAGGCTTAGATACAAGATAATCACAGAGGTTAAAAGTATATTAATATAACTGTGTTGGTTATGCAAAACTGGGGAATAGGTAATAAAGGGATTATCTATCCTTTAAAACAATAAACATTCTGGTGTAGACTGTCCCTTTAAATATAAAATTGCAACTTAGCAATCTGAATAACATTGTATAAATTAACACTGCCATTCTGTATCGGTTTGTTACATTGTTTTTATTCGTTACATATGAAAAGTCCTGGAGTGGACAATTTTGGCACCAAGAATTGTGTTTAAAAGGCCATTATGATGTATATGTATCTTTAGCATGACTAAGGGGTTAAGCCATGAAATGTCGCTTTTTATGTATATCCAATAAAAGTTTTATAACTTAATATCGGTGCTGGTGACATTTGTTTTCTACATGGACATCCCCTGTCACTTGTGCACTGACAATTACAGTGGTGCTGATATCCCATGGAACTGAACGTCTAACTAGATCCGCCATCTTAGGTACTGGCAGCTGTCTGCCAGTACCCAGTTTTCCCAAATTTGGCCATTTTATTTCTTTAAAAAAAAATCCACACAGATTGTTTCTGTATTGTTAGCTGTCCCCCACCTCATTTACCCCCCTCCCAGATCAATTTCCCACCCTCCACTGTATGATTTCACCCTCTCCCTCCTTCCCCTTCCCTGCCGCTCTGACTGATTTTTTTTTGTACAGCATAGAGGTCTTCTATACCCGTCTTCTGCCCACTTCCCACCCACCTCCCGCCCTTCCAGCAATGGGCCGCACACCCACCTCCCTCCTTACCCACCCACCAAGGATCAGCACCACCACTGTGCGATGCAGAGAGGACCACAGAGTGGCCCTCTCTGCATCAGTAACTCTGCCCCCTCTATTTCTGCACTGCCCCAGCGTCGTACAGGGTACGGCTATGGTCGTTAAGGGGTTAAAGAGAATAGTGATGTGCATTTGCACCAACGAAATTTAAAGAAAGTATAAAGCTACAGGTGAACTATTTCACCTGTAGCAAAGGAACATTTACATTTATTTAATGAAAACTAATGTAAATGTTCTATGAATATTCAAAATTCACTTAGTTTCTAACAAAAAAAATTCTGAATAGTGCCGTTAACAAAGACGTGGGGAATCAAATTTACTCGAATATTTGTTTCAAAAGATTCGAACAGACAAAAATTTTTGCAGCTGCACAAGCCTAAAAGAAGAGTGTGATATCCCTTTATATGAGTGTGATATCCCTTTATATAAGAGTGTAGTATCCCTTTATATAAGAATGTGATATCCCTTTATATAAGAGTGTAGTATCCCTTTATATAAGAGTGTGATATCCCTTTATATAAGAGTGTGATATCCCTTTATATAAGAGTGTGATATCCCTTTATATAAGAGTGTAGTATCCCTTTATATAAGAGTGTGATATCCCTTTATATAAGAGTGTGATATCCCTTTATATAAGAGTGTGATATCCCTTTATATAAGAGTGTGATATCCCTTTATATAAGAGTGTGATATCCCTTTATATAAGAGTGTAGTATCTCTTTATATAAGAGTGTGATATCCCTTTATATAAGAGTGTGATATCCCTTTATATAAGAGTGTAGTATCTCTTTATATAAGAGTGTGATATCCCTTTATATAAGAGTGTGATATCCCTTTATATAAGAGTGTAGTATCTCTTTATATAAGAGTGTGATATCAATTTATATAAGAGTGTGATATTCCTTTATATAAGAGTGTGATATCCCTTTATATAAGAGTGTAGTATCCCTTTATATAAGAGTGTGATATCCCTTTATATAAGAGTGTGATATCCCTTTATATAAGAGTGTGATATCCCTTTATATAAGAGTGTAGTATCTCTTTATATAAGAGTGTGATATCCCTTTATATAAGAGTGTAGTATCCCTTTATATAAGAGTGTGATATCCCTTTATATAAGAGTGTAGTATCTCTTTATATAAGAGTGTGATATCCCTTTATATAAGAGTGTGATATCCCTTTATATAAGAGTGTGATATCCCTTTATATAAGAGTGTGATATCCCTTTATATAAGAGTGTGATATCCCTTTATATAAGAGTGTGATATCCCTTTATATAAGAGTGTGATATCCCTTTATATAAGAGTGTGATATCCCTTTATATAAGAGTGTAGTATCTCTTTATATAAGAGTGTGATATCCCTTTATATAAGAGTGTAGTATCCCTTTATATAAGAGTGTGATATCCCTTTATATTAGAGTGTGATATCCCTTTATATTAGAGTGTGATATCCCTTTATATAAGAGTGTGATATCCCTTTATATTAGAGTGTGATATCCCTTTATATAAGAGTGTGATATCCCTTTATATAAGAGTGTGATATCCCTTTATATAAGAGTGTAGTATCCCTTTATATAAGAGTGTGATATCCCTTTATATAAGAGTGTAGTATCCCTTTATATAAGAGTGTGATATCCCTTTATATAAGAGTGTAGTATCTCTTTATATAAGAGTGTGATATCCCTTTATATAAGAGTGTAGTATCCCTTTATATAAGAGTGTGATATCCCTTTATATAAGAGTGTGATATCCCTTTATATAAGAGTGTAGTATCTCTTTATATAAGAGTGTGATATCCCTTTATATAAGAGTGTAGTATCCCTTTATATAAGAGTGTGATATCCCTTTATATAAGAGTGTGATATCCCTTTATATAAGAGTGTGATATCCCTTTATATTAGAGTGTGATATCCCTTTATATAAGAGTGTGATATCCCTTTATATAAGAGTGTGATATCCCTTTATATAAGAGTGTAGTATCCCTTTATATAAGAGTGTGATATCCCTTTATATAAGAGTGTGATATCCCTTTATATAAGAGTGTGATATCCCTTTATATAAGAGTGTAGTATCCCTTTATATAAGAGTGTGATATCCCTTTATATAAGAGTGTGATATCCCTTTATATAAGAGTGTAGTATCCCTTTATATAAGAGTGTGATATCCCTTTATATAAGAGTGTGATATCCCTTTATATAAGAGTGTAGTATCCCTTTATATAAGAGTGTGATATCCCTTTATATAAGAGTGTGATATCCCTTTATATAAGAGTGTAGTATCCCTTTATATAAGAGTGTGATATCCCTTTATATAAGAGTGTGATATCCCTTTATATAAGAGTGTAGTATCCCTTTATATAAGAGTGTGATATCCCTTTATATAAGAGTGTGATATCCCTTTATATAAGAGTGTGATATCCCTTTATATAAGAGTGTGATATCCCTTTATATAAGAGTGTAGTATCCCTTTATATAAGAGTGTGATATCCCTTTATATAACACCACAAGCTTCCTCTGCAGTGCCACAGGCTATGATTACTGTCACCTTAGATGCTTAGTGACCTACATTTACTTAGGTTACTGAGGCCTGTAGATGAGTTGCCATCGCCAACCTTGTCTGTTATCTTCTCTCCTCATTCAAGGAAAAAAGGGACTAAATGTCTAATATTACAAGTCTTGCCAGCATCTCTCAGCTTAATTAGGTTAAAAGCTGTATCGTGCATAAAGGGAAAGTGGTTTACTCTAAATGTGTTTCCAATGACTTGTCATACTGGCAGCAGAGTGTACAACCTATGAGAAATTGTTCCTTTAGGTTTACGTTTGTATATAAAATAGCAAGTGTTGTTTTTTGTCACTACAACCCATTAAGATGGGCTGAGCTTGCCAAATCTGCTTATTTTGTTACTTTCTATACACATAAATGCTTTCTTATGACCCAATACTTAGGGCCCGATAATCTAAAGCTCGCTGAGGTGAGATGATCTAAGACGGGGGTCAACAACCTTGGCACCCCAGACGTTTTGAAACTACATTTCCCATGATGCTCAGCATCATGGGAAATGCAGTTCCAAAACATCTAGGGTGCCAAAAATGCTAACCCCTGATCTGAGAAGTCTTGTCAGCACGGTCGAGGTCCCTAAAATAATTTTATGCATGGTTCTGTATGTGAAGTAGAGACTGTTATATTAAAATATAAGGTCTAAAAAAAACACAAAGATTTTGTTTGATTTCTCTCCATTGTGGAGAGTTTTTGATCAATGGGCCCTTAGAAAGAAACCAATGAAAATGGACATTTTTTATTCATCTCTTTTACGTCCCACTGGGAGTGCCATTTCTTCTGCTGGCTATATTTACATTGTTTTTTCTATAGCTAATACAATATTAAATATTTAAGTATAGGCTGGGATACCACAGGCAAAAACAGCTATTGTAAATTCCCAAATAAATGTAAATGAGCTATTTGAATACTTATTACTACACTTCAGCAGGTAAAATTAATAACTGGGAACAAATAAAATGAAAATCAATTTAACAGTACACTGGCTATTTAAAGGGACAATAAATAAATAATCACTAAAACAATGCTATCTATAATGATATTTTTACAGCAAACATTAGCCTGAGAATAGCATGCAGATGTATCTTAAAAACATATTTATGCTTTTAAATAGAGAATAAATACAACATAAAGCAACAGTAAAGTCAAAATTCAACTTTAATGGTCAATATTTTGAACAACTTTCCAGTTTAGTTCTTAAATCAATTTCCTTAGTTCTTTTGGTTTCCTTTGTTAAAGAGTAATTATGGGTGAGCTCAGGCGTGTGCATGTGTCTTAAGCCTCCTAACAGCAGTGTTTGCAGTAATGTTTATAGCAATCTTATACATAGATGTAAATACTACTACTTTTGAATCCTAAAGACGAGCACGTGCCTAAGCTTCAATCGGCCTGCTAAGGTTTACTCTTTAGCAAAGAATACCAAGAGAATAAAGCGACTTTGATCATAGAGAATGAAGATGTGTTAGATTTTTAAAGTCAGCACTACAGCAGTAATGCACTACAGGGAGCTAGCTAAAGACATCTGATAAACCTGAGATGTGTGTAGCCACCAATCACAAGCTAGCTCACAGTAGTGCATTGCTGCTGTGCATATGCTTTTTAAACAAAGGATGCTAAGACTACAAAGTACATTTGATAATAGAAGTGAAAATAAAAGTATCTTAAAATGACATGCTCTATCTGAGGCATCAAGTTTGATTTGTGGTTATGTCCCTTTAAGGTGGTTGTCATTGCAGAGCACTATAATATTAGAGACAGGTATCTGCCGTGACTAGGAAACAGTTGGCATGGGTCTTCTGTAATGATTCAGCTTGATCACATGCCCAGTGATGGGACGTACAATTACTTTCAGTCTTTGTGCAAATCTATGGTTTGGGAAGAGATTAAAGTGAAATTTGAATTATTTAAAAAACCTCAAAGAAATGCCAAACCCAATATTTTCTATGATGCATTTAAATAGTCTGTTTTAATGTGTGATGTAATAATAGTTACATTGCTGGCAATGATGTTTGAAAGCAAGCTCCTTTCTAAACTGATGGCAGATTAAATGGACATTAAATAAAAAAAAATTGTTTTAAGGGATAGGAAAGTCAAAATTAAAGGGACAGGAAACCCAAACATTTTCTTTCATGATTCAGATAGAGAATACAATTTTAAACAACTTTCCAATTTACTTGTATTATTTAATTTGCTTCCTTCCCTTGTTATCCTTTGCTGAAAACTGTATCTAGGAAAGCTCAGAAGCAGCAGAGAACCTAGGATCTAGCTGTTGATTGGTAGCTGCATATAGATATATCGATTATGATTGGCTCACCAATGAGTTCAGTTAGAAACCATTAGTGCATTGCTGCTCCTTCAACAAATGATACCAAAAGATTGAAACAAATTAGATAATAGAAGTAAATTAGAAAGTTGTTTAAAATTGTATTCTCTATCTGAATCATGAAAGAAAAAAAAATGGGTTTCATGTCCTTGCATGATTCAGCTAGAGCAGGTCATTTTAAGACACTTTTCAATTCACTTCTATTTTCAAATATGCTTTGTTCTCTTGCTATCCCTTGTTTAAAAAGAATATGCACATATCCTACACTAATGGCAGCTAGCTGCTGATTGGTGCTTGCATACATTTGTCTCTTGTGATTGGCTAACTAGATGTATTCAGCTAGCTGCCAGTAGTGCAATGATGTTCCTTCAGCAAAGGATATCAGGAGAATTAAGAAATATGATAATAGAAGTAAATTAAAAAGTTGTTTAAAATTGTATGTTCTATATGAATCATGAAAGAAATTTTTCGGGTTTCCTGTCCCTTTAATAATAATTAAAAATGCTCAATTTGGTTAATTTACAGCTGCTGAATGCTCTGAGCTCGTACAAGCACTCAGGCATTTAGGACAGGATAATGTTACTCAGTACTTGCAATCTTTTCAATGTCTGATGAGTATCTTGCATATAGAACTCTTAAAACACACAAATTACAAATAGCTCATTTACCTTTATTTAATCATAAGAAATAGCAGTGTTTGCCTGCACTGAACATTTAAATTCTATATGGCTATTTAAATAAAATAAAATAAAAAAATAAAATGAGAAGCAGCAGAAATACAACAAACTCATATGATCTCCCTGCCTATACTGAGTTTACTCTCTCTTTAACTGAAACCTGAGGAAGTTCTCCAACCCTTCAGTTTCATAGGCTAACAAAACTATTGCAGACAGTTGACTAACTAGAAAACTCTTTTTAAATCTTAGTAAATCTGATCTAGTGTCCCACAGAAATAAGAATTTGATAAATACATTTTGTTTCTTTTTGAGTTGAAAGACAGCAGACAGAAAATGTTGCCAACATCAATACATTTTAGTTTCACAGGTGCTGTAACTGTAAAAATCTATAGGTCAAACGTCAGTTTAGGCGAAGTTGCAGTTTTCAAATCATTTGCAGCAGAATCAACTCAGATGATTTATTAGGATATTAAAATGTGGTCACATCAGGGGAAGTAAACGCATATTCTGGTTTCAGCAAAGCTGCTGTGCAAAGTAAAATGGGTCATGGAACAGGAACGTTCCACTTCTGTAGCAATGGCTTGCAGCTGGCAGGTTACTTTGTCTTCCTGGATAACAATATAGAGACCTTCAACACATCAGTGTCACCTTACTGTGAATGTTAGGGTTATTACAATGTCTTTAAATGGATAATTCTTTTTTTTATTTTATGATTCAGATCAAACAATTTTAAACAACTTTCCAATTTACTTAATTATCAAGTTTCCTTTGTGTTTCTTGTTATCCTTTGTTGAAAAGCAAGGATGGTACGTTCAGGCGTCTGCACGTGCACGTGTCTAAAGCACTATATGGCAGCACTATTTCCTGTCATCTAGTTCTCCAGATATGTGCACGCTACCCATCCAGATACCTCTTCAAGAAAGAATAACATGAGAACGAAGCAAATTTGATAATAGAAGTAAATTGGAAACTGTTTAGAATTGTATTCTCTATCTGAATCATGAAAGAAAAAGTTGAATGTCCCTTTAAAGGGATATTAACATCAAAATTATACTTTCATGGTTCAGATAGAGTATGTAAATTTAAGACATATTTATTTTTACTTATTTTATTAAATCTATTTCATTCTCTTAGTATCTTTTGTTATAAAAAGAAGCAGCAATCATACCACTGGGAGCAACCCACCTTGTCTATTGTTTTTAGCTCACCCAATGAGTTCAGCTAGCTCTCAGTAGTGCATTGCTGCTCTTGAGCTGATTTTAACTATGCGTTTTACCCCTTTTTAAATGTAAATGGTAGCGGCACAACACTACACTTATATTACATGTCGTCAGTTAAGTGTTGAACTTGGGTGCATTATTTTCTACAAATTTACAATAAAATCTGTAAAATCCTACAAGATCAAAGTAAAGCAAAGTGTTAGCTGAGTACTGATAATGTTTTTTTTTCACACTAAACCTTTTACAGTAGGATGAGTAGCTGAATATTAACTGTTCATGTAACACTTACTATCGGCTAGATTACAAGTTTTTGTCTGTAATAGTGTGCAGGTCTAACGAGCCTTTTTTCTCACCGCTCACTTAAGACAACGCTGGTATTACAGGTTTTCTTCAAGCCGGCGTTAGTCTCAGAAAAGTGAGTGTTGAGCAAAATTTAGCTCCACATCTCACTGTAATACCAGCGCTGCTTACAGTAGCGGTGAGATGGCTAAACGTGCTTGTGCATGATTTCCCCATAGGAAACAATGGGGCTGAGCTGGCTGAAAAAAAAACTAACACCTGCAAAAAAGCAGCGTTCAGCTCCTAACGCAGCCCCATTGTTTCCTATGGAGAAATAAAAGTTATGTCTGCACCTAACACCCTAACATGAACCCCGAGTCTAAACAACCCTAATCTTACACTTATTAACCCCTAATCTGCCGCCCCCGACATCGTCGCCACCTAAATTATATTATTAACCTCTAATCTGCCGCTCCGGACACAGCCGCCACCTACATTATACTTATGAACCCTTAATCTGCCCCTCAACGTTGCCACAACTATATTAAATGTATTAACCCCTAATCTGCCGCCGCCAACGTCGCCGCCATTATTAACCCCTAAACCTAAGTCTAACCCTAACCCCCCCCTAACTTAAATATAATTTAAATACATCTAAATACATTTACTACAATTAAATAAATTATTCCTATTTAAAACTAAATACTTACAGATAAAATAAACCCTAAGCTAGCTACAATATAACTAATAGTTACATTGTATCTAGCTTAGGGTTTATTTTTATTTTACAGGCAAGTTTGTATTTATTTTAACTAAGTAGAATAGTTATTAAATAGTTATTAACTATTTAATAACTTCCTAGTTAAAATAAGTACAAATTTACCTGTAAAATAAATCCTAACCTAAATTACAATTACACCTAACACTACACTATCATTAAATTAATTTACTAAATTACCTACAATTAAATACAATTATATTAAATAAACTAAAGTAGAAAAAAAACAAACACTAAATTACAGAAAATAAAAAAAGAATTAAATTTTTATTAAACTAATTACACCTAATCTAATCCCCCTAATAAAATAAAAAATCCCCCCAAAATAATAAAATTCCCTACCTTATACTAAATTACAAATAGCCCTTAAAAGGGCCTTTTGCGGGGCATTGCCCCAAAGTAATCAGCTCTTTTACCTGGAAAAAAAAATACAATACCCCCCAATATTAAAACCCACCACCCACACACCCAATCCTACTCTAAAACCCACCCAATCCCCCCTTAAAAAAACCTAACACTACCCCCTTGAAGATCACCCTACCTTGAGCCGTCTTCACCCAGCCGGGCACAAGTGGACCTCCAGAGGGGCAGAAGTCTTCATCTGATCCGGCCAGAAGAGGACATCCAGACCGGCAGAAGTCTTCATCCAGGCAGCATCTTCTATCTTCTTCCATCCGGAGCAGAGCGGGTCCATCTTGAAGACATCCGATGCAGAGCATCCTCTTCCGTTCGACGGCAACTGAAGAATGAAGGTTCCTTTAAGTGACATCATCCAAGATGGCGTCCCTTCAATTCCAATTGGCTGATAGAATCCTATCAGCCAATCGGAATTAAGGTAGGAAAAATCCTATTGGCTGATGCAATCAGCCAATAGGATTGAGCTTGCATTCTATTGGTTGATTGGAACATCCAATAGAATGCGAGCTCAATCCTATTGGCTGATTGGATCAGCCAATAGGATTGAACTTCAATCCTATTGGCTGATTGCATCAGCTAATAGGAGTTTTCCTACCTTAATTCTGATTGGCTGATAGGATTCTATCAGCCAATCGGAATTGAAGGGACGCCATCTTGGATGATGTCACTTAAAGGAACCTTCATTCTTCAGTCGCTGTCGGATGGAAGAGCATGCTCCACGTCGGATGTCTTCAAGATGGAGCCTCTCCGCTCCGGATGGAAGAAGATAGAAGATACAGCCTGGATGAAGAATTCTGCCGGTCTGGATGTCCTCTTCTGGCCAGATCGGATGAAGACTTCTGCCCCTCTGGAGGTCCACTTGTGCCCGGCTGGGTGAAGACGGCTCAAGGTAGGGTAATCTTCAAGGGGGTAGTGTTAGGTTTTTTTAAGAGGGGATTGGGTGGGTTATAGAGTAGGGTTGGGTGTGTGGGTGGTGGGTTTTAATGTTGGGGGGTATTGTATTTTTTTTTTCAGGTAAAAGAGCTGATTACTTTGGGGCAATGCCCCGCAAAAGGCCCTTTTAAGGGCTATTTGTAATTTAGTAGAATTTTATTATTTTTGGGGGATTTTTTATTTTATTAGGGGATTAGATTAGGTGTAATTAGTTTAAAAAAAATGTAATTCTTTTTTTATTTTCTGTAATTTAGTGTTTTTTTTTGTACTTTATTTAATTTAATTGTATTTCATTGTAGGTAATTTAGTAAATTAATTTAATGATAGTGTAGTGTTAGGTGTAGTTGTAATTTAGGTTAGGATTTATTTTACTGGTAAAGTTGTACTTATTTTAACTAGGAAGTTATTAAATAGTTAATAACTATTTAATAACTATTGTACCTAGCTAAAATAAATACAAAGTTGCCGGTAAAATAAATATAAATCCTAAACTAGCTACAATGTAACTATTAGTTATATTGTAGCTAGCTTAGGGTTTATTTTATCGGTAAGTATTTAGTTTTAAATATGATTGATTTATTTAATTGTAGTAAATTTATTTAGATGTATTTAAATTATATTTAGGTTAGGGGAGGTTAGACTTAGGGTTAGATTTAGGTTTAGGGGTTAATAAATTTTAATATAGTAGCGGCGACGATGGGGGTGGCAGGTTAGGGGTTAATAAATGTAGGTAGGTGTCGGTGATGTTAGGGATGGCAGATTAGGGGTTAATAAAATTTAACTAGTGTTTGCAAGGTGGGAGTGCGGCGGTTTAGGGGTTAATGTATTTATTACAGTGGCGGCGATGTCCAGTCGGCAGATTAGGGGTTAAACATTTTAGTTAAGTGTTTCTGATGTGGGGGGGGGGGGCTCAGTTTAGGGGTTAATAGGTATTTTATGGGTGTTAGTGTACTTTGTAGCACTTTAGTTAAGAGTTTTATGTTACAGCCTTAGCCCATAAAACTCTTAACTACTGACTTTTAAATGCAGTAGGAGTCTGGACAGGAGAGGGTCTACCGCTCACTTTTTCCAGCAATCGTAATACCGGTGTTAGGAAAATCCCATTAAAAAGACAGGATACGCAATTGACGTAAAGGGATTTGCGGTATGCGAAAATCGTGGAAAAAAGGTGAGCGGTACACCTGTACCTGCCAGACCCATAATACCAGCGGGTGTTAAAATCAGCATTGGGACCTCTCAACGCTGCTTTTTAAGGCTAACGCAAGACTCGTAATCTAGCCGTTTGTGAGTTGATCTTAGTATTAAATAAATAAATACAAATGTATCCTAAACAAACATTATAAAACGTTTTATTTCTTCTCACAGTTGCATCAAAGGATAAAGGAAAACTTATGTTAAGTAAAATGTACCTTTCTGATAATGAATTGGGCATACAAAGTCTACATTCCCTCATGAAATTGCAGGATTTTGATATGTAAAAATATTTAGGACTAGTTGGATTTTTTCCCTGGATTTTTGTTTGTTGGAAGATCACATAACAGATGGAAAAAGTCTGACATTTACATTTCCAGAACCTATAGTTTAATAAGGGTGTGCAGACTTATATCCACTGTATATAACAAAATGTTTATTTAAATCATTAATCATACACAAACATCAGAAAACTCTATACACTTGTGCAATTTGTTGATGACATTAATACATTGACAGATTAACACCACAACTCCTATATACATTAAAGGGGCACTCAAGTGAAAATAAGCTTCTATGTTTCAGATAGAGCAGCAGACACTTTTCAATTTACTTCAATTATCAAATTTTGCACAGTCTTTTTATTTTCACAAATTATGGGGAACAAGGTCCTACTGAGCCTGTGCACACAGGGTATACGTATACTAGTCTGTGATTGGCTGGTATCTGTCACATGATACAGGGGGCCGGAGAATGGGAGAAAAAATAAAGTTGTCAGGAAAAAAATCTACTGCTTATTTGAAATTCAGTGCTATTGCATTGTATTTTTATTATGTACTTGTTAATAATGTAATTCTACTGCATTGAGTGGTCCTTTAATTAGGTTCTCCCTAGTGATTCTGGCCAGTGATATTACCCATAATACACAGGCAAATATCTGTATATCTGAGCCTACACTTTTCCTACTAATTAGCTGAATGTCAGATAATAACAACTACTGCAAAGTTTTATCACTTATTAAGTCATCTGAAACTTGCTGAATTATTTTATATTCTTTGTTAAATGAGCGGTATTGTACTACAAGAAGCTAGCAGAACACATTGGGTGAGCCAATGACAAGAGAAATAGATGTGCAGTCACTAATCTGAGGCCAGCTCCCAGTAGTGCATTTCTGCTCCTGAGCCTATCTAGGTAAGCTTTCAACAAAAGATACGAAGAGTACAAAGCAAATGAGATAATAGAAGTAAATTGGAAAGTTGTTTAACCTTTTAGCGCCGTTATGGCATTCTATTTCGTCCTAACCGCGCTGGGCTTTAACACCAATAGGACGAAATAGAACGTCCTAACATTTTGGCTGTCTTGAAGCCAACAGTGCTTCCAGGATGCGATCGCAGTCTGGAGGGAGTGCCTAGCATCATAGGGACGCCTCCCTAACCCAATCCCATCATTGATATCTCGTGATCGCATGCACTATTGCAGGATTTCAATTTGTTTACATCGGAACGTTGTTCCGATGTAGACAACTTAACCCTGTCATCAAAGGGTTAAAATGTTATGCTCTATCTGATTCTTAAAAGAAAATGTCCCTTTAAAAAAGACCAACCGACATATATATCATTGTAGATGACATAGTGAAGTAAAAAACTAGAATTCAGACAGAACATGTACATTTATTCAAATTTCAAATGTTATTTTTATTATGTAATTTGTTTTGTTCTGTTGGTATCTCTACTTAAAAAGCACACCTAGGTAGGCTTAGCAGCAATGCACTACTGGGAGCTAGCTACATATCTGCCTTTTGTCATTCGCTAGCCAGATGTGGTCAGCTAGCATCCAGTAATGTATTGTTTTTCCTGAGCCAACCTAGACTTAATCTTCAATAAAGGATATAGAGAAAACAAAGCAAATTTGTGTAAAATTGCATGTTTTATATAAATCATAAACATTTAATTTTGCCTGAAGTATTACAAAGAGCTTACAATCTAAAGTTTATATAATACTAGTCCTAAAGCCCGTTCACACGGGCCGTGTTGTGTTATATTTAATTTTATCTCTCTCTCTCTCTCTCTCTCTCTCTCTCTCTCTCTCCCCTGCGCGCACGATCAGCTGTGCTGCCCGGTTCTCCCCTGCGCGCGCGATCAGCTGTGCTGCCCGGTTCTCCCCTGCGCGCGCGATCAGCTGTGCTGCCCGGTTCTCCGCTGCGCGCGCGATCAGCTGTGCTGCCCGGTCCTCGCGCTGCTGTCGGGTGGGTGCGCGTGCAATCAGCTGCAAGAGTTTGTCTGAACTGCGCATGACGGCTTCAGACAAACTCTTGTCTTTTATAATATAGGATATTAAATTACAATTGCCATTGTTTTGCTAATAATTATCATTGCAGAAAAATGTATAAACTAATTTTCTTGCCTGGGTAAAAACTTGTAGAGATAAATCCTTTTCATGGTTTTATTGAAGCTCACGTTAAGATGTACTTTAGCAATCACAAGGGACCTACTAAAAACATAATACAATGTATTGAGATGGCCAAGCGAGCAGACATATTTCTGCTGCAGAAGAGACGTTCTTTCTTTTGTGGCTAGTTGTTTTCTTTAGAACAGTAAATCAATGACAAAAAAACATCATTGGCTTTTAGAGAACTGATCTGTGCTGTTTTACACAGTTTGTGCACTGATAAAATATCTCAGAGACAAATCAGATAAATAGTTACTTTCATAAAATGGAAATAAATGAGGTAAACTCTCAATGATCATTAAAAGAGCAGACAGTATCACATGAGACTTAATAACCTTGTGGAAATAAGGCAAATTAAAGATGACATTGGTCACATCTCTTGTCTTACTGAGCTACATATCTGCTGCTAAGGACAGACTATAATTTATTGTGGGTCAGATAACAAGTGAAACGCTATTTAATGCTCCTACCCGAGCAATAACTCCACTAGAAGTCAACTTTTGCACGTGTCGGTTGGGCTCGTATTATGAGTTGAAAGTAAACTGTTTTCGCTTGCGTACTAACAAAGCATATTAACTTCAATCGCGTTTACTTACAACTTGTAATACGAGTAAAAACACCCGCGATAAACCCCATATGGCTTGCGAGTAACTGATAGCCCAACACACATTGACTTCAATTGCACTCAAGTGATCATGTTTACTTACAACTTGTAATACGAGCAAAAAACCTGACGCGTGCAATCACCTGTGATAATCCCCTTATCGATTGTAACTGACAGCCCGATGCACATTAACTTCAACTGCACTCAAGCGATCGTGTTTACTTACAACTTGTAATACAAGCAAAAAACCTGACATGCGCAATCACGTGATAAACCCCTTATCGCTTGCGAGTAACTGATAGCCAGACGCACATTAACTTCAACTGCACTCAAGCGATCGTGTTTACTTGCAACTTGTAATACGAGCAAAAAACCTGACATTCACAATCACCTGGGATAATCCCCTTATCGATTGTGAGTAACTGATAGAGCTCGACTTGTAATCTGGCCCTTTATGTGTTACTGACAAGGGCTACCAGTGACACCTCTATTGGAAAGCACAATCATACAAACCATAATTAGTTTAAGATTGCATAAATAATTATGTATTTTAACTAAGACTCTAACATTGCTACAATTTTGTTTCAAGGTTATTTTGCATGTATGCATAGTTTATATTGGCTATATTAACTATGTATTTACTGTAAATATTTTGCATTCCAATGTTCTGCACATAGCAGAATATGTTCTTTTTATAAATAGATATTTATATATATATATATATATATGTGTGTGTATATATCTATACCTATATATAATCATCTATATATAGGTATAAATTGAGATTGTACGAAAATACCATCAGATATATTTAGAAAAAAATAATTTGCTATGTAAAGAACATTGAAATGTGAAATATTCATATTTTCATGTTGGGTTAGCGCAAATGAGAATATGCGATCGTGTTTGCGTGAGAGTGGGGTGTTTTTCTCCATTGACTTCTATGGGGAAATATGTGTATACAATATTCTAACTTCGGATTTTTGAACTCGACGGGTTACCACTAGAGCGAAAACAGTTTACTTTCAACTCATAATAGGAGCGCAACCCAACGAGGGTAAAAATCTTAATTCAAGCACAATTACTGCTCAGGCGGGAGCAATAATTTGCAATCCACTCGTAATCTGGCCCTAAAGGTTTATTATCATTATAAACACCAGTGTAATTCTATGGGAATCAATATTTAAATATTCAACCTTTATATTAAAATATTTGAATATTAAGTTTAATATTCAAATGTTGTATTTCATTCTACAGAAATATTTGAATAGCAGAAGAATATCAAAGGGAATATTTGTTTTAGTAGCTGACATACATCTCTGTATTTGATACAGGGATAATCATTTGCCCATTGCTAATATACAAAAATTTACCAAGAAATACTAATTATTTTGATTTTCATTCTACTTGTTACAACTGTTTTATTTATGGCTACAGAAATGGCTAGGTGATATGTACAAAACTAGGACAGTCACAGCACCTGGGTCTATAAAGAAACATCTGGAGGGCTCATTAGAGCATCTTGTGACCCTATAAATATGGGTTACTTTTAAAAGATCAGGGCTCCTAAATCTTCAGATATATATTTGGTTACAAAGGTTCATTTACAATATAAAAAAGTGCTATTCAGAGCTAATACTATTTTATTTGTGTTTGTTTTTTGTAAAATGTCATCAATTCAGTAACCTCGATTTGTCCAATTTCTCTCCTTGGGGCATACAGAGAGGTTTCCATTATTTCAATAACAGGAAAACAGAAAACAGATTGATTAATCTTGTTAATTCATACTGATAAGGTCAGCTTTGCCGCAGCTTAGATATTATCAACATCTGGACTGTTTCAATAATTGGAGTACCCTGATATTAGACCATGACTTATAAGATGATATATACAGTATACATATCAGGCACTCTCTTTGACATCCCACATTTACCAGGGTGCTGACCATGTGGAGATAGAAATACACAATGCAGAGAGAGCACAGCACTCACCATTCTTTTAAATATAGTAGAACATCACTTTTATTATCTTCAATCAAAATCCATAGTATCCAGATGTTTCTGTGTCTATACTGACACCTTTTTTAATGGTTATGTACCAAACTGGAACATCTGGATACTATGGATTTGAATTGACGATAATAAAAACAAGGTTTTACTTTTTTTCAATAAAATAGCGAGTGCTGTGCTATTCCTGCATTGTGAATTATATATATACTAGTATTAAAGCCATTGTACACGGGCCATAATGTGTAAGTAAAGCATTATACCCCACTCGGATCCCCTCTCCCTCATCCTCCCTCCCTGTCGTTCTCTATTTTTCTGCAGCGCAGCGGTCCAACCCACTACCGCCCACCTCCGGCGCTGGGCTGCCCACCCGCCTCCTTCCTAACCCTCCCACACCACCAAGGATCGGTACCACCACTGCCCAATGCAGAGAGAGAGACAGAGGGTCCCTCTCTGCTTCGGTACCTATGCAAGTGGGGCATACAGAAATAGCTAAAAGAAGCAAGATCGCGGTAGAGAGAGACCCAGGACAGGGTACGGTGCTGGTCATTAAGGTTTTTTTTCCCCTTTATCCATCCACCTATCTATCTGTCTATTTATCTATCTATCAATCTATCTATTTATTTGTATTGCTCCTACTGAGCCTACCCAGATATGCTTTTCAACAAAAAATTGATCGTTGAATAAAATAGGAAAATTGAACGCTCTATCTGAACCATGTTTAATTTTGACTTTGATGTCCTTTTAAAGTGTTGCTGCTGGTGCTGACATACAGCATGGGTTCACAGATGAATAATGTATTAGGTACTACTGATATCTAAGCTGTTTACATTCGTATGTCTAACAAGCTAAATACAAACACCTATAAAATGATGCGTGCAATTTGTCTCCCAGCTGTGCACAGGTTGTGCGTGAGACAGTATTTATTCAGTGTATAAAAGCATGCAAGGTGATGAAAAGCCAAAGTATTTTGCTGATAAAACGTTTCTACGGGGACACCTGTCGTATCTGTCCCTAATCACTTAGCAAGGGAGATGGAAAGGAAATTGGCATTTACCTGCCTCGATGCAAACTGTAACGCAACAGACAGCATTTAATAATCATAAGTACGTTCTCTTGTCAATTTTCATTATAACAAGTTTTTAAAGACATTTTCAGGTATTATAATTTTAAATAAACAAGACTTACTAAATATTCCAATCCTTACATATTCAGGTACAAATTAGTATAAATAATCAAGCAGAATGCTTCTAAAAGCTGATTTTCATTGAATGGAACCAAAGAAATACTGACCATGCCTATCAAATACTGTCTGAGTGGAAGCCGTGATGTCCAACTTGCTACTGTCATATACATAACCGTTTGCAAGCACACATAACATCAAAATCATAAAACCTGTAATAACTTTTCTTAGAAGCATTTTCTGCAAATGTAAACACTATTGAAAAAAACAACAACATATATTTGAAATACATTACTGTGTGATTCAAGTTCGCGCTTATTTATCTTTAAATGGACAACAAACATACCATGAAACCTTCATGAATCAGAACATGAACAATATTTCTATTACTAAATACATTTTGTTCTCTCTATATATTCTTATAGCCATTGTTAGGGGCGCGGCGTCTCCTTCCCTGCTCGTTGCCAGGGGCTGTGTCGGGTCCGGATGCGTGCGGCGCTGACATCAGTGCAGCACGCTCCTCTCTCTCTGATGCCGGTCCTGACGCCTCTGGCGCGAATCCTGTGCATATGTCTTTTCAAATCGATCTATCACTGCCCAACTATAGGTGTTACTTTGTGTGCTCCTGGGTGTGATAGATCGTTTCTGCTATTTGCCTTATTGTTGATGAACCCTGCCTGTCTGACTACTCTGCCTGTTAAACCCCTAAATATCTGGATTGATGTACTGCTACTGAACTCTGCTTGTCTGACTACTCTGCTTGATTAACCCCTAAATTGCTGGATTGATTTACTGCTGCCGAACTCTGCTTGTCTGACTACTCTGCCTGATTAAACCATATTGTTCTGGATTGCTTCACCCTTGCCAAACCCTGCTTGCCTGACCATTCTAGTGGTTTACCCTTGGACTGCTTTACTGTTGCCAAACCCTGCCTGCCTGACCATTCTAGTGGTTTATCTTTGGACTGCTTTACCGTTGCCACTGAAGACTACCCTGTCTGTGGTGAGTGCAATTTATCTCATTTTGCGAATTTTCTCTGCTCTGGGATATTCCCTATCATTCCGGCTCGACGCCGGGATAAGAAGACTACTGGCTGAGTTCGGTCTGATAGTGGAGTATCCCACGAGCTTAACACTTGGTTAAAGTGTGGACCTTGGTAGTTTCATATGAGCTCCAGAATTTGCAGTTGTTTAGTGAATACACCACCAATACCAAAGAAAGCCTGGCCAGGGATTGACAACTATGCGCATATATAGCCTCTGATTGGCTTAGCTCCCATGTAAAGTTCTGGACAAGTAGTCCGTTATTTGTCAAGGGCTAACTATATGTTTAGCCACTTTCACATGGGTTAAAAAACATAGTTCCCTGCACAACCACAACAAACAATAATACTTCAGAGCCTCTGGCGCGAATCCTGTGCATATGTCTTTTCAAATCGATCTATCACTGCCCAACTATAGGTGTTACTTTGTGTGCTCCTGGGTGTGATAGATCGTTTCTGCTATTTGCCTTATTGTTGATGAACCCTGCCTGTCTGACTACTCTGCCTGTTAAACCCCTAAATATCTGGATTGATGTACTGCTACTGAACTCTGCTTGTCTGACTACTCTGCTTGATTAACCCCTAAATTGCTGGATTGATTTACTGCTGCCGAACTCTGCTTGTCTGACTACTCTGCCTGATTAAACCATATTGTTCTGGATTGCTTCACCCTTGCCAAACCCTGCTTGCCTGACCATTCTAGTGGTTTACCCTTGGACTGCTTTACTGTTGCCAAACCCTGCCTGCCTGACCATTCTAGTGGTTTATCTTTGGACTGCTTTACCGTTGCCACTGAAGACTACCCTGTCTGTGGTGAGTGCAATTTATCTCATTTTGCGAATTTTCTCTGCTCTGGGATATTCCCTATCATTCCGGCTCGACGCCGGGATAAGAAGACTACTGGCTGAGTTCGGTCTGATAGTGGAGTATCCCACGAGCTTAACACTTGGTTAAAGTGTGGACCTTGGTAGTTTCATATGAGCTCCAGAATTTGCAGTTGTTTAGTGAATACACCACCAATACCAAAGAAAGCCTGGCCAGGGATTGACAACTATGCGCATATATAGCCTCTGATTGGCTTAGCTCCCATGTAAAGTTCTGGACAAGTAGTCCGTTATTTGTCAAGGGCTAACTATATGTTTAGCCACTTTCACATGGGTTAAAAAACATAGTTCCCTGCACAACCACAACAAACAATAATACTTCAGAGCATTTTTAATTGCAGCTTTATGCCCCTTTAAATAAAGTTTATTTTAATGGATTTTACGATAGCTGATTTTAGGCGCAAAGGGAAAAAACTATAACGTCCCCCCCACACACACACTGTGAAAAGCTACTCATTATGCAAATGCTGTTGGCATTTATCATTGCACCAGCAGTTCTTGTGAACTCCTGGTGCAATGACGCCCCCTGCAGATTCACGGCCAATCAGCAGGGGGTGTCAATCAGAGCAGGCGGACAAGTTATGAAGCAGCGTTCTTTACGGAGATTGATAAATACGACCCATAGAATTAAAATAAAGTAGAGATCCTTGTTTTAAATGTCTTACTAATCAAGTTTCCCCTTTGTGTCCTATAATTAAGTGTATTACATGTAGGTAAAATCACATGAATACAATAAAGAGCATTTTACATGCATGAAACTACAGTACATTAAAAACAACTGCGCAAATCATAACATCCTACACACCTGTAGTCTATTTCTCAAAATAATTAGCAATAGGAATAGGATTCTGCATTATCAGGTAATGAATATGTTCACAAATATAAGAAGCTTTAATATACTGAATCTAAAAATGAGAGATTATATAAAAATAGAATTGCTCTCTAGTAAACAGCTGGATAATATATGTGCTGTTTTGGAAGGTTATGACTCATTTTAAAGTGTCAGTACACAAATGGATATAAAAAAGGCTGCGTTGTGTGTCTTTTTATACAGCTTTGTGTCTTTGTTTTCTCTTATGTCAATGATTCCTCATTTCTAGTAAAATCCTGTAGTTATTTGTCTGTGCACAGACATCCAGACTATTGATATCCATATACAAGAGAAGGGCAGAGACTATACGGAAGGAGAATGCAAATCAATAGCAGAGATCTTTAATACACATAAAATAAGATTTACACTAATAATAAAGATATACAGGACAGCAGTGATGTAAAAATATGCCATCCCTTCATTGACTTATCAACAGCCTGTTAAAGGGACATGAAACCCATAATTGTTATTTCATAATACAGATAGAACAAACAGTTTTAAGCAACTTTCCAAATTACTTCTATTATATAATTTGCTTAGTTCTCGTGGTATCATTTGTGGAAAAACATACCTAGGAGCTGGGAACTAACTGCTGATTGGTAGCTGCACATATATGCCTCTTCTCAGTGTGTTCAGCTAGCTCCCAGTACAACATTTCTGCTCTTTCAACAGAGAATACCAAGAGAATGAAGCAAAATTGATAATATGAGTAAATTGGAAGGTTATTTAAAAATAAATGCAATATCTGAATCATGAAAAAAATTGTGTTTCACGTCCCTTTAATGAGTTTTAAAGGGGCATAAGAGTGTAAAAAGAAAAGGCCCTGTTGTGTTACAGCATTTTATTATTGCACTTTGCTTGCATGTAAATATGTGTTTAACTCCTGCCAAGGGATTAAAGTCAGCCCCAGAGCAACAATGTTCTACTGGGATTGAGCTGGTGATTGGTGGCTATGAACATACACCTCTTGTCATTGGCTCATCGGCCGTGGGACTAGCTGAACACATCTTCTGAGTCAATAACAAGAGAAATATGTGTAAAACCAGCTAACCCTGAATAGGGGAGCCTGATCCTACCTAGGTATGCTTTTCACCAAAGGACACATAGAAAACTATGAATCATAAAAGTTTAATTTTTACTTGAATGTCCCTTTAAAATAATTTGTATTTGTTATATATAAGAGAGGGTGCTTTAATATGTAAAGTAAAAAAGACTTGGGCCCCATATATGCCCTGCAGTACCACAACCAGTGACACTATATAGCTGCAATATAATAAGCCATAACTTTATAAATACAAGTTACAACGTAGTCATAATGTCTTGACCAAAATGTATATTTTGCAAGTTTCCTGCGATAGAAGACTTGTGCTAAATTACACTAAGTAAGTTCTGAAAGATAATAGTGTAAAAATTCTATGAATGGAAAGAAAATATTTTTATTACTGTTAAAAAAAACTTAGAATGTAGATGTTGCCAGGTAAACCCTCCTCTCCAGCCAATGCTTAAGTAAGCACATATGCAGCTATATTTAGAATTCAGTCCAGCTTCCGATTCCCAGCATTAATGGCCTTAAGCATTCACTATTTTGTAGAGGTGATTTATATTTTATTAACAAGTTTATTTCCACCTCGCTTTGCCTAGAGGTCTCTCAATTTACTTAAATGAACACTCTTATTATTCAGCAAAGGTTTTTTTTGCAACAAGTATTCAATTATCCTCTCAAAAAGACTCAACAGTGTATCAGGCTGCATAAATATTGTGTGACTATAATAATCATTTACAGAACTAAATTGTATATGAATTAAAGCACAACTCAGAACAGCCTCAATGTCAACTTTTAAATAAATCATTTTAGTATCAAATAAGGAAAATATATTTGAATGTTATATTACTGTTTTAAAATAATGCTCATCATTAGAAGATATGCAAAATGAATCTAGAGCACAGCATCTCTGAATACTATAGTACTATACTGCGCACAGAGTTAATTTCTCAGAATATTTTTTTTCTCTCATAGCCCTAGGACAGGAAACATTAAAAACAAGATGAAACCACAGAACATGCAGCTATGGCAGATACAATGCACAGTGCTCATTGTTACCATCACAAATTTTATAAGACTCAGACAGATACACTATTAAACTGATGTGAAAAATAGAGGCAACAAACCAAAAAAAAATATAATTTTCTGGCTGATTAATTTCATTTTGCTAGATTAGGTCTCAGAGTTTAAGCTGCTTACTGCCACCTATGGCTACAAATAATAATACATATCTTCTAGCTTTACACTGAACATATATACTTATGTTATTTTGTTTGTATGTATAAAGCACAAAGCCTTAAAGAAACAGGAAACCCATTTTTTTATTTCATGATTCAGATAGAGCACACCATTTTAAACAACTTTCTATTATCTAATTTGCTTCATTATTTAGGTATCCTTTTTTGAAAAGTATAACATTGGTGGTTGCAAATAGCACCCAGGTGCTGAACCTACCTAGCTATGCTTTTCAACAAAGTATACATAAATAATGAAGCAAATTAGATAATAGAAGTAAATTGGAAAAAAAAAATTGTATTCTCTATCTGAATTATGAAAGAAAACATTACATTTCCTGTCCCTTTAACAGTGCCATAAAGGTTTAATAAATGTTCTCTGAAAAAAAGAAATACATTATTGAAATAAAATGAGCTGTTTGTATATGTTTAGGTGAATGCTATATAGTATAACTATTGAATAATCTAGTATACATACATACATACATACATACATACACAGAACACACACAAACAGAGAGACACACAGTACACACACAAACACAGACACACACACAGTACAAACTTCACACTACAAACACTACACAAAGTACAAACTATACACTACAAACACTACACACACAAACTATACATACATTCACAGAACACACACAAACATAGACACATGCAGTACACACATAAACACAGACACACACAGTACACACTACAAACACTACACATACATACACAGAACACACACAAACAGAGACACACACAGTACACACACAAACACAGACAAACAGTACACACTACAAACACTACACACACAAATTACACATACATACACAAGCATAGACACATGTAGTACACACACAGACACACACACACACACAGTACACATTACAAACACTACACACACATGCAAACTACATATAAGTAAACACACACTCACACTGTACACACCACACACACACAAACTACACATGCATACGCAGTACGTGCACAACACACTACACAAACACACACAAACTACACATACATACACACTATGCATACAACACAAACACTCACACAGTACAGGCTGCAAACACTACACACACAAACACACATGCAAGCTACATAAATACGTAAGCACACACTCACACCGTACACACTACACATACTCACACACACAAACTACACATACATACACAGTACGCGCACAACATATTACACAAACACACAAACTACACATACATACACACTATGTACACAATGCAAACACTCAAACAGTACATGCTAAAGACACTATAAACACACAAACACACACGCAAACTACATATACGTAAACACTCACAACGTACACACTACACACACTCACAAACTACACATACATACACAGTAAGCGCACAACATACTACACAAACACACACAAACTACACATACATACACACTAAGCACACAACGCAAACACTCACACAGTACATGCTACAAACACTACATACACAAACACGCAAACTACACATTCATAAATACTATGCATATAATACACACACTTACACAGTACACACTACACACACTCACAAATACACACACTACTCACACGCTGCACACTCCACCACAAGCGCACTGCACACAATACACATGTGGATGCGCATCTAGACTCATACTTACATACAAACACACACACTACTCAGACAGTGCACACAATACACATGTGTATGCACACATATACACATACTTACATAAAAACTCACACACTATTGACACACTGCACACTCCACCAAAAGCACACTGCATACAATACACATGTGAATGCACACATATAGACATACTTACATAGAAACACACGCATACTCACAAACACACACACACTACTCACACACTGCGCACTCTACCACAAGCACACTGCACACAATACACACGTGTAAGCACATATATACACATATACAAACACACACACTGCACACAATACACACATGTATGCACACATATACACATAGTTACATACAAACACACACACTGCACACAATACACACATGTATGCACACATATACACATACTTACATACAAACACACACACTGCACACAATACACATGTGTATGCACACATATACACATACTTACATACAAACACACACACTGCACACAATACACATGTGTATGCACACATATACACATACTTACATACAAACACGCAGACTGCACACAATACATACGTGTATGCACACAAATACACATACTTACATACAAACACACACACTGCACACAATACATATGTGTATGCACACATATACACATACTTGCATACAAACACACACAGTTCACACAATACACATGTGTAAGCACACATATACACATACTTACATACAAACACACACTGCACACAATACATACGTGTATGCACACATATACACATACTTACATACAAACACACACTGCACACAATACACATGGGTAAGCACACATATACACATACTTACATACAAACACACACTGCACACAATACATACGTGTAAGCACACATATACACATACTTACATACAAACACACACTGCACACAATACACATGTGTAAGCACACATATACACATACTTGTATACAAACACACAGACTTTACACAATACACACGTGTAAGCACACATATACACATACTTACATACAAACACACACTGCACACATATACACATACTTGCATACAAACACACACACTGCACACAATACACATGTGTAAACACACATATACACATACTTACATACAAACATACAGACTGCACACAATACATACGTGTAAGCACACATATACACATACTTGCATACAAACACACACACTACTCACACACTGCACACAATACACATGTGTAAGCACACATATACACATACTTACATACAAACACACACTGCACACAATACACATGTGTAAGCACACATATACACATACTTACATACAAACACACAGACTTCACACAATACACATGTGTAAGCACACATATACACATACTTACATACAAACACACACTGCACACAATACACATGTGTAAGCACACATATACACATACTTACATACAAACACACAATGCACACAATACACACGTGTAAGCACACATATACACATACTTACATACAAACACACACTGCACACATATACACATACTTACATACAAACACACACACTGCACACAATACACACGTGTAAGCACACATATACACATACTTACATACAAACACACAGACTTCACACAATACACATGTGTAAGCACACATATACACATACTTACATACAAACACACAATGCACACAATACACACGTGTAAGCACACATATACACATACTTACATACAAACACACACTGCACACAATACACATGTGTAAGCACACATATACACATAATTGCATAAAAACACACACTGCACACAATACACATATGTAAGCACACATATACAGATACTTACATACAAACACACACACTGCACACAATACACATGTGTAAGCACACATATACATATAATTGCATAAAAACACACACTGCACACAATACACATGTGTAAGCACACATATACACATACTTACATACAAACACACACTGCACACAATACACATGTGTAAGCACACATATACACATACTTACATACAAACACACACTGCACACAATACACATGTGTAAGCACACATATACACATACTTGCATACAAACACACACACTGCACACAATACACATGTGTAAGCACACATATACACATACTTGCATACAAACACACACACTGCACACAATACACATGTGTAAGCACACATATACACATACTTACATACAAACACACACTGCACACAATACACATGTGTAAGCACACATATACACATACTTACATACAAACACACACTGCACACAATACACATGTGTAAGCACACATATACACATACTTGCATACAAACACACAGACTGCACACAATGCACACGTGTAAGCACACATATACACATACTTGCATACAAACACACACACTGCACACAATACACACGTGTAAGCACACATATACACATACTTACATACAAACACACACTGCACACATATACACAAGTGTAAGCACACATATACACATACTTGCATACAAACACAGACTCATACAGGAGCTGGATGGTGAGTGATTGTTAAATAAAGTATATATATTACATATAAAGGATTAATCAACTACAAACAGTTAATTCTTATATTTGGCTGGCGAATATATTATTCTAAATGTGGGCTGAATTCCTTAAAAAAAAACACTGGCTTCCTATGGAGGTGGCAGTGAAAACTGAGCAAAGATTAACAAAGTATGCACAAAATAACACTAGAAATTCTATAGAGCAATCTGGTATGTTTATTTTTTGTGATAAAATGTGATATATAAACAAACAAACATTAATGAACTAATAGCAGAAAATGTAAGGATCACAAAACATAATGTAATTGCTCTTTAGCTTACAAGTGGAGCGCTAGTACTGATATCCATATCACAGGCTTACACTCACATCCCAAGCCACTGTAAACTCCACAGCCCTGAACACTGACAGACAGCTGCACAGTTCTCAGCAACCCAGGCAGTTAACCCCTGAGCAGCCTGGGTGACAGGTAAGGTGACCAGGTGTCCCGTATTGCCCGGGACAGTCCCGCATTTTAAAGGTCTGTCCCGGGTCCCGGGTGCCTCCATTCATTGTCCCGGAATGACTGACTGCTGAAACTGACAGCACTGACAGCCGCACTGACAGCCAGCTGATTGACTCACTCTCACTGGTCTTAGACTAAGTTAGTCTCCAGGGCGGGTAACAAGCGGCTTCCCGCAGCGCAGAAGATAGATAGTGAGGTGAGACTCCAGACAACATCATCCCAGGGGGCCAGACTGCAGACCAGAGGCGCAGGATATGAATTTATTTTATTATATGCAAGATTTCCCCGGCGGACCCACCCGCCCCCCTCTGGGTTGCTGTCTAGTCTAGTCTCTACACTCTTTCTAGCTCTATATAATGCGAGCGATACAGCCAGCGGTATGGACTACTACTGACCGTGACCTGGCCCGTGGAGGACGTTAGTGGAGTCGAGACGAGACCGGTGGAGAGAGTGACTGCTGTTGCTGACTGTGCCTGTGACACTCCGTTGGACTGGAGCTAAGCATTAGGTAAGTTAAGTAACGCCATGACCGCTGATTCATGCAGGCAAAATGTACAGCTTTGCAGTTTGCAGTCACTCCAATGACAACATTTCCTCCTAACCTAAAGTAAATCAAACGGTTCTCTCCAACCGATAACCGTTTGATTTACCTTAGGAGGAAATGTTGTCATTGTTTATAAAAGGGAAACGTGCTGAAGGGACTGCTGGGTATTAAAAAGTTGCTACTGTAAGCTACGAGAGGTGTCCGGGCAATACTTGGTGTGGGCTGAAAGAGTTGGCATTGGGGTGCATAGATACAGGGCCTGTATGCACCCCAATGCCAACTCTTTCAGCCCACACCAAGTATTACCCGGACAACTCTCGTAGTGGTGCTTACTGTCCTGCACTTTGTATTTGCCTGTGAGCTCACTAAAATCATGTGAGGAAGTTGGTATAATCTACATTTGGAAATATGATGACCCTCAGATAGGGATATCTAGTTCCTCCACTGCCACAAAACTTCAGTGGAGTGCTAATGATGTCTGAAAGACGTCTAACATTATTGAGATTAAGCAGTATTACAGATATGTGTTTGGCTTTTATTACTTCTATCACTGCTTTCTGACCATTTATTGGGCCATGCATTCTAATGAATAATTAAGTTGTTTCCTTTATGACCTCACCATGTTTAGTAAGCTTCCAGCAGGGGTTACATGTAGTAATATCCATAATATGATTATATAATAAGTCTCAAGTGATTATATATTTGATACACAATCTAAACCACTTTTATTAGTCTTTACTTGGCCTTTGCACTGTTTCTATTGCTCAGTAAAATATAAATATTCACATGCAATATAATGTGACAATGTATACATGAAGAAGTTTTCACACAGAGGGGGTTGCGGTCCAGAGGGGGGGGGGGGGGGGGGGGGGCTTTCCAGGGGGGGGGGGGCGTCCCTGAATGGCAGTTTGGATATGTGGTCACCCTAGTGACAGGCCCCTAGGAAAGCATTACAAACATGTTAGATATATAGATAGATATACAGATACAGAGCTATAGATAGATAGATAGATAGATAGATAGATAGATAGATAGATAGATAACATTTTCTTATGATTGAAGAAGAATGCTATGTCAACTATTTCTCCTTCGGCTTTAGCGTACTTTGGGGCCTATTTATCATATGTCTGTCGGACCTTATCCGACACTGCGGATCAGATCCGACAGACCTCGCTGAATGCAGAGATCAATACGCTCTCTGTATTCAGCATTGCACCAGCAGCTCTTATCTGCCGCCCCCTGCAGATTCACAGCCAATCAACCCGATCGTACTCGACGACGATTTACGATGATTCTTTATACCGCTGCTCCATAACTTGTGTTTCTGGCGATTTTGAAGACTCGCCAGAAACACGGCCCACAAGCTCCTTACGAAGCTTGATAAATGGACCCCATTGGCTTAGTGAGCCTTTGAGTTATTGCTTGAGCAAAAGCCAGAACAGGGTTATGAAGTGCGCGCCATAGACGTCAATGAGGAGAGGGATTTAGTGTGGCCGCGATATCTGACCTATTCTCAAGAGGTGTGTTCTTGAACTGCAAAAAAAATGCACATTTTGACAACAATGTGAAATGCTATATAACATTTATTTTGCATAAAGATCATACACAATGCAGTAAATATTTGCTGATATATATATACTGTATATATATATATATATATATATATATAAATATATATATATATATATATATATATATGAATTTGCCTTTATGTATTTACATCATCATAACACATTGCTGCAGTGAATATTGTGCTCTATTTAAGATATCACCTTTGTGTGACATCCCAGAGTGGGGAGAGGGGTATTACAGTGCAGACATCTTACTTCAGCACAACATTTTAAGCCTCATATAAAACTGTTCATTTGTTTCCCTGTTGCAGTCAGTCTGGCAGGGAGGATATCACTAGCGTTATTCACATAAGCAGAGGGATTTTCCACAATGCCTATGACCACAGATCCATATAAAAGTTCACAGCACAACTGTTTGTGCTGGCAGATCTCCAGTTAAGCCTAAAAACTGATTGAGTCACTTGAACCACATAAACTTTCATTGAAGGTTCAGATTTCAGACGTGAAAAGCCGAGGTTGCCCTCAGCCATGGATACCCCCCCCCCTTCCAAAAGTTTGGCTTGGATCCTAGAAGGAAATCTAAGAATTTCAAATAATACCACCAAATGGCAAATAATCAGCAATACTTTTCACAAAACAGGTGATCTGACTTCCCTTTTGGTCATAAATTTGATATACAGCAACTATGTGTTCCCTGAATCTTTGTATCTATTCATGCATAAGGTCTCACCCAAAGACCTCTGTTAATTCACAGTGATCAGGCGTGATAATGCATCTGTTGGGTATTTCTGGCTACTGTATGTATAAGACTTCAGCCTTTATCTTCAGAAACCCAGCATCTGTGCAACTATTTTAATCTTTTTCAAGTGAGAGTTACAAGTTAGCATATAATAAAACAGCTTCAGATCACCAGTTGATCTAAAATAAAAATTACTTTTCAGTACACGTAAAGTGAATTAAAAAGGAGTGACAGTTTTTGGGAACGTCAAAAATAAAATAGTTTTAGTAAAGGGCAAATGTTAATTTAATTATTACATTTCATTAGCTGTAGAAAGATGATGCACAGATAAAAATAAAAGGATTTTGGAAAAAATTGTTCATCATGGATTTTTTTTTGTTTGGTCTGATATTTGCTTAAGGGTAATTTGAAATGAAAAATATGTTCACCTGCTCTTTCATATGGAGACTGTTTTCTGGGCAGCAAATGAGCGGCTGGACATGATACTTAAGTAAAGTTAAAGCAGTAGGTAGCGCTACTGGTACAAGCGAAAATATATTTTTTTAATGGGGTCTGCAAAGTGAAGCTTACATACTTATTGGTTGACATAGTTATCAATCAACTGACAAGGATATTGCTAGATTGTTATTAAATAGCATAAATTTAAAGCCTTTACCCAACTCCAGAAAACCCTTTTCCGTCTTTGAATCAAAAATCTTTTTCTCACCTGCATTCATTAGCTAATTAATGGGATTGCTCATTAAAAGGAATGTTAAACAGTCAGTTTCATTGTTGTCATAAAAAAGCACTAAGCTGTTGCTTGTACTTAAGGAGACACTGAACCCAAAATGTTTCTTTCAAGATTCAGATAGAGCATGCAATTTTAAGCATCTTTCTAATTTACTCCTATTATCAAATGTTCTTCGTTCTCTTGCTATCTTTATTTGAAAAAGAAGGCATCTACGCTTTTTTTGGTTCAGACTCTGGATAGCAGTTTTTTATTGGTGGATGAATTTATCCACCAATCAGCAAGGACAACCCAGGTTGTTCACAAAAATGGGCCGCAATCTAAACTTACATTCTTGCATTTCAAATAAAGATACCAAGAGAATGAAGAAAATTTGATAAAGGGAGTAAATTAGAAAGTTGCTTAAAATGTCATGCTCTATCTGAATCACAAAAGAAAACATTTGGGTTCAGTGTCCCTTTAAAAGAGATCATTGCGGCGGAGCTTGAACGAGCCCAGAGATGGCTGCTTAGTCTCTGAGCTCCAGGAGTTATTCAGCTCAAACAGTGGATTACAGCCTTGAAAATAGCCGGTGGTTAGCCAGAAGCCACAAACAACCAAACAGCACCGGAACCCACATGCAAATGCAGGACATAAGTTAAGGGACATAGCGCAATCACTCGCAAAGGACCTGAGTCAGCCCAGACACATGGCTACTTGATAATAATCTCCACTAAGAGCCGGGGGATAACCGGGTGGCTCCGGTACACTTCAGACATAAAAGGAGTGATGATCGCAATATTGCAGAGACAGGGAGGTGAGTGATCCAAACCCTCACAGTTAAACAACACCCGGCGCAGCAAATAGATCTCCGCATAACAAGAGCTAAAATGGCGGCTGGGAGGAATAAGATAACAGCGGTCCTCCTGCAGTAGAGAGCTTAAGTCCCGGTTACATACAGTGGCACATAATCGAAGCATCCCCATGTCAGTGCTAAGTTAGAAATCTTCAGAGCTCCTGGTAACCCAAACATGTAAATAAGAGGACTTTGGTGTGGGGCACATTCCTACAATGATATGAATCCACGTGGTGGTGTACACTTTCATAGATAATCCCAGACAGGGAAGCCTCAGCCTAAAACAGAACAGTGAGAGTCTTGTATATCATTAGGGTATAGCAACAATTTTGCATACTAACTCCCAAACATTCATATACCCTTGTTTACAATAACCTGAGTGCCTGAAAAGCTGTTGGAGGGATACTAGATCTGATTTGAAATTCTGCCATCCTTTTTAAAACAGAGGGGGACAGTGCATAACATAATAGAGTTCTCAAACAACAACACACAATGGCGTCTAAAAAATTAGCTAAGCCTGACATATCCTATAGGTCACAGACAATAAACCCATATTTCAGACAACCTAAAATAAACAAAACTTCTACATAAAATAACACAGAAGAGGAAGATGCTGATACGGAACAACATATGGAACCAGATAATATTGAGGAAGACCAAACCCCAGTTACAAGAGCAGATATACGCCTATTAGTCTCCAAACAAGATATTTCTTCCAATTTTGATAGACTTTGGGAGAAAATTGATTCCATGCATTCGGCAGTGACAAGTAGCTTAACGGATATTAGAACTGACATTGCAGATCTGGGGGGCAGGATAGAGAGCCTAGAAGAACATAGAGACACAGTCTCAGAAGATATCACTTCAATGTCTGAGGTTATTAACTCTCAACAACAAGTTATTTATTAGTTGCAAGACAAGATGGATGACCTCGAGAATAGAGGTAGACGCAATAACATCACGCTCAAAGGTATCCCGGAAACAATCCTTAACAAGGACTTGCTAACTTATTTACAGCAACTCTTCAAAGCAATAACAGGCGACAAAGAAGAAGCTACTCATTCTATCGAAAGAGCACACAGGGCGCTTAAAGCTAGACCAAGGGACGATGTCCCACCTAGAGATGTTATAGTTAGACTCCTGGTGTTTCAAGAGAAAGAAAAATTTTTATCAGCTTCACGCCACAACCCGACTTTCAAATTCCAGGGATCAGTTGTCCAATTTTATCAGGATCTAAGTGTGAGAACCCTTCAAAAACGACACATGCTGAAACCCCTGACAACAATGCTAAGAAAGCATCAAATTCAATATCGCTGGGGATTCCCCTTTGCACTTCATATCATAAAAGACAGCAAAGCACTCACCATAAAGGAAATTGAAGAAATCCCTAATGCATGCAGAGTTCTAGGGCTAGATCAACCACCGACAACAGCTACTACACCATCAAAACAAGTCAAGAATCTACAACCATCCCAGAGGGAACAACAACAACCCAAATGGCAAACCATCAGCAAGAAAAAGCAAAAGACTTGACTATTTATAATGCCTGAATCTCGGATGAAAACTGGGACTTAAAGGTTTTAAACTCCCCACAATCTAGCATTCAAAGAATGTGTACTGTTCTCTAAAGAAACGTCACCAGCTGCTGGGTGACGTATATTTTGTTTTTATATGCTTACTATATGTTAGTGAATTGAAATAAGTTTAGTTAATAATTCACTGTTTGAATATAAGATTGATCACAAAGTGACTCCCCCTACATGTTAATGTAAGTTTTGCATTATGTGGACGTCTCCTCCAATGCAGGGAGATTTCGTAATATCTATTCAGTTCAATACAAATTGGTTTTATTTGTTTTTTCTCTGTTTTTTGCCTTTTTTTTTTATTGTTTCATAATTGCTACTCTGAAGTCATATATGTCATTTTTTTTATGGGTGGATGGGAAAGGGGCAAACTGAGGAAATGTGGCTACCTCTAGATTTGAGATGGGGTGGAAAACTCCTTTATAGGATCATGCCAGTGCTAATAACTTTAAATTTTAATGTCTAAAGTCCGTTTGGTCTCTCACAATGTGAGAGGATTAAATTCTGATGTAAAACGCAGGGTAGCTATGACATATTATAACAGACTTCATGCTAGTGTTCTTTTTCTTCAAGAGACACACTTCGTGGAGTCGAATGTTCCTAAGTACTGGTCCAGAGTATTCTCCAAACATTACCACTCTACTGCTGATGTTAAAAAAAAGAGGAGTCTCCATCCTCATACATTCTTCCTTAAACTTTGTGCATGAGTCTACTATATCAGACCCAGACGGTAGATATTTAATTGTTAAGGGACGACTTGATGATGTAGATATTATTTTTTGTAATATATATGCCCCCAATGATAAACAACAGGTATTCTTTAAAAACCTGTTAGAAGGAAAGTTCGGCGTGCGGCTGCACTAATCCGGAACCGGAACTACGGGTAGACCACAGGGTCACAGGGTCCTCCAATGATGGATCAGCTAGTCCGGAGTGCCGTAGCCAGGGAGATCAGGCCCAAGGTATGACCAATGGAGAAGTGGGTAATGAATGTGAAGCAGCTGAGACTATTGAGTCTGGCAGTACACATGCTGTATGTCCTGTACATTTACCTTTTCAAGATGCTTGTGCTGTTGCTACACTTGAATCCCTTTATAATCCTGGTGTTGATCATAATGGTGATGAACCAAAAAATGCCCTGAAACACCCTGTGAAGAATAGTTCATCCTTCTACCCTGTTAACTTCAGGGGCCCTATAGTAAATGCATACCAAAAGGCAGTCCAAGAGGACATATTTAAACTTGAACATGATGTGGAAACCGGGAATTTTGGTAATGCTGCCACCCCTAATGCTGCCATCCCTAATCTGAATCGAGCAGAGCGTTTAGCCCTTAAGCATTTAAGAGAAAACAAAGATATTGTTATAAGGAATTCGGATAAGGGTGGCAGCATAGTTGTGATGGATAAGGTTTTTTACCTTCAAGAAGCTGACAGGCAACTGTCAGACCCTACGGTTTATCGCAGGCTTCCTGGTAATCCCACTTCCATGTTCAAAAAGGAACTAACTAGACTGATTGAGGATGGTGTCATTTTGGGTGTTTTCTCTCCTAAAGATCTGGAGTCACTAATACCTAATCATCCTATTACTCCTATATTCCATCATGTACCAAAGATACATAAGAATGCCACCTGTCCACCTGGTAAGCCGATTGTGGCAGGGATTGGGTCTCTTTTAGAGCCACTTGGAGAATGGATGGATAGTATCCTTCAGCCTATTGCTATGATACAATTAAGCTATTTAAAGGATACTTCCCACCTCCTTGCCACATTGGATACTATCAGGTGGAAGGAGGATTTTTGTTGGATAACTGCAGACATCATGTCTCTTTATACCAGCATACCTCAGCACCTTGGTATTAAGGCAGTTGATTTCTTTTTGGAACGACAGGGCAATTTGGATGATACAGTTAGACTGTATATAGGTGATGTTTTGAGATTTCTATTAACACACAACTTTTTTTCTTTTGACGGAGAGTTCTATCTGCAGATAAGGGGGACGGCTATGGGGGCAAAATTTGCCCCGGCATTTGCCAATATTTTTGTTGCCTGGTGGGAGCTAATGTATGTTTACTCCCCTACCAACCCCTGGTCTGAACGGATAGAGCTCTTCATCAGATATATAGATGACCTGCTCCTAGTGGTGCGCAGTGATAGGGATCCAGATCTTTTAAACAGTATACTACTTTATTTCAGCACTAATGAATTGGGTTTGAAATTTACTGGCGAAATGAATACTAAAGAGATACATTTTCTTGATCTTACACTGTACACCACTGGGGACATGATCATGACAAAAACATATAGGAAGAGCACTGCTGGAAACACAATCCTGCATGCCGCTTCTCAACATCCATCTCATTTAATTAAAGCTATTCCCAAGGGTCAATTTATCAGACTACGTAGGAATACGAAGTCTGATAATATCTATGATGAACAATCCTTGGAGCTAAAAAACAGACTCATCAACAGAGGATACAACCCCGACGACCTAGAAATATGTAGACAGCATGTTAAAACTAATAATTATAGGCTAAATAAGAGACATGGTTCTGAAAAACATGTGTCAGGGGATTCTGTGGTATTCTCTACTGAGTATTCACCACAATACATGAGTATAGTTGGTATACTTAAAAAACATCTCCATTTATTAATGGGTGATCCAATCCTAAAACCCTTGATTGACAACTGCCGTTTTGTCTCAAGAAAGCCTAAAACTCTATCTAGATTTCTATCTCCCAGTATGGTTACAACTAAAAACCATCGAAATCCCACTTGCTGGCTTTCAAAGAAGGGTAATTTTAAATGTGGTGGTAGACAATGCACGACTTGCATGAATATAATAGTAGGTAATAGTTTTAGTTCTTCCTATGATAATAAAACTTACCAAATAGACTTTTATGCTAATTGTAGAACCTCTTACGTGGTCTATCTACTTACCTGTAATCTATGTAAAAGCCAATACGTAGGGAAAACGTCACGTGAGATAAGAACGAGACATGGTGAACATATTCGGGATGTTAAAAATTATTTTGTTGATTCTGCAGTAGCAAATCACTTCAATTATCATCACTTTAGTCACATTGCAGACATGTCAATACAAGTCATTGATAAAGTTACTCTTCCCCCAGGGGTGGTAACAAAAATAAAATCCTAGATAGACAAGAACTTTACTGGATTCTAAAATTACACACTAGGATACCCAATGGCATGAGTAAGGAATATGACATCAATTTCTTTATTGATACTTAGGATTTATTTATATACTCTATTTACACATATGCATTGATTCACGGTTTCCTTTTCTAACCTAATTTATGTACTATATATACATTTATTATTATTATTATGAATTGGAAGATCATTTGAATAATTAATTTATTTAATTAGTACTTTTTGGTTTACTTAGCATATGTGTTTTAATATAGGAGTATTGGTTTCTCTGATTAGGTTGATAGAATTTTGGATATTAATTTATTCATTTAGTCTATTAATTTTCCCCTTTTTTTCTTGTGCCTTTTTGTATCCCTTTTTGTGCTTTCCTGTCTCATTGTGAGTTGATTGGAGTATTTATCTATTACTCTAGCATTTATACTAGCACTAGATTTATAACAATACTGCAGGGTGGTATATTATGTTTCTCTTTTATAATTCAATTGCCTCTGCTTTAAATACATTATAGAATACATTAGTATGTTTTAAATTTATTGTTGGTGGGGGCAGGGTTAATTCCCTTGTGTGTATATAAGGGGTGTCTTGCTGTTACTAACTTAGCCTATGATTAAACGCCACTAGGGGGCGTGAAACGCGTCAGGCAGTCAGTCTCTCTGTGTCTACCCTCCTGTCTGTATGTTGCTGGAGTTTATTTTAAGCCTGTTCTTTCTTATGTGTGGCTTAAATTAATAAATTGCTGTTTGAATTTCACCCCCGAGTAGTGCCTGTCATTTTTTCTCTATTCTTTAAAAACCTCTCTCACCTGTTAACAAATTGGTCCCAATATAGGATAATCCTTGCGGGAGACTTTAATGTTAACATCACACCCATTCTACCAACTGTAGAAACCAAAATAACTAATAAACAGCTTCGACATAACAAATTGGTCAAAACTATTAGAGAAATGTTGAGTCCACATAATTTACTGGATACTTGGGAATACTTGTATGGTAAAACAAATGACACAACTGTTTACTCAGCAGCACATCAATCATACACCAGAATAGACTATGTTTTAGCCAGTCAGATTATGCTCCCACTGGTAATATCCTCTGAGATACACCCGTGTACGTGGTCTGACCACTCCCCAGTCTCGATCCTTTTAGAGGGCTTTCGGGACTTTAAAAGAGCTAGGACTTGGACTTTTGACTCTAGTTTACTACATGATAAGAACATATTAGACAAAACTAGTGCCTCACTGACAGAATTTTGGAACATTAACTCTCACTCCACCTCTAACCCTCTAACCACGTGGGCAGCACACAAAGCGGTCATGAGAGGACTATTGATACAAACTAAATCCCGTGTGTGTCGACATAACAAAATCCTGCTAGCACAACTCCAAGAAGAGGTCACGGCTTTAGAAACCCAACACAAGCGCACCCAAAACCAACACACTCTAAGAGACCTGAACAAAACAAGGGACAAACTGAATAACATTTTAGATTATATAGCCAATAAAGCACTTTTAAGATTAAAGACACAATACTACATATTTGCCAATAAACCCGACAAATTTCTTGCACACAAAATTTGTGAGAGATGCAAAGCATCGGCCATCCCAGTTATAATAAATGAAAAAGGGGTTCCGATTTCCCATCCTCAGGAGACCGTAGATACCTTCGCTGACTTTTATGGCAGATTGTACGATGGTAAGAAGGTAACACATTCCCCCCAGACAGATTTTTCTTCAGTAGAATTTCTTAAAGAAGCTAATCTGAAGAAACTGTCTAAAAATTATAGAGATTCACTAAACGCACAGATATCCCCTGAGGAGGTTTCTATTGCAATTAAGGACCTTAAACGAGGCAAAGCCCCAGGCCCAGATGGATTTCCGGGAGAGTATTATAAATTATTTAAGCCAGTATTGATCCCCCACTTAACTAATTTCTGTAATCATATTCTGGAGGGACACCCTATTCCCAAGGAGTTACTAGCAGCTAAGATTGTAGTTATACCCAAACCTGGCAGAGACCCCAAATTTTGCTCCAATTATCACCCCATATCGCTCATCAATCAAGATCTCAAACTCTTTACCAAAATTTTAGCTAATCGTCTTAAAGCAATTTTACCTACTTTGGTCCATCCTGATCAAGTAGGTTTCATAAAAGATAGGGAAGCCCCAGATAATATTAGACGTATAATTGACTCCATCCATTATCTATATGATACCAAAACGCCTTCTCTGCTCCTATCTCTGGATGCTGAGAAGGCGTTTGATAGGATTGATTGGAAATTTTTGCTTCTGGTGCTCCATCATATGGGGTTCGAAGGTTCCTTCATTACAGCCATAGAAGCCATATACTCCAACCCCTCCGCACAAGTTTCGGCTACGGGTCACAGGTCTAAGTCTTTCCCCATATTAAATGGTACCAGGCAGGGCTGCCCTCTCTCGCCTTTGCTTTTCGCTTTATGTATCGAGTCGCTAGCGGCTAAGATAAGAGGTTCCCCAGACATTTCAGGGTTTAAAATTCGCTCCACGGAATATAAATTGACTCTGTTCGCGGATGATATCCTACTGACCATTACCAAACCACTCATCTCACTCCCAAATCTATACCAACTTTTGGATAATTTTTCTACTATTTCTGGTTACAAAATAAATCTGGAAAAAAGTGAGGTCCTCCCAATTATATTACCACATCCAACACAAAAATTATTAGAACTTAATTTTTCCATGAAGTGGGCTAAACATACTATAAAATATTTAGGGATATATGTCACAAACCAGATTGGGCAACTATATAAGTATAACTATATACCTCTGTTCAGAGATATACGCCGAGACATTAAAAAATGGTCACAATACTCGTTCTCCTGGTATGGTCGTATAGCAGCGATCAAAATGAATATTCTGCCGCGTATACTTTATTTGTTTAGAGCCCTCCCAATAAAAATCCCAATTCCAGAGCTTATTAGACTTCAGTCGGACTTATTGAAATACATTAGAGGGAAAAAGCTGCCTAGAATTAAGTCGGATATATTCACGAGACTTAAAACATTAGGAGGAGTGGGAGCACCCAATTTGGTTGATTATTATTATGCGGCCAGATTAGCCCAAACTACACTTTTAGATAAGCCCGATATAGATACCATTTGGCCCACTCTTGAGGCTGAAATGGGAGGATGTATTTCCCCAGCAGATATGCTTTGGGACTCACATTCACGCAAGTCTACTGAAGGACGGACTGACTCGCCCTCTGTGGAGTCAGCTTTAAGATCCCGGACTAGGTTAGCTACCACCACTAAATTAAAACCACAATATTCCTGGATAATGCCAATTAGATACTTATTAACACGAGATCAACACATTCTAATCGATAAATGGAGTAACAAAGGGTTGTATAGAGTGGCAGATTTGGTGATTAACGGGAGAATTATCTCGTTCACAAAGTTACAAGAGCAAATTGCCCCATACTCACTTAACTGGTTCTTGTACCTGCAAATACAGTCCTCCTTTAAAAAATTCCAAGAGAGTACTATATCCAGATCCTTGACTTGTTTAGAGGTACTATGCAAGTCCCCACATAGAACAAAACAAACTATCTCAAAGCTATATGTAGCTATCCAGAGGTCACACATTCGTTCTAAATCCTCACTGATGCTGAAATGGGAGACAGACTTGGGTAGGGAAATAGAAGAACAGGATTGGATTGATTTATTAAGCCTAACAGAAAAGGATCTTCTAAGTGCAGACTTAAGGGAAAATGCAATCAAAACAACTTTTCGATGGTACTTAACTCCACTTCAGACAACTCATATGACTCTTTCAGGTAATAGAATGTGCTATAGAGGATGTGAATGCCTGGGCACATATAGTCACCTATGGTGGGAATGTGACAAAATTAGATACGTTTGGGATGCCCTCTCTCTCTTACTCAGTAGTGTCTTGGAGGAAGATATCCGACTAACCCTGGCCCAAGCGTTGTTCCAGGAACGCCTTCCTCGTTTTAATACCCCAATTAATATATTTATAAAAATATTGTGCACTATTACAAGGATAGGTATTGCCAAGTATTGGAAAACTGGCAATCTCTCTTGGCAGGTGATACTTAATAAGATTAGCTATACTTACTCCATGTATAAATCAGCGGCCTGGTTACTGGATAGTGAGGAGAGAACTGACCAGATCTGGTTCTATTGGACCTTGAGGGGACAACAGGCAGGTGCTTCTGGACCTTAGTTGGTGACATACAAGGACTCACAGACTTAAGTAATTTGATGCCCCCATCCACTCAATAAAGGTTACACTAATCTTTTTCAAATAAATATGATAGCCACAGAGGTATTGACTTCAACTGACTTAACTTAATTCCGTTTTCTTCATTTATTTAGTGCTATTTCTTCTGTTAATTTTTTATTGTTGGTCTAAATGTTTGTTTAAGACTTGTGCAGACATCTATCATTGTTTGCAAATTCCTTTCGGAATCAGAACTTTACATAATTAGCAGCTTAACTTCTCAAGGTGAAGGATACAAGATGGATGATCTGTAATATGTTTGTTAAAATTAATAGCTTGGAGACTATATATTGTGAAGGACTCTCGATTACTGAGCGAGGAAATGTCTCCTCTCAATTGTTGTTAAGTGATAACATGTTTAAAAATATGCTAATAAAAAGATTTAAACATAAAAGAGATAATTGCAATATGTATCATTCATCTATTTAATTGGATTTTACCTTTCTTTTTTTTTACACTACATTTTAGCTTTCTGTCACGGCCCTACAAGGTGGAGGTAGGCTTTGCAGGAAGGTTTATCTTAGCCTAATGTCATAAAACTTCTAGGCTAGTGAGTAGACTAGAAAACAGGGAGTCAGATTTGCTCATGCCCAGAACTGACACAATAAAAATTTAAGTTTTGAAAATCATCTGCTCTTAAAACACTGGTTTTCTCAGTGTAAATTTCTTTTTAAACTTACTCTACTTTGATGTAACATTTGTGAAGATTTGTTAATTTTAGCATTCTCCTGAAAATAAATGTACATGCAAAATTAGCTATAACTAATATACAACAAATGCTAATTCCGCATTGCAGTGCTGAATCGCCTTAGTTTCCTACAGGATAACTTGCACTGCGCTACGTAAACTATTCTGAGCATAAAATGTCAGCCCTTGCAGGGTCTTAAATAAATTATACTCATTACTAATGTTTACGTTTCTGTATCCTCTGCAAAGATGCTGTTTCTTTATTCTTGACAGCTTGTTTTACAAACATCAAATCCACACTCTCATTTTAGCTTCAATCTTCATAATTGGCTCTTTGTAATAAACCTTATCAAGTGACAGGGATGACAGCTGCAAGCACGAAATACGATTTCACCTGTGGTTGGTTTTCTGAAAAGAACTGACAGTTATACCGTTCTCACTTCCGTTCACAGTTAAATCAAAATTGCTAGTTTGTTTCAAATAGAAAATGTATTATTGTTCAAGTAATTACGAAAGAAAAAAAAACACTGCTTTATACAAATTTGCCAGCTGAAATAATTTGTTTGTTCTTTAAAATTTGAATCTCTGCCCACACAAACACCAAAGCCCCAATTCAAAAAGGAATAAATTAATAAACCAATCAATAAACACATAGTCATGTCCGAAGAAGAGCAGATGTTCTCTCTATACAGAGCATGCGTGTTACGGAATCGTTAGTGTTAAAATTACATGCTCTATTGAATTAGAGAATATAACATTTTTCATTATTAAGGTACTTTAAATGAATAATCTAGTCAAAATTAAACTTCAATGATTCATATAGAGCAGGCAATTTTAAGCAACTTTCAAATTTACTCTTATTATCAAAGTTTCTTTGTTCTCTTGGTATCTTTATTTGAAGAAGCAAGAATGTAGGTTAGGAGTCGGACCATTTTTGGTTCAGCACCTGAGTAGTGCTTGATGATCGGTGTCTAAATGTAGCCACCACTCAGGATTTGGAAGTGTTACCCAGGTGCTCAACTAAAAATGGGCTGGCTCCTATGCTGACATTCTTGCTTTTTCAAATAAAGATACCAAGACAACGAAGAAAAATTGATAATAGGAGTAAATTAGAAAGTTGCTTAAAATTGCATGTTCCACCTGAATCAATACAGTTTTATTTGGACTAGACTATCCCTTTAAAAAAGCATAATTTATTTCTGAAAAATGTTTTTTTTAACCTAATGTGTCATCAGACGATTAAGCCTATCAGAGCCTATACTGCTCTCTCACTGCTTGCTACCTTCTCGCTTCCTAGCTCTATGCAGAAACTGCAAGCGTTGCTCCAAACTAGAAGTCCATACACACACTTCTGCAATTCACTGTTTACATTGGCGTATCTGGACCGCCGCTTGAGGGCGCACACATGCGCTGTTTCAGTGAAAAGTCTCAGGCTGCACGGATTATGATAGGTTGTACTGCCCAATTACATATTTGTTAAAAAAAATAGTACAGCCAGATGGGCAGTCAAATAATACCAAACTTGGAGATAAACTCTTATGTATAACAGATACAAAAAAAACAAGAACTTTGCATGTATGGCGTACATCAAACAGTTTATCTGGGGTAAGTATACTAATGGGGCACTTCTATTATATTACTGACTGTCCCTTTTAATACTGATTGAAACATGTATATATATATGTACAATATGCTCCAAATTACTTACTACACTTAACACAAAATATTACATTTATGGGAATTTGCCCCTTCATGTTTATTTTTGTGTTTGAAATAGCTGATTTTGCTTATAAAAACTATAACTGTTTGTAGTCAAGGGCATGCCCATTCAAAAGGACCGATCCCGCAGGATAAGCAGACCTGCTCATGTTATTTTGTTCTAAACACAAAGCCTAATAGTTAGCTTTGGAAAAACTGGGGATTCAATGAGCAAAAACTTATATTTCAGATACAACAATCTAATTCATACCCACAAAAAGATTGTATTATGCTATCTCCTGTTTGTATACTTTTATATAGGCAAAATCTGTTATTTGAAATGTCAAAATAAAGGTAAATTAATTATTTGTACACAATTTAATACATCCATGCACATAACATTGATAATTCAAAGGGAGAAAATGTTGCAGTACATTGTCCCTTGAAGATTAATTTTCTGAAGAAAGCTTGTTTAGAGATTGAATAATTAGGTTCTAGTGTAGATTTTCAACATCATTATTACTAGAATTCAACATTTCACTAAAATGCACATGCGCACACATGCATGCTCACACACACATATTGTGTATATATATACACACTATATATATAAGGCATTGCTTGTGTCTTTTATGAATTTTGTTTATGTATCTCTATATGTACTATTTTCTGTACTTTTTATTCATGTCTAACATTGGCTCTGCATACCGTAGTTTTGGCTCCTTTATTATCTTGTATGTTTCTATGTAATTATTTAATATATTTTTTTAAAAACTTTTTTTCACTTTTTTTCCCTCTCTTGTCCGTGCTCTCAATTATGGGCTCTGAATTACTTTTATGCACCTTGTGTGATTTTATGTCATCGTATGGATGATTTATGAATATATGTGTCTACTAGTGTGACATAGTGGACACCTAATAAGGTTTGATTTAGTACTTTGTAATGGTAAAATAAATGAATGTATATAGTAGGTTCTTTTTAACTAAATTGCCAACTGTATCAATGTATATATTTTCACCCGTCTTATGGGCGGAGCATAATAGAGTATTTACTCTCGTCAAGACGAACATTCCAACAGCCCTGAGGAAGCCCCTTGTTTTTTGTTCAACAAGATGATGAAGTTGTGGTCAGCATGGGAAACATGTAACAAGGAAAGGTTAGAATGAAGTGTCTAATACAGGCCCAGCCAGACGTGTCACACAATACAACTAGGATTGCCACCTTTCATGGAAACAATACTGTATACATTTTCATAAATAATTATACAGCATAACACAGAAACTAAATCTGCTAGGACTGATTTTAAATGCTTATTGGTTCATAATTAAATTCCAACACACATAGAATAAGTTTCACCATGATAAGACTTTCATTTCTATATCTATTCATTATGCTATACATTGACCTGATCCTTAAAAATAACGGCCATGTCAGTAAAATACCAGATGGGTGGAAACGCTAAATGCAACTCGCAGGGAATACAATTTAGAAGAATCATCTGAATTGATGGGGAAATAAAATGAAGAGCAGAATGGGAACAAGCGGCATATTTTTAATAAATTAAAGTAAGTCTATTTATATTGCAAACAAAAGTGAATAAACTGTATTTTAGAGAGGCGCCAACACATCAATAAACCAGTGTGCAGGTTATGGCAGGTTAAATAAATCTAAATCATTTGAAGGGATATCTCAGGAATGCACTACCATATAAACAAAAGTGCAGCTTTTAATAATGCTATAAAATATTTTTTTAGAATATTAACCCTTTTCAGAAAACTCTAATCTTATTAGTAGAATGTGAGTGGGCTAGGTTTGTGAAATCTGTAGTATGCACTTCAAATTCTTGGAGAAGTCACAATTGTTAAATCTCTTTAAGTAAAAGCTGTTTATGTATTTAAGGCACAGTAAACAGTTTGAGATTTTTTTTAACATAAAATATTTATTTACGAGTAATAAAACAACTTTGCAATATACTTATATGATTTATTTTGTCCCCTTTTCATGTAATTCAGCTTTGAAAATGTGTTGATTTTCCAATTCTCAGAACTTGAAATACACACTACTGCCTTATCAAGGATAACCCTGATACATATATTTCCCTAAATAGTTTTAGCTGATAACATTTGTAAAACAATTAATATTATACTAACTTTATGACTATGATTAGCCATTGTTGTCTATGGACTAAAGCCCAGATTAACTCATCCAGATAAGGGAAATGGTTGGTGGATCTTAGCTATTGAAAAGCAATTGCAGTAAAAAATTATCTTAATTTGTTTTAAAAAGGTTTAGATTGGCTGATATGTCATTCTTCAGCAACACGACAGGCAAAATATAGAGGTTACACAGGGGTTTATATAGGGGTTTTGAATGGCGTTTTGATGTGTTGGTTTATTAATTGGTTTCAGTTTTTAAATTATGCGTGCAATACACTGGCATAAATTACTGGAGACGCAAGAAATGTGGAGCTGCGCACATTTCTGAACATCGCCAGTTTGGCCTACTTACGCTACTATATCATATGGTGGCATGTGTTATGCGATTCACCTGATGTACAAGGTCAACTTACGGGCAATGTGAGTTTCAGCAGTTGCGCTGAAACTTACAAGAATTCTGTAATCGCGTCCCAGGAGAGCAAAGTAAATTAGATAATAGAAGTAAATTGTAAAAAAAAGTAGTCTAGTACTTTTTGTTTACGGTCCCTTTAATTGAATTAATTAAATCAATATATGTGGTGTCCTTTATAATAATGCTTATTGACTGATAAAGAAAACTGCCTCATCACACTGGTATAGTCCTCTACTAACTAGACAAGTAATTTTTATTTAAGTAAAAAAAAAATAATAATAATTTACAAAAATAATGCAAATTTGAAATGATATATTTCAGAGGAAACAAAAAGGCATATATTTAAGGCATACAAAAATAAAATCTAACTTTTGCATATGTGAGTAGACAATTATAACTAAAGTTTTTCCTGCTTGTTCAAACTTATACTGAACATTTTGAAACTGCAGTATTGCCTATGGGAGATAAAAAAGTTCATTTTTGGTGTTGCTGCAGTAGCTTTGAATACAATGACCTCTAACCAAATGCTTGTCTAAGTACATTGTCTCTTTAACAAATCTGGGGAAGCCAAAAAGCAATATCTGTTTACTTAGAAACACCAACCAAGCACATAAATTGTAAGAAAATAATTGCTATATTTTAAAATGACATCTTTTGAACAGTAACACAGAGACTCCATGTGGGTAAATACAGCCGGATGCCGACTTTGTAAAATACCAAGCTGGTTACAGAAAGAATACATGAACATGGCAGCCAATTTGCCAGAAACAATCTAAAGGTACTTAAAAAAAGGTTAGAATGTATACTGCAGTCAAGTTACATATATGAACACATTCAAATAAAGATAAAGATCTGTAATACAATACACATCTATGTGACATTAGCACGGCAAGCTCTTTATTCCAGGCTTTCCATCTGTTATGTAGACATATTAGTGTTTAAACTCTGAGCAACTTGTTACACGCACACTGCTTACGTGAATGCAAGTTCCTGTGTGTTAGGAGTTAAACTTACACAGACTATACCCACAAAATATGGATGATGTTTGAATAGATATAACTAAATTTAAAGGGACAATAACAAATCTCTCTCTCTCTCTCTCTCTCTCTCTCTCTCTCTCTCTCTCTCTCTCTCTCTCTCTATATATATATATATATATATATATATATATATATATATATTTATATAAAAATCATAATATTCCTTTGCATTCCAAAAAAATCTGTTATTTGAGAATAACATTTGATCTCTAGTCTAGTCTTTGAAAGTCCTTTAATCACATTATTTTGATTTCTCCTGTTTATTATAATTTTTTTTATTTTTTGAAGTGAAAGACAGCCCTATTTATTTAAGTTGTATTGATTCTTTTTTTTAATTTATTTGCAAAGTGTAAGGAGTGTTTACATTTGCAATGATTAAAAAAAAATATAGACTAACTTATCATGGAGCTAACAATTGGATTTAAGTAATTACAAATTTATAATTAATTTTATTTTAATAAACTTTCAAAGAGGCAAAATATACATAATCAAAGTTAAAGTACAACATGACAATTATTATAGTTAATTGCTCTTTAATGTATTTGAAATTATGTTTTTGTAGTTGATTATTGCTTATTTAATATATTTTTTCATGTAATTTTATATTTAATTTTTTTAATTACAAACACTAAATTGCAATCATAAACTAACATTATTATTGATTATTGATTATTCAAATTAATTTGATTGTACATTTCATAGTTTAAAATAGTTTAACATTTTCAAAATTTGGTGTCAAAAGATGTGCTGAAATGTATTTTGTTGGAAATCTACATCTTTTTGGCAAACGTTACCTTCTAACTGAACCTGTGAGGCCTCTCAACTCTTGTAAAGATTAACGGGGAAGGTAAATGAAATGTTATGTGTGTACAATATAAACAATCAGGCTTATAAATGTAATGACACTTAATCTTGATCACCATGGAATTGTAGATAAACTTTAATATCCATCATTGATGATTTGTTAATATTATTTAATGTATTAACTTCACATTGATCATTGCTGTTTTATTGAATGTGGGTATTGATTCAATATAATTTGTCACTTGTGTTAATTTGAAACTATACCCCAGCTGAGTCATAGAAATTTAGATTCTTGTAAGCAGAAAAACTTGTAAATGTGAAATTATGCTTTTTGCTAGATGTTAGTTAAGATTGAAAATTGTGCGGGAAGTTCTGGTGGGTGGAGCTAGCATAGTCGCTGCTGGTGAGCCACTTGTTGAGAGAGCGCCCTTTACAACGTCCCACGCACGCAGATGTTGCTTAGCTGCTGAGTGTCTGCGTGCTTGGAAGCTTGACCTCGCAGTCGGCGAGTAGTTGCTGCAAGGAGGAACCTCAAAGTCCTAGGCAACCTTCGGCCCAGTCGCTCGGGCCACTGTGGACACAGAACACCGCAATACCCTGCACAGGATTTCCCTGTTATAACAGCAGACCTCCTCTTTACTGTCCTGGCAGTTTCTATGAAGCAGAACCCCCCGCAGATGGTACAGCCCTAGGAGGAACTCAGATGCTTTTTTGGCTGCCGCTGGCCTGAGCCATACCATAATAGTACATGAAGAGTAACGTCAAAACAGGTTGATGCACAGAGCATGAACTAGATGGAGCAACTGACCGCAGGATAATCATCCCCTCTATAAACCGCAAGTACACGTTTCATTTGCTTTTTTCTTTGTATATATTAACAGGAGACTTAGTGCACGCTGTGCTATATAAATACCACCGGGCTGAATACCCCAGCCAGTTAACTTGCTAGGACCCTCCAGAGATATCCCCATTAGTATTACTTTTGGTCAAATACCCTGATAACATAGGGCAGTATACAGGGATACAAGTAGACATTCAAGGAAAAGTATAAAGCTGAGACTAAGGACAGGCAGCAAGACGTCTGCCCCCCCCCCTCAGCGATTGGCCTTCGCTTGAACTCTGTACATTATTTCACCTCTACTATCCCTTGCATATGGAACTAAGGACAATATCTTTATTTTGAGTAGTGCCCTATATATTCTAATCTGACTTCCTGGCTACTATTGGCCTCAAATTAATTTTAAGCTGGAACTTGCGGTCTGGCGTGTGTCTGGTGTCTGTTCTAGAAATATCCATAGAGCCACAACTATTTGAATACAGGCGAATTGTACGTGACTGTGACCTTTATTGTATCTCTTTTACTTCCCTGGTATTTGCATATCCTCTTGTATTTGTGGTAAAAGAAAAGAAGGGAAAAAGGAAAGGAAAACCTTATCTGTATGATTCAGCTTAAATATATATTGACATTATGCAGTATGTAGTATGTACCAGCAAATAATATTGTTATGGGTCCAGATAATAACAGAGAGTCCCTGGTCCATTACATATTTATAATACATGACATTTCCTATAAAAATATAGCAAACAGTCAATAGGACTACTAATATCCCTTTCAAAAGGTTCCTAGGTAGGAGACTGCATTAAAGCTGCAAAATAGTAACACAGCTAGATCTGGTTACTAAACCTACATTAAGGTTATTGTTATTGTTGGTTATTGTTATATCTGTATTATCAAGGCTATGGTATCTGGCTCCATTAACCTTTAACATATACTGTATCTTGGTTTATTGTTCTCCTCTCTAAATGTGATATTACTGTGTCCTATAACAGCTCCCTTAGAAATATTGAGAAAACTGTATTTCAGGCCCCACATTCAGGGTATATATTAGACACTCCACGCTTCACATAACACTATAAGATACTGAGTGAGTATTATCGCATTTCCGGTTTAGGGATCTTTTTTTCGACACTCACCCCCCCCCCTCCTCCCATTTTTTTTCTCTCTTCTTTTTTTTCCCCACTGTGTGTTTTTCTCACTTGTTTCACGTTCACCTTTCACTGTTCTCACTTTCAGTGAGTCTTTTTTGAATGGATAAATTTGTTGCACATAAATCACAAGCAATGCCCCCGAAATCAAAGGACAAAAAAAACATGTCATCTAGGAATGCAGATACTATCATAGCGGTATCTGAAGAGACCCAGAATGTTCTGTTAGAGAACAAAATGCTCCTACAGCAAATTGCCAAGCTTTTTAACCCCCAATTTGAGGGGATTAAAACCAATATTGCAGGTCTTGCATTGAAAATAAGACAATATGCTAATAGGATGGCAGAAGCAGAAACTAGAATATCGAATTTGGAGGACCAGATAAATATAATGGACTCAGGGTAATAATATAGCTGCAATGCGGTCGAGGCTAGAAGACCTTGAAGACAGATCAAGGCATAACAACCTTAAAGTGGTAGGTCTTCCAGAAAGAGTAGAATTTAGGGATCTCCTATCCTTTGCCGCAACCCAGCTCCAACAGTCTGTAGGGATAGTGGTTACCACACCCCTAGCTGTAGAGCCCATAGAATTGGCCCATCTAGACAAGACCGAGATCGTAATAATAGAAAAAGAACAGTAATAATCAAATATTTAAATTTTCAGGACAAGGTCCAAATACTTAGTCATTACCGTAAATTACAAGAATACAGAATTGAACAAAATAAAATCTTACTTTTGCAGGATTTTTCCGCTGATACAGCTCTTAGGAGGAGAGAAATGGCCCCCTACTGCACCAAGTTAATCAATGCCAAATACCATGCCAGGCTGATATATCCTGAAAATGTTTTGGTGGATCTTGATGGACAGATAAGACCTTTAAATAATCGCAATGAGGCGCTTGAATTTTGTGCAGAACTAAATCTTGAGTAATAAGATAGCTCGTAAATAATTGATCTATTATAAATGATCCAATATGGCGTTTTTGTTTCGCTTTGGTGTGTTTTTTTTTTCTCTCCCACACCGATCTCTTCTCCTAGAGGTTATGCAGTTTCCCTCAATCATAGTTCCCCTCTCAATTAAAGAATGATGATTAACGATAAACTAAACTTTTTATCATGGAATGTGGGAGGTATAGCCTCTCCTATCAAGAGGAAAATTATTTTAAAACACCTGAATAATTTCCATCCTCAAATAGTCTTTTTACAAGAAACACATCTAAACCCAGTAGAAACAGAAAAACTAAAATCCAAATGGGTAGGGGCTGTTGTATCCACCACATATTGTGTTCGGAAAAGGGGAGTGGTGATTCTTTTCCATAAAAATGTTGTTTATGATATCTTAACTTAAGATGCTGACCCCTTGGGTAGATTTTTAATTTTAGAAGTTAAAATTCAAGATACAGTTTTTATATTGTTTAATGTTTATGGTCCAAATAAAATTGACATAGCCTTTTGGGAAAAATTAAAAATAAAGTTACTGAAGTATAACGGTAAAAAGATTGTAATTGCAGGAGACTTTAATTTAACAGATCAGTTCTCTCCAATGCATCCGAGAACGGATAATAGAGCGACCAAAATTATCAAATACTTTATGTCAGACCTAAATGTACATGATATCTGGAGTCTACAAAATCCTGATCAACGTGTATACTCTTGCGAATCCAAAACTCATGGCACCTTTTCACGTATAGTTTTATTTTTGGTTTCTGATATCTTATTAAGGCAAAATATAAAGACAGATATAAAAGATTTTCCCTTATCCGACCTCTGGATGTGCATATGGGTACAAGGTTTGCAAGTTCTTTTTTCCTAGACATTTAATAAATAACATGCATTTCTCCAATTGGCTAATTGATAAATGGAACCTCTATGCGGCTAATAAAAGTGATTATAAAACAAAACCTGAGATATTTTTAGAAGCATTAAAAGCTTATATTAGGGGAGAAATGTTGGCCTATTTATGTAAATCGAATTTTGTTTTAAAAAACAAGGGAGATTCAACCTGCTAATCAAGTACATAATAGTTATACAACCTATACAGACCCAAATAGAAGGAGTTTTTGATAATTATGTTAGGAAATGACAAGAAAGAAAACTATTCTTGAAAGATAAAACTATGCAACAGGAAAATGAAGCAGAAGGCTAAATTTTCTGGTAACTATGGCAAATCTGCTAAATACCTAGCCATTCTAACTAAATATCGCTGCAGTAATAATGCCGTCAAATCTCTGAAACATAAAGATAGACTATTTACAGACCCGAAAGAAATTAGGGACCTATTTTTTGAACACTTTAAAAATATTTACTCTAAAGATAATATCAATAGAGACAATAAAAATAACTTTTGGCAGAAACTTGTAATTCCTAAAATTCCACAACAACATCTTAAAGAACTAAATAGGCACATTACTTTAGAGGAAGTATTGAGAGAGATAAAATTAAGTAAACTAACAAACAAAGCCCCTGGTCCCGATCAACTTCCATCCGAGATGTATAAAATCTTAAAAGATCAAATTTCAGTTAATCTAGTAGACCTATATAACTTTTATCTCATAAAAAATGAGATGAACTCACAATTCTTCACCAATTCAACAATTACCCTGATCCCTAAAAAAGACAAAGATCCCCAAAATGTGGCTTCTTATAGACCCATATCACTCCTCAACGACTATAAGTTTCTGATGTCAATCATGGCAGATAGACTTAAAAAGCACCTGGACCCATTAATCCATCATGACTAAGCAGGCTTTATGAATCGCAGTAATATAGCAAAAACAATACGCAAAGTGCTGACCATCCTAGAGTATTTTTGGAATAATAGTAAGGGGAACAAGTTCTCGCACATACCAGACAGCCATCTTGTCTGTAGATGCCGAAAAGGCTTTTGACCTAGTATATCGGGACCATCTATTTACCACCTTGGAAGCATTTGGGTACCAGGGACATTTCTTACAATTAATAAGAATCCTGCATAATAAACCATCATCCAATCTTTTGATTAATTATGAACTAACAGAAAATATCTTAGAAAAAGGAAGCCGGCAAGTTTGCCCTTTATCACCTCTGCCGTTTAACCTTGTCTTAGAGCTGTTTGCAATTATGTTGTGTAACGATATGGCGGGCATTGTAATAGGCCATGCCAAAATGGTATTAACATTATTTGCAGATGATCTCTTAGTATTTCTGAGTGACACAAGAAACTCGATCAAACAATTTCTCAACTCAGCAGAGCTCTTTGGTTAATTTTCGGGATACAAAATTAATCCTACCAAAGTGGAAATTTTATGGATCACCCCTTACAAACCACCAAATACTGCGTGCCTGTTCAGAATTGTTGAAACAGTTAATTATCTAAGGATCAAAATTAGTAGGGACCCGACAAGGTGGTATGACCTAAACTTTACACCCTTATTTGTAAAATATGATAAAAAATTTAATCATCTTTACATCTTGTGAGTAGGATTCTTCAGCTCTTCTCGCTTTTGTTTTGAAGTTGTTTATGATCTGCACTATGTGGCGCCCTCTATTTTGATTTTCTTAGATTCTCTTGACCTGTGTCATGGCACGACACCCTGGAGGAGCGGCCTGCTGCTTTGGATGCACATCATTTGATACCATCTGGAACTGCATTAACAGGACTGTTACATCACCGTACATCATCCATTGGACTATTAGTCTGTATACCCTTATACCCTGGTTTATTGATATTCTATTGTATATTTAGATATATTAGCTTATTGCTTTATTAATCATATTTTCCAGTATTTTTCATTCGCTCCTAGGCACCTCTTACAAGTAGTACCTTGGTGACGCCCACTGTCACTAGCGTACTAGTTTTCTATAAAAAAATTAAAGAATTGGTTGTCTTTTCCAATCTCACTCTCGGCTAGGGTTGCCCTAATTAAAACCATTTTTTTCCTCAACTTCTTTATCTTCTACAGAATCTCCCCCTTATAATCTATGCAAAAGATATACTGTAGCATAATTTTATCGAATATCAGCGGAAATTTTCTGGCAAAAGGAAAGAATTTGAATGCCTACTCAAAAATGAACTCTACACTATTTGGCAGGTGGCCTAGCATTTCCTAATCTCAGATTCTATAATCTGTCAACATTGGTAAAATATTTAGTGGACTGGACAAATAAGTTGTTGGTACCCCAATAATTCTATTAATTGTCATAAATGTAATAATAGGCAGGCTGACCTGATTCATTGTTTTTGGTCTTGCCCCAAAGTCAAACAATGCTAGGCCAAAATCAATTTCTGATAAATGCTGCTTTTGAAAGTAAAATTACATTGGCATCACAAGACATCTTTTTTCTATGTGCTATTTTTTTCTCAGAGACATAGGAAATATAAAACCATTAACCTATATATTCAAATTGGGCAAAGAAGGTTCCTTCCTTTGCCCAATTTAAAAAGACAATAACAAATCTGATAATGTTAGAACAATTTTTCACCCCTGTATGCACGGATAGGAAGATTAAAGGATTACTTTCTGTTATAATTTTTAAGCTAAACAACTAACATATTAAAGTTAATAAACATTAATTAAAACCTACTGACCTATATTTTATCCAAAACGACGTTTCATAACGTTCTAAAAGTTATATCTTTTATTCGCCGATGATGTCACGTTATCCTGCCCATTATTTTCAGCACTGCATGTTCAAAATACTTAAACCAATAACTTTGTGTTTAAAGCGCCATTTTGAAACCTAGGTATTGTAAACGGATTGGTACAGAGCAAAGGATACCCACAGAGTGGGTTTGGAAAACAATTAAATTTGCAGACAAGATTTCTGATATACGGTAGAGATATGTTAATGAAATGCTATTGATAAAAAGCGTATTTGGGGTAGTTAGTTAGTAACAGGCATAGAAAATATTTACTTACAGTGGCCCTTTAAAACATATCTACACAAGTGAAAATGTATTAATTAAAACCTTTCCTATAGAGATGCAACTACAACTAATCTTTCCCCTTAGGAAATCTAGTCTCTTTGTCCTATGGGTACAGGAAGGAATACCTTCATTTGAGTGGGGCTTACGCATAACTGGAGATGGGGGGACTGGTCTGGATGGTAGAGGGTTTTCCCCTTTGTTTTATTTTTTTATTTTTTTTCTCCCCCTCCTCTCTAAACCGGCCAACTCATATTTAAATAGGGGGCCATCTTCTCTACTTTTATTCTAAGTTTCAAATTCAGTTATATAACCATATACTATCCAGCCTACTGGTATATCGGTTAGATCCTATAAGCCTATTCAATAAAGCAACATGGCGACGCTGTTATGAAATCAGGGTATTATAAAGGGTTGAACTAAGCTGTAACTATTACCCTAAACCAGGTCCTCTTTGGTTGTATTATAAATGAAAAGGTTGTACTGCAAATGAAAAGGGTATAAGAAATATCAAGGTTAAATAGTATTGTAATATTATATTCACTGTAAGCTCTGAACTTGCATTTATCTGTATTGTGACCCCTTTTTGTTTTATATTCACTCTGTCGGCAAGAGTTTATATTGTATGATGAATATGTTTTGTTTTCTTTTTGTTTCTTGTTTTTCTTTGTGTTTGTCTTGTGACTTGGTAATGATTTTGTAACTACTAGTTGATCTAGTTATAGTATCACCAGTCCTTTTTATATATAAAATATAAAATCCCAACAATGTGGTTATAAACGGGAGAGTCTCATGCTGTAGATTAACTGTATACATATTTCGCCTATGTGTAGAGGCCCTGTATTATTTTACGGTGCCGTGTTTGGTGCTAATCTATTTTGTTTTTCTTTAGTATTCTATACACATTGTTGGTTTTAAATAAAGAAATTTAAAAAAAAAGTTAAATTATAGTATAACAAGCTCATAACACAACATAAGAACATAAGACATGAGCAATGAATGCAGTATAATCACAGGGAAAAACTAGCTTGAATATTCGGTTTAAGTTTCTTTGATTTTCATCTTATGCTCAGAATATGATATTTATGTATTTGATTCTTTCATATTATTATGTGCTAGTTTTTCATTAATATTTTTAAAACAAACCACTTTGAGGGACATTAAACATTTTTGTATTTTAATATAAAGGTCTAGATTAGAATTGGAGCGCAATTGATAAAGCTGTTTGCGTCATTTTGCGCAGTTGTTGGTTAAAATGTTAAACCAATGCATTTTGTTTACTACACTTGGTACTTATATAACACGCCCTATATTTTCAATGGGAATTATTTCAAATTGTTAACACCCAGATAATTTTATATAAAATAAAACTGCTGGAAATTTGTTTTCTAATGGATGGTTGTCAGAAATGCCAGTGACGCTACCGTGTTCAAGTTCACTCTCCTTATTCCTGGCTGTTACTCCCATCAGGTGGAGGGATTCCTTAAACCGGAGTGACTGTGAAAAAAGTATATTTGGAAACAACAGGGGGTGGAGATGCAAGAATCAGGGGAAGAGCAGGAGTCAGACAAGGCAAGGTCATTAAATAATCCAAGGTCAGGGCAGGCGGCTAGCAAGGCAAGGTCATACAATTTAAGGTCAAAGACGGCAGCCAGCAAGACAAAGATGTTAAATAATTAGAGGCCTGGGCAGGTGGCTGGCAAAGGCAAGGTTGTTAAACAATCTGAGATCAGGACAGGAAGCAGACAAGGCAATGTTGTTACACAATACTAGGACAGGGTAGGCCATGGTACAAACAGACCCAGAATAAGGAATAAGTACTAGGATGCTGGAAACTAGCCAAACAAGCAACGCAAAGACGGACTGCTACATATAAAGGCCAAGGTACGTGATTAGAAAAAGGTGAGCAACGTGTATGGTTATCTGTATAAGTGTATAAGTAAAGTATTCCATGAAGCCGACCACTAGGAAGGTGAGAAATGCACGCACTCAGATAGAGAATATGGGAACAAGAAAGAACATGTGCAACATTGCCAGACCTAGCAACACGTCAATGTGGGCGCAGCACATGAACATGGGTAAGTGATCTCTGCATAACGACATGACCCAGAATACCAGAGACAAACACCCACCATCCCAGCAGGGAAGGTAACTGACAGTGCCTCTTCTAGAAGGTGGCTTGCAGACAATTCTAGGATGATCCGGATGAACCAGTTGAAATGCCTGAATGAGGGCATCTGCATGCAGAATGGCCACAGGCTCCCAGATGTGCTCCTCAGGACCATAACCCTTCCAGTGATTAAGGTACATTTGTATGCATATAACTCTCAAGTCTGTCAGCACGCAATCTGGAATAAAGAAATTATTCTACCTCATATTCACACTCTCAATTCACAACAACAGGCAAAGGAGTAGAGGGAATAGAAAAGGGAAAGGATTAGAGACAAATGGTTTGGGGAGCAATGTATGAAGTACAAGATGGATCTTTTATGTGGCAGGCAGTTGGAAATGATATGTCAGAGGAGTTATCTAATCTGAGCAGAGACAGACACCTGCCATCCCTGCAGGGAAGGTACCTGACAATGGTTATATTGCTGTCTTTTTATTACAACCCCAGTGAATAAATTGAAAATGCCGGACAGATAGTTCAGCATGCTAATGCACTGTGGCTGAGCTCTGTAGCAAGCAGAGGGTTGCAGGTTCGATCCCCAGCAAGGTCCACTCAGCCTTTCCTCCTTCCGAGGTTGATAAAATGAGCAGCGCCTTGATACCCTTATGGGTGATTAGCCGTGCTTTACAAGTACCCAATACATGCACATGCTACAAATACATTTGTAAAGCTTGTGATTAATGGGTTACTGCATAGATTTAATTTTTTAACTGTATGACAAAGTCATGCAAGGTATGAATTCTGATAGGTTGGAATGGCAGCATGTGTTAGCTTATACAAAAGTACAAATGATTGTATTAATTCATATAATTTTAAAAAAATATATTCAGCAGTCCTGCCAGTGGAAAAAGGAATTATAGAAAAAGAGGTAAAAGAATTACCAGTTTGAGAAGTGTTATTGAAATCAGTGATAGAACAGTTTCTCAGTAGATACTGCAGCAGTTTACAGTGAAGAAAACTAAATATTCTCAGGGCAAATCTGATACATCCTAAACAAGAGGAAAGTGTAACAACTATTACTTGAGAACTTAAAATAGAAAATGGAAAGGACAGATGGTCTATGTTGTTATCTCCCGTCAAATCAGACGCTTCTGTGCTCATGTACGTAAAAAATTATTGAGTGGGCGCCCCTATTTGATCTCAGGTTGCTGGCAGAGGGACTGTTTATGTGTGTGCTTTGGAATCAATGAATTCCACGCAATCAAAGCTTTTTTAAACCTGCACAGCCCTCGGCTTTCCAGCTGTAATTTGCAGCAGTCTCTGTGGTGCCCGCACTGAGCCATGCTAGGGCATATACAAAAAGAGCAATTCTTGTGACAGATAAATGCAGCTGAACATTTTCCTGAAGAAAGTGAATCAAACATAATAAATTTGGCAGATGGAAAGCAATAATTGGCATGTATTTTATTTTAGATTAGCATGTAAGAAGTCTGTAGAACATTATTTTCTGTAATTTATTTCTCTGCTGTAAATAATATCCTACTGAAATAAGTTATTGTAAGGTTTAAAGTTATGGTAACTAATTACGGTTTAGGGTTAGGGATAGGAGTTATGGTTAGGCTTAGGTTATAACTAGGAGTTATGGTTAGGTTTAGGGGTAGGGCTAGCAGTTATGGTTAGGTTTAGGGTTAGGGCTTGGAGTTATAGTTAGGTTTAAGGTTATGGCTAGGAGTTAAGGTTAGGTTTAGGGTTATGGCTAGGAGTTATGGTTAGGTTTAGGGTTAGGTTAGGAGTTATTGTTTGGTTAAGGGCTATGGCTTGGAGTTATGGTTAGGGTTAGGGTTATGGCTAGGAGTTATGGTTAGGCTTAGAGTTATGGCTAGGAGTTATGGTTAGGTTTAAGGTTATAACTAGGAGTTATGGTTATATTTAGGGCACTGGTTTTAAAACCTGTCCTCAGACCTCCTCAACAGTCCAGATTCACAGGATTACCTTCGATGAGAGCAAGTAAAATAACCATGTTTACTAATCGTTGGAATAGAGCGCTTTCTTTCTTGGTCTTTTCCTGTGCTCCAGTTTACATATCCTCAAAATCGGTCCTGTTAGAGGCCTGAGGACAGGTTTGAAAACCAGTGATTTATGGTCATGGCTAAATGTTATGGTTATGTTTAGTTTTATGGCTAGGAATAATGGGTAAATTTATGAGTTATTGCTAGGAGGTTTGGATATGTTTAAGGTCATTAATACGTGTTATGGTTAGATTTTAACATAGTTCAGAGGACAGGGAAATGAAAAGAAACTTTGAAATTTGTTAGAAACAAATCTACTTCTTGATTGAAATTAAAAGGGTTACTGCACTGTATTTTTTGTATACATCTGTTAAAAATGCAATTCTGCTGTATTTAATGGTTCTATATAAAGTTATGTGCACATGCAGAAGGGCCCGGGAAGATTTTATATACATATATACAATTCTAGGTTTGGTTGCTCCTCTCCTGTACATGCACTCATATATCCACAAGTAGAATCAAACTCTTGTTTTCAAAAGTACCTTATTAAATTATTTAAACAAGAGAAACAGTTCTCAACCTTATAATGCTATTTAAATAAAATGTAATCATTTGTTTTTGTTGTTGTTTTATTTTAAAGGATTATGTTCAAGTAACAGAGCATACAACAGATTGTTCTGAGTATGAGCCCAGAACAAACTGACATTAAAGGGACACTGAACCCAAATTTTTTCTTTCATGATTCAGATAGAGCATGCAATGTTTATCAACTTTCTAATGTACTTCTATTATCAATTTTTCTTCGTTCTCTTGCTATCTTTATTTGAAATAGAAGGCATCTAAGCTAAGGAGCCAGCAAATTTATGGCTCAGTACCACGGACGGCACTTGTTAATTGGTACTGTCCAATCAGCAAGGACAACCAAGGTTGTTCACCAAAAATGGGCCGGCATCTAAACTTACATTCTTGCTTTTCATATAAACATACCAAGAGAATGAAGAAAATTTGATAATAGAAGTAAATTAGAAAAGTTGCTTAAAATTGCATGCTCTATCTGAATTTAGGTTCAGTGTCGCTTTAATTATTTATAAGGTCTAATCTATTTCTTTTTTGTAGCAGCCAATAGTGTTTCCAGCCTTTTCTGACTCTGCACAGATATAGGTATAAAAAATGTGCTTCATTCTCATGGTATCCTATGTGGAACGAGCAGAAATCAGGAGCTAGTTGTACACATGAGGTAAACCAATCACAAAATACTTATATGTGCAGTCAACAATCAGCAGCTAGCTCTCAATAGTACATTGCTGAGCCTACCTTCAACAAAAAATACCAAGAGAATGAAGCAAATTAGATAATAAAGTAAATTGGAAAGTTGATTAAAATTGTATGCTTTATATGAATCTTGAAATAGTTTTGGTTGTTATGTCACTTTAAGCATAAAGACTTTCCAATCTCTCCCGTGCCATATACCATATCCTTTTAATTCTGCCCCAAACCTTATTTTCATTATTAACTTCTTAACAACCATGACGTACCCTGTACGTCCCTGGTCGTTAAGGGCTTTTCGGCCTGTAATAGCAAGGGTCTCACTGCCGGTGGCACGACTGGGCTATTACAACCTCCCTTCCTCCAGCAGGTGAGAGCCGCGCAGTTAAAAAAACAATCTCCATTGAAAGACCGTCAGTCGTTAAGGGGTTAAGCCTCTGTTTCCTAAGTATTAAAGGAATATGAACCCTAAAAATGTTACTGTGAATCAGACAGAGCATAACATAAAAAAAAAAATCCAATTTACTTAATTTATCAATTTTGCTTCGTTTGCATAATATTCTGTGTTGAAGTGATATCTAGGTAGGAATCTGAATCTGAAGCTGAATTTGCTCTTGCAAATGGATAACATTCTTGAAAAGCTGCTGCATTATAGTGCTCCAGAAATGGGCTGGCTCCTAAGCATCTGCCCCTGCTTTTCAACAAAAGACACCAAGAGAACGAAGACAATTTGATCATATAAGTAAATTAGAAAGTTGTTTAAAATTGCATGCTCTATCTGTATCATGAAAGAGAAATGTTGGGTTTCATATCCCTTTAACTTAAATCTTTAATTTACATAGCATTTTCCTGTGTTTTACTATGATAATAGTTGATATTTTGGTTTGTGCACGACTCACCACTTGTTTTGCGAGCACAATGAACCCAATAATAATGTTATAAGCTTTTTCATTAAAAGTAAAGATCATTTAAAAAAGTTTTGGTGATGTTAGGGACACTAAACCCAATTTTTTTTTCATGATTTAGATAGAGCATGCAATTTTAAGCAACTTTCTAATTTACTCCTATTATCAATTTGTCTTCGTTCTCTTGATATCTTTATTTAAAAAGCAGGAATGTGATGCATAGAAGCCAGCCCATTTTTGGTTGAGAACCTGGGTTATGCTTGCTTATTGGTGGCTAAATTTCAGCCACCAATAAGCAAGCGCTATTCATGGTGCTGAACCTAAAATGGGCTGGCTGTTAAGATTTACATTCCTGCTTTTTAAATAAAGATAGCAGGAGAATAAAGAAACATTGATAATAGGAGTAAATTAGAAAGTTGCTTAAAATTGCATGTTCTATCTGAATCGTGAAAGAAAAAATATGGGTTTAGTATCCCTTTAAGATGCTTTGGTTTTACCCTATATTTGTTTCTTTAGTCTTTTGTGAGCGTACTTGTAAGTGTAATTACTGATTTAACGTTTATTCTATCTTTTCCATTTGTATAATTATAGAACAAAGTAAAACAAATAGATTTTTTATACGTTTTAGAACTGTTGAACTTTAGTCTCAATTAGGGGTGAGCGGATGTTTCGCAACATTAAAAAAAAATAATTTAATATTCATTATTTTTTTTCCAATTTCGAATGTTTATACAAGATCCTAACATTTTTTAACATACCGTAATAGCATTTCTAAAGCAATACAGGTAGCCCTCAGTTTTACGCCGGGGTTAGGCTCCAGAAGGAATGGTTGTAAATCGAAACCGTTGTAAATTGAACCCCAGTTTATAATGTAAGTCAATGGGAAGTGAGGGAGATAGGTTCCAGGCCCCTCTCAAAATTGTCATAAGTAACACCTAATACATTATTTTTAAAGCTTTGAAATGAAGACTTTAAATGCTAAACAGCATTGTAAACCTAATAAAATAATCACACAACACAGAATATATAATTAAACTAAGTTAAATAAACAAAAACAGTTCTTTCTATGCATTCCAATCTGGACTGATTTATAGACAGGAAGATCTTGTTCCTTTGAAATCTGCTCAATAGCTCAGGTCTAGTTAAACTGATTAATTTCAGCTTGCTTGGCTTTGCTGCAACACAAGCGGACAGCTCCACCTACTGGCTATTTTAATAAATGCCCTGCTTCTCAATGCTTTTCAATAGCAGTCACATGACTGGAAAAAAAGGTTGTTATTCTGAAACGGTGTAAATTGAACCGTTGTAAAACGAGGGCCACCTGTATTCTAATTATGCAATTCAAATGAGAACATTTTGATTCAATATATATTTCTAATGCTATCTTTAAACTTTATATTTGAATTGTGCAATATTCAATTTAGAAAACTTTGAATCAATATATTTGTATCTATTTTGTTTGAATTTACTAAATGCCTTCCCACATGACCTATTGAATTTCTGAATATTAAATCGAATGTTACATTCAAAATTTTGAATGGGGATTTTCAATCTAGTTATGAACATTTGAAAACAAAAGTAACATTCGAAAATAACATTCTTTTAATGAATTTTAAGTTTTTTTTGTCTTTATCAACATTCATTTGTCCAAAACAAATGTCCACATGACTATTCATTTGACTAAATGAATTGTACTTTCTACACGTTCACCCACCCTTAGAGGCCTATTTATCATATGTCTGTCGGACCTGATCCGACAGTGCGGATCAGGTCCGACAGACCTCGCTGAATACGGCGAGCAATAAGTGAGCTGCTCTTGTGAGCTGCTGGTGCAACGTCGCCCCCTGCAGACTCGCGGCCAATGTGCAGTCAGCAGGGCGGTGTCAATCACCCCGATCATACTCGATCGGGTTGAATTCCGGCAATTCCTGTCCGCCTCATCAGAGCAGGCGGACAGGGTTATGGATCAGTGGTCTTTAGATCGCTGCTTCATAACTGGTGTGCAGGCTCGCCAGAAACACGGGGCCTCGAGCTCCATTCGGAGTTTGATAGATAGGCCCCATAATCTCAAATCAGGACAATTGTACAGTTTCCACTTTTAATAAGATATTTAATGAATTGATCTTCCAACCTCTAATTAGCATATGTACTGATGACATTTTTTTCACAGGAATAATATATTTTTTTAGAAGTTAAAGGATACATTTATAATATATATTTGAACTTTCCTGAGTCTGGTCTTTTATTAAAAACAAGTAATACAATTCAGGCATTTCCATAGAAATGTCAAAGAGACATAAAATATGGATTTCTTTCTGCAGTAATAAAAAAATAATATTTTGTCAGAATACTGCAAAAATATATTTCTTTTTAATTCAAGAGTACAGTTAGGTATGATTTTGTTCCTCTCAGCAAAGAAATTATAAAGCCAATTTATTCTATATCTTCTGAAACAGTCTACAAGAAAAAAAAAAATCACTTTAAAGGGACAGTATACAGTCATATTCATATAACTGCATGTAATAGACACTACTATAAAGAATAAGATGCACAGATACCGATATAAAAATCCAGTATTAAACTGTTTAAAAACTTACTTAGAAGCTCTCAGTTTAGCTCTGTTGAAAAGGTACCTTGAAAGCCCACTGCAAGTGGGAAATAAGACACTCCCCCCCTGCTTTTGCATATGAAAAGACCCTTTAAACAAACAGAAACAAGCTGGAGTAGGTATCCGACGGTATTCTCATAAAACTTTTGGGCTTGGTTAGGAGTCTGAAAATCAGAGCAATGTTATTTAAAAATAAGCAAAACTATACATTTAAAAAAAAAAACTTTATGGGCTATATAAATAGATCTCCAAAGCATAAAGAAAACCAGCGAGCCTCCAGGCAAAGGTATAAATCCTTTATTAGACTTCCATTAGAAATAACAGTAAAATAAAAACTGCACGACAAGCAGTGCTGTCAGCCTTTCATCTGATGCGTTTCGGCTGAAATAGCACTGTGATTAGTCTAATTATGAGAGGCTGAAATTCATTAAATTAACATAGTAAATAGTAACAAATGAGCATCAAAAAATGATTTCAATAGCCTAACAGGGTAGTGGTAATGTTACAAATGGGTCATTCATTGAAAATAGACTTTACATATTCAAAAAACTCTACACTATATAACATACACTAAAACACAATTCAAAATATCTTATTGAAAAAGACTAATTCAATACCAAACTAAGGAAAACACATATTCCATTAGGCATACAATATAAATGCTAATTTTATAGGTATTTATTAGAAGAAAATTGGAACTGTAAGTGGAGTAATAAAAAATGAAGGACTATGAGTTTAACTTGGTCAATATAGACCCCAGGACTCAGGAGTTAAACCCGTTTCCAAAAATTGATAATATCACCACTAATGTTAAATCCCAGTGGTCTTCTGGTCCTAAGAAGAAATATCCAGAAAGCCTCCCTGTAATACATTTTAGCTATTTTATCACCACCCCTGGGACTAACTTTATGGGCTATATAAATAGATCATCTACAAAACATTTATGCAAAGAAAAAATGAGTGTATAATGTCCCTTTAAAGGGAGTTTGTTAAGGTTGATGTTAAACTTTAACAGCTTTGTAAAATATTATCGTTCTACATAGCACTTAACTTTTATTCACTTGTGGATTCTTGTAAATATACAATAAAGTTACATTTTTTCCAGACTATACAAGTGTTTAGTTTCCAGGGACAATATTACATTTTAAACAAAACAAATAGGGTTCATGGAATAAACATGATCTAACAATCTTCCTCATAACTGTTATGATAAAAACAAATTACTTTGTAGAAAAAATGTATTTTATTACAAATAGTTTATACTCGATATATGAAACTTACTAAACTGCTAAGAAGCACTTTGAACTGTTCATTTTTATACATGCAGTTTATATGCATAGCAATTATTCTACAGCACAGAAGTAGCTTCTGAAAATTAGAATAAATGTTAAAAGCAACTCAGATATCATTCTAGAGTGGTGTTATCTGTGATTTAAAAAAAAAAAAAAATGTCTAGATTTACTAAAAATCTCTGCACCTAGAGCCTCACCACTCACCCTATTTTTCTATAAAGCCCAATTACTAGAGGTTTGTTAGTGAATCTAGACTACTGAATCACTTTTAACTGAAAACGTTATATTAATCTTGCTGTACATTTGAAAGATTTTTTTAATCTATTATCTGTATGATCTAAAACCTTTTCAGATGACATTACTATAGTCATTGTCATACCACATAATATTTGAAGGATACTGAGTAACTGTGTAGACACAGCCAGCAGAAGAAATTACACTCACAGATTGCGACTTACTAGCAGGGAAAAACAATTAATGAAAAAGTCTGGATTTCTGAATAATTCAAGATTTTGGAAATTTAGATTTGGGGATTTGCACTTGTGCGTGTATGAGTGTATGTATGAGTGTGTCTGTGTGTGTCTTTGTGTATGTGTATGTCTGTGTGTGTATGTGTATGTGTATGTGTATATGTGTGTGATTGTCTATGTGTATGTGTCTATCCATTTTTTTCCTACTGTTTCATAAGTCCTGTCCCTTTAATCTGACGTTGGACAATATTCTGTATTTCTACTTTTTGTGGAGTTTCATTCTGGGATAATTTAATTCAGCTTAAATAGACAGAAACATGGGGATAGATCATCTTTGTCAATTTAAAAAACAGTAGGGCATAGTGTGTCAAAGATTTGATCACTGGCTGGGTTAAGGGTAAAAAGAATCATAAAAAGAACTATATTTCATATCCTTTATATAGAGCATTACTGCTCTATCTCACAGTGAGAAAAGTAATAAATTTACTTTGAAGAATTGTCCAGGATAGTTTGCTAAATATTAGACTTGTGCAGCAAAGAAATTTTGTTTTGGATGGAATTTTCTTTATGAATATATGGGGACATTTGTTTCCCTGAATATATTTATTGGCTGCACTTTTCGTTATTCATTTTGTGTAAAACTAAAAGAATAATGAATTTTAGTTAAACATTTACATTTTTTTTTTTTTTTTTTTAAAGTTCACCTGTAGCTAAAATACTTACCCTAACACTCTAACCCAATCCTCTTCTTGCCAGGGCACGGCCGCGTTAACAGGATGCTTAACGCACTTGGCTCCCAGAAGAGCGCATTAGGGTAAGTATTATACCCATAAAAAGTAATTTAAACGAAACCAATGAATACTGAAGCATTTAATTTGTTTTCTTTAAATTATGCTGGTGCATTCAATCGGATATTTGTTTTCGTTTACATAAACGAATATCTATTTTTCTTTACACATGTGTATTTGTAATTAAACTAATGCACATCCCTACTAAATATTGCATTTGTGATCAGATTAGCTGAAATACCAGAATATGAGGAGCTGTGTGTCTGCTCAGATTCATACTTTTTTGTGTTGTCTTTATGTTAGATACTAATATATAATTCACCTACGATGGTTATTGTCTAAGGAATTTTTTTTTGTATAGTACCTAACCAGAGTACAGTTATTTAACCCAAATGGATATCTTTGCCCAAATACATAAAAAGTTCAAAACTTTGTTTTTATTTTCTAAAAATGAAAGGGTAGAATTTTATTGTTTCAATTACTGCTAATTACTACAAGGGTTTTGAAAACAGCTGACTTACAAATTGGTTTGAATCATTGTTATATGTGTTATATGTGCTTATTTATATTATAATTATATATTTTTTCATTTTTGTTTCTTAAAAAAAATATACATATTAATATATATATATATATAAATATAAATACATATATATATATATACTGTATATATATATATATATATATATATATATACACTGTATATATATATATATATATATATATAAAAATATATATATATCACATTTTCTGCATCTGAATTCTTATGAAAACTTCTACACCTTTAATTTTCGTTCTTTCCTTTGAAGTTTGTGAAATATTCTAACATAATAATAATATAAAACAAGGTGTGTAGCAATCAAAACTAAGCTGTATAGTGTGAGGTAATAATACTATAAGAGCAATGTGGTACTACAAAGTAACTTGATACCCTCAGTTTTCTAAAAATGAGAATTTTGAGTAAGAAATATTCATAATAAGTAGATAACTAAAAATAAAAAAGGATTTCATAACAATAGTGCCAAATATAACAGAAACATTACTAAATATAGCAGGCACACTTACTTGTACTACTTCAACTAAGTTTACTGTAATTGATAATCTGCTAAAACAAGAATTCCGTTTGGATATGGCTTTAGGGTGCACATTTTCTTAAATCTTAACTGGTTTTAAAATTCCAAAATGCATTCAAAACTATTTTTGTAATATACTATCCTGATGGCCTTAAATATGTTATTTAGTCTCTTCCGTAACCCTGTCATTGTTTATCTAGATTTGAAAATAAAGTTGTTCTGATCAAAAAAAATATTTTTTAGTGTCCTTGTCTCTAGGAAGCTAATATATTATAATTGTTTCCGCTTTCAAGGGCAGCAGTTAGTTAAGTAAAACAGGACTAAAAGTGCATTACAAATTGTGACCTGAGTCTTGTGCTCCTCACATGACTGGTATCCTGGTCAAAATGTTCAATTATTTTAAGAAAAAAACAAAAACAAAAACATATTTATGGGAATTATTCACTCATCCAAAATAGTCCAAACAATTATAAATAGTCATTCATATGAATAAAGGTTTTATCCAAAAGTAATTTTTTTATAATTAAAAATATAAAATAAACTTGAAAATGTAGCACAAACTTAGCCGAATTACTCTACAATCCCAGTATATATAGCTTCAGATGCTTCTTAACCCCTTGATTGCTAACGACGGCTCTGAGACATCGCAGAGTTTCCCACTCAGGTGCTCAGAGCCGTCACTAGCACTCACTCTCCCACCTTGAGGGAGATCTGGGGGCTCCCACCCGCTCCTACCCCGGCACATTCACGTTTTGCCTGGTGACGTCACGCACAATGACGTGATGACGTCACAGCGCAACTTTATTAACAAAATACAATAACAAGTATAGGGAAAGGGGGCATGCTGCTTAGAAGCCTGTATCTCAGGCATCTAAGTATCTACAGACCCCCAAGACCTACCATTGAAAAGGTAATCGCCTAACCTTTCCAGCTGTATAAGTCTTGGTGATCTGAAAAAAAAGAAGTAAAAAAAAATATTTAAAAAAATTAAAAATTTAAAAAAACTCTCAAATCAGCTTAGCACCCAGGTAGGAAAGTTTTTAGCACTCAAAGGGTATTCAGAGAGGCTTACAATCTCTCCTGTTTTTTATTCTACACAAAAAAAAATCTAGAACTGCCTGTCTCACTGCTGCAACTATCTATATTTGAAAAATCAATAATGTAAGCATAGGGGCTGGCCCATTTTTGGTTCAGCACCTGGGTAGCGCTTGCTGATTGGTGTCTAAATGTAGAAACCAATCAGCAAGCACTACCCAGGGTGCTGAATCAAAAATGGGCCGACTCCTAAGCTTACATTCCAACCTTTTCAAATTAAGATACAAAGAGAACAAAAATATTGATAATAGGAGGAAATTAGAAAGTTGCTTAAAATGGCCTGCTCTGTCTGAATCATGAACATTTAATTTTGACTATATTATCCCTTTAATTTAAAAAGACATTGTAGTTAACTATTTTTCTTTGCTTCATTTAAAAGATATTTTGTTTTCTTTAAAACCCAACATTCTTTATTTACACTTTAGAGGCTGTTTCTCTCCACTATTAGTAATAAAGCATTGGCAGTTGTCTCTATCAACCAGTTAGGATTCACAGGGACTACAAAACCAATGCTGCTGGATTAGGTTTGATTTAAAATGAATAGAAAAAAATAACTATTTAAAGAAAAGGAAATTTCGCAGTCAGGGACAAATCACTTTCGCTCTCTTCTTCCTTGGTCAAGATCACTGGAGGTAAAACACATTAGAAGACAAAGTGCCTGCTGTATTGTAGAATAGCAGAGAGCCCCCATGTGCCGCTGCTTATGCTGTGTACCCACCTACAATATGGAAATTCAGCTTCTTCAAGGCTGCAGAATTAAGCAGTGAATCACGTGTGACTGTTTCCTTTGCAGAGATGCTAAATTAACATATTGCAGGTGGCAGCACGGTTTAATCAGAGGCACATGAGTTTGTATCCCACATTACTGCGGGCAGTAGCTTCTACTTTGGAAGGAAGAAAATGCAGAAGATGAATTGAGTGGGGTAAACAAAGGGTTTCAAAATGATTCATAGATGGAGACAGATCTATAAAACAGGTATCTATATTTTTTAGAGGCAACAACACAATAATATTATTAGAACAAATAAACAGACACAGTGACTTCAATGAAAACACAGTTCCCAGCATGGCTCATTGCTTCCTCCTGAAATCAAATAATTGATCCTCTTCTTAAGAAAATGTGAGAGACAGAAGTGGGTCAGCTGTGAGATTGTGAAGTCCCAGCTTTGCTAAACACACCTGTTATAAGTACTTCAATCATATGAATACTGTTAGTGATTGTGAGTTTGATACATGGCACCCTCTATACTTTATTGTTACAAACAATGTTTTCTGTCATAAAAAATGTAACAATGCATTGTGGGAATGTAGGTCTCTGGTTATACGCAGAGGTTTTGCATCCTCTCATTCTGAAGCTGTGAGTTCAGCCTGTGTCAGGCATAAAACAAAGCAAATTCTAATGAGCCACTAACATTTGCTGAATTGGATGCAAATCTCACTGGTGTTCCCTCTGCTTTCTCTTGTTATTAAATGTTAATACAAGGCTTTGCTAGTGCAGCATGCTGAGAGGCAACATGCAGGGAACTTTAATATGCTGTACTGGATAGAGGAAATGAGCACTCTCTGGCCAAAAGTCACCCCATGCTGTTCTGCGGAAAGCTTCAGCGCTTTATTCTAGGTTTCTTCTCCAGAAGGCATCCTTTGCAAGTCAAATTACTTGTCATTTTACAGCAGTTCCCTCTATGTGTGTGTGTGTATGTATATATATATAAATATATATATATATATATATATATATATATATATATATATATATATATATATATATATATACGTTGATTGGAGTAGCTGTGTTAGTCCAGAGATTTAGATATCAAAATAACAAGAGTATTGCATTGAGCAATGATACTTTTATATTGGACTAACTATACATTTATAAGATGACAAGCTTTCGGAAGAGTGTTTTCCTTTTTCAAGTCTGAAGCAACACTGACCAATTTGATGGAATTTATAGATTATATCTTAAAACACAGGCTAAAAAGACAAAGTGTTACAGAGGTCTGAATGCAGGGGGAGGAGGGGTGTCGTAAAAATCATGATGGGGGTTTAGGAGACAGGCAGATAGTGTCATTAAAAAAGATTACAGGCAGGGGAAATATATGGTAATACAAAAAGCATATACTGACATAAAGTTATATATTAACATAGAATCCATATGAATAAAGATGGGAAATTAGGTATACAGGGGAATATAAAATAGTCAAAAAAGGAGAAAGGAAAGCAAGATAAAAAAGGGGAATAATAATGCCAAAAGTGTGGACATAGGCTTACCTGCGTACCTATGCATAGAGAGTGTGGAATATACAATGTAATTGACTACAGTAAATTAAAGTACATTACAAAAAATTTTGATAATGGGTTAAGAAACCAGAGTCCACATTTAGTCCAGAATTTAGCAAGTTGAAGTGCATTATCATTTTCATTTCAAAGGTTTTTCTTTCCATGGTGGTTTTGAAGTTGCCTCTGAGAATCTTGATTTTGAGGTTTTGGATGGAGTGGTCAGGTTGGGTGAAATGGTGACCAACATGGGTACAGTATTTTGTTTCACAGTGCTTTTTTATTGAGTGTCTGTGTAAGTTCATCCGAAGGTGCAGTTTTTGGCTTGTTTCTCCAATATATTCTTAACCCATTATCAAAATTTTTTGTAATGTACTTTCATATACTGTAGTCAATTACATTGTATATTCCACTCTCTCTATGCATTTGTACGCAGGTAAGCCTATGTTCACACGTTTGTCATTATTATTATTCCCCTTTTTTTCTTTCTTTCTTTCTTTCTTTCCTTTCTCCTTTTTTGACTATTTTATATTCCCCTGTATACCTAATTTCCCATCTTTATTCATATGGATTCTATGTTGATATATAACTTTATGTCAGTATATGCTTTGTGTATTACAATATATTTCCCCTGCCTGTAATCTTTTTTACTGACACCATCTGACTATCTCCTAAACCCCCATCATGATTTTTATGACACCCCCTCCTTCCCCTGCATTCAGACCTCTGTAACACTTTGTCTTTTTAGCCTGTGTTTTAAGATATAATCTGTAAATTCCATCAAATTGGTCAGTATTGCTTCAGACTTGAAAAAGGAAGACACTCTTCCGAAAGCTTGTCATCTTATAAATGTATAGTTAGTCCAATATAAAAGTATCATTGCTCAATGCAATACTCTTGTTATTTTGATATATATATATTATTTTTTATTATTATTATACTTTATTAATAAAGTACCAACAAATTCCGCAGAGCTCTCCATAGGTGCAAAAGATAAAAGTATAACGTTGATACAATATTTTTAAGAGACAGGACAAATTTATCAAACAAATACATGTGGAATTGAGGGCCCTATTCCCATGGTAACTTACAATCTAGAAGGGTAGGAGAGTGAGAAACAGGAGGTGGGGACTGAAAAGGTAAGAATGATGTTAGTACAGAGTTATATGAGGGTAATTATTAGGTAAGTGGGATTCATTTGTTACTGAGTTGGATGGTATGCTTTCTTGAAGAAAAATGTCTTTAGGAAGTGTTTAAAGGAGGAAAGATTAGGGAAAAGTCAGACAGTGCAAGGAAGTGCATTCCAGTGGGTTGGTGCCACACAAGAGAAGTCCTGCAGTCTAGCATGGGAGGAGATTATGGTAGAAGATGCAAGGAGCAGGTTATTGTTGGACCTTAGGGGGCGGACTGAAGTCTATTTGTTTATTAGTGAGGACATTTTGGGGGGAAGCGTTGGTAAGGACTTTGTAGGTCAGGTTGAGAATTTTTAATTTAATTCTGCTGTAAACGGGGGGTAAGTGAAAGGACTCACAGAGAGGTGTAGCAGATTCAGAGCGGTGAGAAAGTTGAATTAGCGGCAGGAAAGTTGGATTAGCCAGGCAGAGGCATTTAAAATGGATTAAAGTGGGGAGAGGCGGGAGAGAGTAAGGTCAATTAATAGGTTATTACAGTAGTCAAGTCAGGAAATTACCAAGGAGTGGATTAGTTGCTTAGTGGTGTCAGCGCTCAGAAACAGACACATTTTAGATATATTGTGTAGGTGGTTGCAGCAGGATGAAGAGACTAATTGGATTTTAGGAATGAAGGACAGATTAGAGTCAAGTGTAATTCTTAAACCTTCAGCAAGTAGTTGAGTAATGGAGGATCGTCTAAAACGTTTTTTTAATATCCATGTGATAAAAATACTGAATCAATACAAAACAAACTCTAAATCTAGTTAATAAGGATATTGCACATATAATCAAGTGACGTCTCCCTTTTATAAAATTTAAGAAATAAAAATAATGTGAATATAGATATAAAAAGTGTACAGCACCAATGCAGTTGATCAGATTAAATAGAACAATGAAAACAGTGGCAATATTTTACAATTTCAAATGCATATCAGAGACATAAAAACACATTGATAATATCTAAAAACAGCAATGTCAATGTACAAAATAATTAGCAACAAAGATCTATTTGATAATAATGCAGTTTACAGCGGTGCTAAGATGTTGCCAATTTCTCACAACTCTTAGGTGGGTAAGTGACAAGGGGTCTGTCTATCAAATATATTCGCCTTAGTTTAACCACCTTGTTTGGCAACCTAAAGCTGCCACCTCTATCTTCAAACGTAGTATTTAGTTATTGCTTATTGCTTTGAAAGTTCCGGTGTCGCGTTACTGACAATGCCGATATCAGCGTGTGGGGGAGAATACATATAAAGCCGTAGACAGCATGTCAGTTTATAGTATAGCAAATCACCAAGTGTCTCATGGAGTATATTCACTGTTCCACTTGTGTGCGATGGGATGTTACCTTACTGTCCAGTACCCTTCTTGAATGGGGGGCACTTAGCCACATTCACGGGTCTCTTCAGCGTCCTCAGCGTCCTACTCCGACACTGCCCTCTTCACTGCGATTCAGTGGGGAGGTCACGTGACGAATGATGTCACTGGAAAACAGGTAGTCCTTCAGCAAAATTTCCTCTTCACACGCTAGTAGCATAAGTTTCAGCACTTAGTAGAGCAGTTTGTGAACGGCCGTTCAAACATCCAAGTTTTTAGACCTCCGTCTATAGATTAGACTCCTCAGGTCAAGGAAAGTGCAAAATTAATGTAGAAGTGTATCTGATTGTTGACGCGTTTCGCCAAGTCAAGTGTAACTTTGAGGCAGTGGACTTAGGGTTATGGGGAGATAGTAACATATATTTATATATATATATATATATATATATATATATATATATATATATATATATATATATATAAATATCCTCCATCCTATGTATATAAAGAGAGAGAGAAAAACAGATTGGAGTCAAGTGTAACTTAGAGGCAGCAGACTTAGGGTTTGGAGATAGTGATATATTTATATATATATATATATATATATATATATATATATATAGAGAGAGAGAGAGAGAGAGAGAGATAGAGAGAGAGAGAAAGAGAGAGAGAGAGAAAGAGAGAAAGAGAGAGAGAGAGATAGAACGCAGAAATGGGCCGCACTTTCAGACTGTGTATTTCTAAGTCACTGTGACCCCATAGACCTGAATACTTACAGACAGCTGTACAGTTCCCAGCAACTCTGCACAACTCCCAGCAGACTTTTAAGCCCAGAGACCCAAAGGGAAACTTACAAAAATTATCAACACGACACATAAAAAACCTGGCACTCACCAGCAGCAGGCACACAGTAATATTTAAAAGAAAAATGAGAGAGTTAATTGTATACCCTGTCCGGTCTGAGAGTGCAGTCCATTTCTGTGTTTATAGAGAAATTACAGGTGTCACTATGGTTGGGTCTCGGTTTATTTGAAATGATGCATTGTGTCGCTGCTTCGTTAGGGTACCACGAGGGAAGAGACCTTGACATGATAAATATTACTGAGTACCTGCTGTGCCAGGTGTTCTGTGTGTTTATATTATATATATATATATCACTCTGCACATTTTTTTCTTTTTAATTTACCTTGGGAATTACTTTTTTGAAATGTACTTTCCAACTTCCTTTAAAAAAAACAAGATATATGTCATAACAAAAGACTATAAACTGTAATGGAAATATGTTTGAGGGCAAGCAAAGAACAAACATCCAGTACATAAATAATGTGCAAACATTTTTTTCACTATGCTCAGCATATTATCTTTTAATGCAGCCTGTTTCTTGTTGTAAAACAGCTCAATAAAAGTTATTTTTAACCCTTTATTTGCTTGTAAATCTGCAGTATGACCTTTCCTACCTCAAGTACCGCTAGGTGCAGTTGTGTTTAATGTTTAAAAAGGGGTTGGCTGTATATAGTACCATACAAAAGTGCAGCTTCAAGTTGGTTTTCTTCTTCATCAAAACAATTGGTGAATTTCTTACAAATGATCTAAGTCAAAGAGTTTATAAATTGCAAACAGGTGAACTTCCTCTGTATCTTGGTGTCTTTGTTTAGCACCTAACTAAATTATATGTAATTGTGTGAGATGACTAGAGGGCATTGGGCAAAGTAAAAAATGAATTTACTGTTATGATTATACCAGATGTATTAAAGGGATAGAGCATGGAATTTTAAACAACTTTCCATTTTACTCATATTATAAAAATCTAATTTACGTCATTCTCTTATTATCCTTTGTTGAAAAACATACATAGGATCAGGAACAGCGATGGACTACTGGGTGCTAGCTGCTGATTGGTGGCTGCAGTTATATCCCTCTTGCCATTGGCTCACCTATGTTCAGGTAGCTCCTAGTAGTGCATTGCTGCTCCTTCAATAAAGGCTACCAAGAGAATGAAGCAAATTTGATAATAGAAGAAAATTGGAAAGTTGTTTAAAATTGTTTGTTCTGGCTGAATAATGAAAGAAAAATGGGTTTTATGTTCCTTTAACAACAGAAATATAAAATAAATATGGTAAAAATAATGGATTAAAATAATTTTTAATGTATAATTAAAGGGACATTAAACCCAAAATATTTATTTCATTATTTCATTATTCAGATAGAGAATACAATTTTATCTATTATCTATTATCAAATTTGCTTCCTTCTTATGATATTCTTTGTTGAAGAGATATCTAGGTAGGTAGCGTGCACATGCCTGAAGCCCTACATGACAGGATATAATGCAGCCATCTAGTGCTCTTGCTAATGTATAACATTGTTGCAAAACTGTTGCCATATAGTTCTGTAGACACGTGCACGCTCCTGAGCTTATATCCTTGCATTTTCCATCAACAACTAAAATACCATGAGATATATTCCAAATTAATTCATGTTTTTGTTTTTTTTTGTTTTTATTTAAAGGGACATGAAACCCAAAATATTTCTTTCATGATTTAGATAGAGACTACAATTTTACTTTCCAATTTACTTCTATTATCTAATTTGCTTCATTCAAAGGTGTCCTTTGTTGAATGAATAGCATTGCACATGGGTGAGCTAATAACATGAGGAATCTATGTACAGCCACCAATCAGCAGCTACTGAGCATATTTAGATATGCTTTTAAACAAATTATATCAAGAGAATGAAGCAAACTTGAAAATAAAATGGAAAGTTGTTTAAAATCGCATGCTTTTTCTAAATCATTAAAGAAAAAATATGGGTTTAATGCCCCTTTAAGGACATTTTTGGAGGACATTTCAATCAGTAAGGCAGCTCAATTTTTGCTTGGCTTTTTTCTTTATTTTTTAACTATATCAAATCATTAGATATTGCAGAGGATTTTTTAAGCCATTAAAAGCATATACAAGCTTTTTGGATGGGCTTTTGCATATTTTTTTTAACAGTTTTGACCACTAAAAAAAACAACAACATTTTGACCTGTTTTGAACAGCGTATCTTTATTTCTTTATTGCTGTTTGGTTAATTGGACAAATATGGCAATTTCGACACTTCAACTGTAGAATGAATGTTCCCCTTGACATTGTTCTAACATTACTATTTTTTTCAAAGAGTTAAAATTAATATTACAATGTTAAATTTAACTATTCAAAAATGTAATGTTAAGATTTAAATATTACATTAGGATACTGATTCTCATAGATTTTCATAAAAGTCTAAGAGAATGAACATTCACGTTAATAAATCAATATTCAAATTTTATATTTTCTAAAAATGCACGTTCAACATTTATAACTCATTTAGAATGAATGAACATAGCCAAGTATTACAATTTTTAACATCTACCTAGTATTACTAAAGACCAGGGAGCCGATTTAACATTGTGCGAGCGGACATGACCCGATATTGCGGATCATGTCCGCTGTACATCGATAAATGCCGACAGCATATGCTGTCAGCATTATTATTGCACCAGCAGTTCTTGTGAACTGCTGGTGAAATGCCGCCCCCTGCAGATTTGCTGGCCAAGCAGGGGATGTCAATCAACCCTATCGTATTCAATCGGGTTGATTTCCGGCGATGTCTGTCTGCCGCCTCAGAACAGGCGGACAGGTTATGGAGCAGCAGTCTTTAGACCGCTGCTTCATAACTTGTGTTTCTGGTGAGCCTGAAGGCTCGCCAGAAACACGGGGCGTCAAGCTCCATACGGCATTCTATTAGAACACACTTCACATAAAAGCATTTCTTCTTAGTAATATAAGGGTCCTTAACAACTTTACTTTAGAAAAAAAAGATATCTATTGATTTTAAGAAGAAAAGCACCATTAAAATCTATGGAGATGTTTGCAGATAAATCATTTGAAAAGTTGTTCTAAAGGATTCTAATTGACTCCATAATTAGCTGCAGATTTAGCAGAGTTCTGCAGAGAGCTTAGGGAAATGGGAAGGGTAAAAAATGCCAAATAAATTGTTCATGGTTAAAGGACCACTAAACATAGTAGATTTACATAATAAACAAATGGCAGCAACCAATCACAAATGCATATACGTACCATGTGACAGCCAGAAACCAATCACAAATGCATATACGTATATTCTGTGAACTCCTGCACATGCTCAGTATGAGCTGGTGACTCAAAAAGTGTAAATATAAAAAGACTGTGCACATTTTGTTAAAATTGTTTAAAATATTATGCTCTGTCATGAAAGTTTAATTTTGACTTGAGTGTCCTTTTAAAGGGACATTATACACTAGATTTTTCTTTGCATAAATGTTTTGTAGAAAACAAAATGTATAGTTTTGCTTATTTTAAAATAACATTGCTCTGATTTTTCAGACTCCTAACCAAGCCCCAAAGTTTTAGGAGAATACTGACGTATACCTACTCCAGCTTGCTCCTGTTTGTGTAAAGAGTCTTCTCATATGCAGAGGGAGGGGGAGTGTCTGCTTTTTTGCTATTGAAGCACTTGCAGTGGGTGTTCCAGCTAATCTTTTTAACAGAGCTAAACTGGGAGCTTCTAAGTAAGTTTTTAAACAGTTTTATACTGGATTTTTATATCAGTATCTGTGCATATTATTCTTTATAGTAGTAACATGCAGTTAAATGAAAATTAGTGTATACTGTCCCTTTAAGCTTCAATAGCTGAAGCACACAGCTATGTATGCTACTAAAAACAAGGATTGTAAGAAAGTAGCTAGAGATGCCAGAAAAAGAGTTAAAAATTGTAAAATTTATGAAAATACAGATAGGTTGTGTACAAATATAGCAGCACTATTCTAGCATTGTTATATTTATAAGGAGGACATACTGTTATATATTCTGCTGATACATTTCTGAAATCCATAAAAGGTCACCATAGACAGAATGGAGCCGCTGAACAATGATATCTCAAAATCACATGATTTTTCTATTTTTTTCTATGGCTGGGAGCTGAATGCAAAGGTAAGGAAATGACTCTGCTCTAAGAAAATATAGATTCCTCTGGGCAGAACTCTTTGTTTAATATTTTCTATTTGTATCAATACAATACCGTTCCATATGGCTATGAAATACAGATATCACCAGGCCTGGTTTGTGCATATTTTGCAAAGAGAGATTATGGAAATATGGAGTGGCATTTGTAAAGCTGCAGATCCAGCATTTCAAGCTTGGGAAATTGGGTCTGAAACACTAGTTAAGTAGCTGCTGTCTTATGACCACTGCTACCTCCAGAAGTTATACCATCCCAATCAGACAAGATCAGCTTGACTGACAAGCCCTGCTCTCAAGTAATTGGTTTTGTGAAAACAGGGGTCGTAGCTGCAGAAGCAATTGCTTGTGCAATGTTAACTGTTGGGTAGACGGTGCTGCCCACTCTCCGCAATGGAAAACTTGGCAGTTGGAACTATGATAAATGTGGGTTAGAAGGTCAACATCTTAGCAGATAGATGGGCCTTTTAATTGTCATCTGCTGGAAAAATCTATGTTTTATGGTCGATACCAGGGCTTGACAAACCCAGGAGCTTATTCTCTATATAGATATATATGTATATATATATATATATATATATATATATATATATATATATATATATATATATATATATATATATTTGCTAAATATTCTTAGTGACTCCTAAAACAGATTTTCACTCTTGAATAATTGATTGCTTGGCATTCTAACATGTATCCAGCTCTTTATAGGTGATTGCGTTTCAACAAATTAGTTAAAAATAACAAAAATTGTCATAATGTTAATTTGACCTATATCACATGTAACATTCAAATTTCATAAACTAAAAAAGAGAGAAGCACTCAACCAGGGAACGACAACAGCGTAATAGCTTGTTCTATGGCTAGTTACCACCCCAGAAGCAGCCTCTTTTTGCCCAGCATGTGCCTTTCACGGAGAAGGACTTTCCTGTTGTATATCAGTCTGATACTGACTAAACAGTACATTCCAGCCCTGTATACAAGATCAGTGGTTGCTAGTTGCACAATTATTAGCCATTTTCTGCTGTATCTTAGACTGTAATAAGTAACTGGGATAAATAGCAAAAGAGAAGGAGAATGAGTAGTGAGATTTTTTTTGGGGGGGTGGGAGAAAGACGAGGAGAAAACTGTTCATTGGAAAGAAGATATAAATGTGTGTGTATATATATATATATATATATATATATATGGTATTTATTTATACGCTATTTATATACCTTGAGCCAATTATATACCAGACAATATGTAATGGGAAATAGTTACATTCCACATGTTGATTAATAAATCTGCCATTTCAAGTTAAGAAAAAGGAAAAGAATGGAATTATTGTAAAAAAATGACCACGTTAAATCAGCTGCTACAGATCATCCTTATAGGCACAAACAAATGTCCTCATTGTACTATGCTATTTTTGTTAATAACCTCAGCTTGAATCTTAGTGGACACAATTTTATTATCTGCAACATTAAAGGACATTCAAAATTTAAATGCACAGAGATGAATTACATGTTTAAATAGAAACACATTTGCAATATTCATGTATTGGCAAAAATACTTCTAGTGAAAGTTATCACTTTTTCAGTGATCGCCTTTTTCTATGCACGTGCATGTGAAGCATAGCTAGATATTTTCAGTGCACCAGCATTTTAAATACTGCAGCTGCTCATAGCACCAGTGGGGCTTGTATCAAGTCAGCAATTAATAAATTGAGTCATTACCAGATGATACAAGCAACCTGGGCTTTCTGAACAAATGCACAGTGAATACTACCATACAATCTATTAGAAACATTTTTCCTAATACATGTATATTACAAAAATGATTCTATTCAAAACTGAAATGCAATTTTGGCTGCAATGTCCCTTTAAGATTCTTTTAGAAAATGGCTAATTTCAGAAGTTAACCAGTTTAGGACTAGATTATGAATGGCGTGCTATCTTTATCGCATAAGCAATATCAGGTTTTTGTGGCCATTTGCCGTAAGTTAAATTCTGCCTGTATTACAAGTTGAAAGCAAATGCAAACGCGACAGCTCAATCGCGATTTACTCTAGAATGATTACTGGCACTTCAGAGCTCTGGTAACTGTTATGCAAGTCAAAAAAGTGTCACAAAATACATCAAAAATGCATTTAAAAGTACAGTTACACTCACAATAACACTATAACACTAGTGTGGCCAAAAGTGCCTTTACACAGGGATCCATAGAAACACATGTATAAATATATATATATAAAATGAGTAAAGAAAGGATAGCTGGTCTGGAAGTAATGCTTCAAAATTCTTGTTTATTCAGTAATTATCAAGACATCAAATGGTCTGTCCTGTGCAGGAAAAGGCCTGACACGTTTCGCGCATGCGCACATGCGCTTCATCAGAAGCTCTCTCTCTCTCTCTCTCTCTCTCTATATATATATATATATATACACATATATGTGCGTGTATTTCTATACATTTGTATATACTTATCTATATGTGTATTTATGTATTTACAGATATATATATACACACATATATCTCAATGCTAAATATTGTTAAGGTATTTTAGATTCTAGAAACCTATGATTGGAAATAAACGTAATTGAATGTGCCACAAATTATAGATGCACACTGATTTTTTTTTTTTTTTAAATTTGTAATGGTTCAAATAGAGTGTACATTTTTAAAAAAAGAAATCCCAGGGATTTTTTTCAGGTATGTTCTACCTGAATCATAAAAGTTTGATTTTTACTTCAAAATCCCCTTTAAATACTGTCTGCTTACAGAAGAATTTGAGATTTCATTTTTATAGCTTTATTTGTATTATTTCACTCCTGGGGGTCGATCCGATATAGATCGTAGTTTGCGGCGCAAGCGAGGGAACCCGCATCACCCGCAGTTTCAGCTCGCAACTCGAGCTATCCCATATATGTCGCCGTCAGATGCTAACGTGCCGTAAGTCTGATAAACCAGCGATGTCCAGAAATCTGCGCAAGTACAAATTTCTGGCATCGCCAGTGACTTGCGGCACGTTAGAAACTGCCGGCGCCTACAAAACCTGACTAAAGTCTAAATTACCCGCACTGTCTAACACGCCTCCCTAACATAGCCCGACACGTCTAACATGCCTCCCTAACATAGCCCGACACGTCTAACCCTCTATCCGCTATCCCCCCTCACTAGCCTAACAATAAAATATGTATTAACCCCTAAACCGCCGCTCCCGGAGCCCGCCGCTACCTAATAAAGTTATTAACCCCTAAAACGCCGCCAGCTATATTAAATCTATAACCCCCTAAAGTGAGCCCCTAACACCGCCGCCATCTACCTTACCTACCCCCTAAAGTGAGCCCCTACCCCGCCGCTATCTATTTTAAAATTATTAACCCCTAATCTAATCCCCCTACCCCGCCGCCATCTATATTAAATTATTTAACCCCTAAAATACTAAACTATCCCTACCACTAAACCTAAATCTAACCCTACAAATAGCCCTGAAAAGGGCTTTTTGTGTGGCATTGCCCCAAAGTAACAGCTCTTTTGCCAGCCCTTAAAAGGGATTTTGGCGGGGCTTTTTCACAAAGTAAACTGCTCTTTTGCCTACAATCTACATCCCCCTACACCGCAGCCACCTATAATAAATGTATTAACCCCTAATCTAATCCCCCTACACCGCCGCCAGCTATATTAACTATATTAACCCTAATTATATTAGGGTTAATATAGTTAATATAGTTATTATATTATATATATTAACTATATTAACCCTAATTATATTAGGGTTAATATAGTTAATATCGTTATTATATTATATATATATTAAGTATAATAACGCTATCTAACTCTAACATCCTAACTAAACTCTTATTAAAATAAATCTAATATTAATATTATTAATTAAAATATTCCAATTTAAATCTAAATACTTACCTATAAAATAAACCCTAAGATAGCTACAATATAATTAATAATTACATTATAGCTATGTTAGGGTTTATATTTATTTTACAGGTAAATTGTTAATTATTTTAACTAGGTATAATAGCTATTAAATAGTTATTAACTATTTAATAGCTACCTAATTAAAATAATTACCCAATTACCTGTAAAATAAATCCTAACCTAAGTTACAAATACACCTACACTATCAATAAATTAAATAAACTACAAATATCTATCTAAAAATACAATTAAATAATCTAAACTAAATTACAAAAAAACAAACAAACACTAAATTAAAAAAAATAAAAAAAAGATTACAAGATTTTTAAGATAATTACACCTATTCTAAGCCCCCTAATAAAATAATAAAGCCCCCCAAAATAAAAAAAATCCCTACCCTATTCTAAATTAAAAAAAGTTCAAAGCTCTTTTACCTTACCAGCCCTTAAAAGGGCCTTTTGTGGGGGCATGACCCAAAGAAAACTGCTCTTTTGCCTGCAAAAAAAAAACACAATACCACCCCCCAACATTACAACCCACCACCCACATACCCCTAATCTAACCCAAACCCCCCTTAAATAAACCTAACACTACCCCCCTGAAGATCTGCCTACCTTGTCTTCACCACACCGGGCCGAGCTCCTCATCCGATCCGGGCGATGTGTTCCAGCAAGCGGCAGTGAAGTCTTCTTCCATCCGGGCAATGTGTTCCAGCAAGCGGCAGAGAGTCTTCTTCCATCGGCGATGTCTTCAAGCAAATCGGCATCTTCAATCTTCTTCCTTCGCTCCTCCGCCGCGGAGCATCCTTCCGGCACGACGACTTCCCGACGAATGAGGTTCCTTTAAATGACGTCATCCAAGATGGCGTCCGTCGAATTCCGATTGGCTGATAGGATTCTATCATCCAATCGGAATTAAGGTAGAAAAATCTGATTGGCTGATTGAATCAGCCAATCAGATTCAAGTTCAATCCGATTGGCTGATTGGTTCAGCCAATCGGATTGAACTTGAATCTGATTGGCTTATTCAATCAGCCAATCAGATTTTTCTACCTTAATTCCGATTGGCTGATAGAATCCTATCAGCCAATCGGAATTCGGCGGACGCCATCTTGGATGATGTCATTTAAAGGAACCTCATTCGTCGGGAAGTCGTTGTGCCGGAAGGATGCTCCGCGGCGGAGGAGCGAAGACAGAAGATTGAAGATGCCGATTTGCTTGAAGACATCGCCGATGGAAGAAGACTCTCTGCCGCTTGCTTCAAGACATCGCCCGGATGGAAGAAGACTTCACTGCCGCTTGCTGGAACACATCGCCTGGATCGGATGAGGAGTTCGGCCCGGCTGGGTGAATACAAGGTAGGGAGATCTTCAGGGGGGTAGTGTTAGGTTTATTTAAGGGGGGTTTGGGTTAGATTAGGGGTATGTGGGTGGTGGGTTGTAATGTTGGGGGGTGGTATTGTGGTTTTTTTGCAGGCAAAAGAGCAGTTTTCTTTGGGGCATGCCCCCACAAAAGGCCCTTTTAAGGGCTGGTAAGGTAAAAGAGCTTTGAATTTTTTTTTTAATTTAGAATAGGGTAGGGAATTTTTTTATTTTGGAGGGCTTTATTATTTTATTAGGGGGCTTAGAATAGGTGTAATTAGCTTAAAAATCTTGTAATCTTTTTTTTTTTTTTTGTAATTTAGTGTGTTTTTTTTTGTAATTTAGTTTAGTTTATTTAATTGTATTTTTAGATAGATATTTGTAGTTTATTTAATTTATTGATAGTGTAGGTGTATTTGTAACTTAGGTTAGGATTTATTTTACAGGTAATTGGGTAATTATTTTAACTAGGTAGCTATTAAATAGGTAATAACTATTTAATAGCTATTATAACTAGTTAAAATAATTAACAATTTACCTGTAAAATAAATATAAACCCTAACATAGCTATAATGTAATTATTAATTATATTGTAGCTATCTTAGGGTTTATTTTATAGGTAAGTATTTAGATTTAAATAGGAATATTTTAGTTTATAATATGAATTAGATTTATTTAATAAGAATTTAGTTAGGGGTGTTAGGGTTAGATAGAGTTAATATAGTTAATATAAATACTATAGTAACTATATTAACCCTACTATAATATACTTAGGGTTAATATAGATAATATAGCTGGCGGCGGGGTAGGTAGATTAAATTAGGGGTTAATAATTTTAATATAGATGGCAGCGGTGTAAGGGGTTCACGTTAGGGGATAGATCAGTTAGATGGTGGCGGTTTTAGGGGTTCACATTAGGGGATAGATCCGTTAGATGGTGGCGGTTTTAGGGGCTCACAGTAGGGGGTTAGTTTATGTAGATGGCGGCGGTTTAGGGGTTAAATACTTTATTAGGGATTGCGGCGGGGGATCGCGGTTGACAGGGAGATAGACATTGCGCATGCGTTAGGTGTTAGGTTTATTTTAGCAGATCGCGGTTGACAGGGAGATAGACATTGCGCATGCGTTAGGTGTTAGGTTTATTTTAGCAGCCAGTTTAGGGAGTTACGGGGCTCCAATGGTCAGCGTAAGGCTTCTTACGGCTGCTTTTTGTGGCGAGGTGAAAATGGAGTAGGATTTCTCCATTTTCGCCACGTACGTCCTTACGCTGTATATTGGATACCAAATTGCACGGGTTTGGTATACCTGCCTATGGCCCAAAAAACTACGGGCGACGGCAGAAATATACGCGCGTAACTTCTAGGTTACGCCGTATATAGGATACCAAACCCGCGCAAATATTGGCGTCGCCGACTTTTGCGGGCGACGATTTTTATCGGATCGACCCCCTAGAGGCAAATAAAGGCCGATTTGAAATGTGCAGTTGTGCTTTTCAGAGTTGACAGAGGCATTTTTGGGATATACATAAGAGAGTAAGAAGAGGGAACCTAATAGTGTCAGCTTGAAGCAGAGATGTGATAGAACAGGCTAGTTAAATCCAGAGTTAAATCCCGAGTTGTCCTTGTCCCAATGTGTATTTCCTTGGAGGCAGGGGAGTATTTTAGCCGAACCTAACTAGGTCTGAGTCTAGAGAAGCAGGATTTAGGGCTGCAGCACATTTTACAGGGTAATTTGATGCCTTCCTTCTATGTTCACAAAATGTGCTAACAATTTATTTTATTAGAAATCAGAGATCCCTGCTTGTCTAATGGTTTCTGCTTCTGGGAAATATATCAGGCACAAATTAGCTATAATACATGAAAGCTAAATACACAACAGCTTGGAGGGGTTTGCTATTTATAAATGATGTATTAAAATAGCAATATGTCAGTCACAAATAACTAAAATCAATATCAGCTGCTGTAAGGCCAATAGGTAGATTATATTTATATGATTTATCTGTTTCCCACATCCCCTGTGGTGACTTTATGGTCTTAGGTTAAAAATAAATGTTTATTTGTGATTTGCAAGGATACATTCTGAACCACACTTTAGTCAGGAAGAAAATAAATGTGTTTTGTATAAACTGCTCCTCATCTGCATAATCGCATTATAGCATTCAGTTTGAACTTTGTACACAACTACATCACTCTGATAAGACTCTGGAGAAAATCGTTTTCAAAATTGTTAATGTTTATGGTCTAGATTTTGCAAATGAACTCAAGGAACTCCATTATAAACGGTCCCCAGTCTTACACGTTGGCATATAAAGGGCTCGATTATGAGTGTGGTCCAGATTGAGCGTAAATTTACGCTAGATGGAGGCTTTCTGCATGCATCGGGTTGCGCTATTATTACAATTTAAAAGTAAAAAGTTTGCACACGACCAAATACCCAACGCGCTCTATAAAAACACCCATACTCACGCGCTAACCCGGCCGCATTTATTCAAATGCGTTGAATCCTACATGAATTATAAATATTTCACATTGCAATGTATATATTGGATGGATTAAATAATAATAAAAAAAATAAAATAAAAAATAAATAGATATATAGATAAATATATAGATATATAACATGCATATATATATATATATATATATAAATATACAGTATAATATCTATTTAGAATATATTCTATTATGTGAAGAACATTGGAGTGTAAAAATGTATATCTATAAATGTATATATTGGATGGATTAAATAATAATAAAAAAAATACTAAAAAAAAATAGATATATAGATAAATAGATAGATATATAATATGCGCATATAAATATATATATATATATATATATATATATATATATATATATATATATATATATATATATATATATACAGTATAATATCTATTTAGAATATGTTCTATTATGTGAAGAACATTGGAATGTAAAAATGTATATATATAAATGTATATATTGGACGGATTAAATAATAATAATAATTCTATAATATCTATTAATATAATAATATATATATTATAATTGGATAATATCTATTTAGAATATGTTCTATTATGTGAAGAACATTGGAATGTAAAAATTATTAAACATAATGTAAAAAATATAGATACATTCTATGGATTATGTAGAATATTATAATGGTTTTAATTTTGACTTTCGTGTCCCTTTAATGAAACAGGCAAGCAGCTAATACATCTTTGTACTTAAACATGCTGCAGGAACATCCTTTCAAAAGGGCTCTCTCTGTCTCTCCCAACTCAACTAGGAGGTTGATTTCTGCTGCTATCTCTTGTTTACATAGCTTTTCTACAGGCAATACTGCACTATTGAAATTTTCAGTATAGATGGCTACAAAATAAAAATAAACTATCTATTTGTAAACAATTAAATAAACTCCAGTAGTTAAAAATGATTTTTGTAAAAGTGATTGTAAGGTTATGTTGTTTAAGGCAAACATTCCGCCGTTCCTCCACCCGCATCTAGTCCTGTATTTAGTTGATCGAAGATGAATCCTGCTTCATCCAATCGTTGCATGCCCCACAAGCTGGACACCAAAGGGGGATAAAGTCGGATTTCTCATGCCTGCAGCATGTGTAACTTATAACTGTCCAGGTTAACATGGATGAAGGGATAACCCTAGCTGCTGCCTTAGCACCATCTATATAATGCCAGGGTGGAGTTCTCCCCCGGGCACGTTGCTGTAGTCATATTTTATACATATGTTCTGTATTTTCTGATACACATGTTAGAATAATAACAAACACGCTTAATTCTTTCCAGTTATCTGCCATCCTCAGTATATTAACATAACATGTGTGACAGTCATGATGCCATGAAGAAAGCAAGTAGGGTCATGTGAGGATATCTAGAACAAAAAGCGCCAACTTTCTGTCGCTCAAGTTAGAACTTGACAAATCAGGATTCCTAATTCCATTGGATCCTCACTTTTTTTGTTTATTCTTCAAAAATCTGTAAATAAACATCATAGTCTTACTACTAATATATTAAGGGCCAGATTACAAGGGGAGCGCTAAATATCGCTTTAACGAAATCGATATTAGCGCTCCACTAATTAATATTACAAGTTGACAGCAATGCAAATGTGAGCTTGAGCATTGAGCATTGCTGGGAAGCATTGCGCTCACAAGAGCCTGTTTTAATAGGCTTAAATGGAGCCTTGTTCTCATGCCATGATACAAGGCATGTGGACCTGGCACAGTGAAGGGGTTAAGTAGCATATATACAGTATATATATATATATATATATATATATATATATATATATATATATATATATTTACTGGAAACACACAGTTCCCATAGACCTTTTTTTAGTGCCATTTTTTTTCTAATGCCCCCACACCCACCAATTTCAACCCCTTAAAACTGCCTAGTGCAGTTGTTTCTTAATACAAATAACTATATACTACTTTCTGAGCACTAATTGCTACCACAAGCTCATGGTAGCAATAACCAGCCACTTGAACCAAAAAAAAAGCTTAGATGCCTTCTTTTTCAAATAAAGATAGCAAGAGAACGAAGACAAATTGAGAATACTAGTAAATGAGAAAGTTGCTTAAAATTGCATGCTCTATCTGAATCCCAAAAGAAAAAAATTGGGTTCAGTGTCTCTTTAATACACTCATCACTACACCCCATTTTGGAAACATAACCCAATCCTGGAGAGATTAACACTTATGCATATGGAATTTTTGGACACAATCCTTTTTCTGAGCATGATCACAGTAAAATGAAGGCAAACAGGAACGGTATATATCGGTTAAGTAATAACATAAGGACACAACAGGTAAAAATGCTTATTATTAGATTCTAAATCAAGCCGTTAAGTTTATATTGTGGATAATAAGATCCTATATAGATTTTATAACAAGGGATTTTTCAAGTGACAATATCAAGTTATGTAACATTTGGGGATAAACATTGATGCAGATCTCAAAAGAGGGGCGAATGCTGATGATCAGCAAAAGTTTTGTACAATATACAAGTTATAGTAGATTGTATCATTGTAAAGACAGATTTAGATGGTAAGTTTGTTACACCGGATCAGGAAGTCCATTATTATTGCCAATTATGACATAGGAACTATAAAATATTGTATCATTTGGTGTGTATATATATATCCATATACATGGTTTGATAAGTGTTCCTATGATAAGAGTCACATTGATAATTAAACCTGTGTAACCAGAAAGTGGGAGGAACCAATTAAGGGAGTAGGTAGGAGAGGTATAAAAGCCAGTGTTTCCATGATGTTAACAGATGCCTGATGAAACAGCTAGCACAGCTGAGAAACGCGTTGCAATCTGTTGCCAATTTTGTTTTAAAAACTCTGGGTAATGTACATACCTATTGGTTTTATAATATTTGTTTTAATAAAAGTTTGCTGAATCTTATGGAAGCTTGAGCTTTATTGGATCACTCTCTGGCACACCTGGGCCTCTACATCCTCTTGAGGATCAGTTCACTGGGAAACTGTGAGATCCCAGCTTGCGTCACTTAGCACAATTGGTGCTGCTCATTTTGTGAGTATATTTCTATTACAAGATACGCTATTGTTGGTCTAACTCACAGTATTACCCTAGGAGGCGCCCTCTTTTGTGATCTTCATTCACAGATAATTCTAGATTTTCTGTTTTTTATGGAGAGGAGCTGCCGAGACTACAGATACTGACCCACTGTTGGAGTATAATCTTACGAATACAGAAGACCACATTGGGATATTTCCAATCCGTACAGTGATACCCATTAAGGATTCAGATAAGACTTTTTAGTAATGGTTAATTGTACATTGTGATTATTGGCTATTTTTGGTGCTTATATGTAATTCTGCAGATCTAGTCATTACATATTTCATATTTGTGTACATATATTTTTAGTAGACCTGGTCACCCGGGCTCCCCCTAGAGTTGGACACGTGAGTGTCCTCAACAGGTTTTTGTTTATCAATACAGTGTCCCCTGTTTTAGTTTCACCCACTTTGCAGTTTATTAGGAAAGCGGGTGAGTGTAGAATAAGTCTGTATTTACCAAAAGAAATATGAATCTATTAGCTCCTATATCAATAACACAAAAAAATTAGAGTAGTGTTTCAATAATAATATGATGATAAAATGACAGATAGCAACATATGAAATCCTTTGCTTTCTTTTTTCTTTCTTTTTTTTTACATTGTTAGTCCAATGAAAAAGGTATTACTGCTAAAACACTATAGATTACCAGTTAGGTAGGAAAAGATAATAGTGAGGAGAAAAAGTCCACTAAGGGATTGGTTTATCACTGTCTAGATGGACAAGGTTCACAGGTAATGAACCTGTCCACCTGGGATCCCCACTTGCTCTTGCGCATATGGTTGAATCTGAGGTGCCTGAGAGGGTTTAGGAAGCAGTTGTTTAAATCAGTTGGAAGTTTGAGCAACTAATACGGCCATTTGCCCTTTGATAAATCTAGCTGTGTTAAATGTAAGAAAAAGCTAGTGCTTCTAGCTAGTTCTCTACAATTTCACATAACTTCAATAACTGGTTATATCTTCCAAGAAGAAAATACATTTGTATTCAAAACTATCCCTGGAAAGGTAGCAACAATTCAAATTCCCACCAAAGCTTTTAAGTTCTAGCTAAATATATGCTACAAGTCAAAAATTATAAGTCTCTGAAAATTGGGGTTTAGAAAGATATAAATAAATAGTGCTGATAAACCGTTAACTATGTCTGGGCAGACATGAAAATATTTAGTTGAATATATATTTCTTACCACAAGTGAGAGTAAGAGCAACATAAAAACTGCTTGTCAAATTGCAGTTTCTCCCTGACTATTTTAAGATGTCAGAAGTTTGTGTTTTCTGACGCATGAAAGGCGAATGAAATTTATCGTGGCCGTTAAGTCATTTTTTGTGGCCTTCTATTTAAAAAAAAATACTGTAGTTCCCCCACCCAGCAGCTAACCTTGATCCCATTGAACAGGCAAGTCTTGCCTTAATTATCCTTGTGTGGTATACTAAATATGCTGAGATTTGACTTAGTCAACCACAAATATCTGTCAGAATCCCAAGTCCCGCAATACTGATTAATGTACTGATTCACTCTTCATGTTTTATAAACATTAATGATAGGGTCTGTGCAGTAAGGGGAGATGCTTTAGATGTGGTGGTCCTAGAAAACAGGGTTAGCTAAAAGAACTGAGTTGTATAGAGGTAGTTTAGAATATAACTGACATGGCAATATGCCTGTGCCGTGATATTGTAAACATTCTCCCTGCAAGTCTCAACCCCACAGCAATCAAACCATATACGTATTGTATGATTTTAAGCTTAATATGCTAAATGAGCACAAACTAGGGTCTCACGTCTGGAGATGCGTCAATGTTCTCAATTAAGGCATTGTGACAATGCATTACTATGTACTGACTACATGCAGGGTACAAAAAAATCAACATAGTTGGGGACAGAGGTGATGATGAAAAATGATTAACAGTGTTTACACTGCAAAAGTTGAGAAAACTTACAGAACAATTAGGGGATGTAAATGCAATAAAGAATGGTGGATACTAAATTATTTTGTCAATGTTTTCTTAGTTCACAGAACTTTTTGTATTTTCCTAAAAAAGTGGAAGGGTACCAATACTTTCGCCACATCTGTACATAAACTCAGACTACAGATAAAAATCATATGCCCATAAATGATGCCTATTTTGTTCTGACGTATTAGTTAAATTAATTCTAGCAAAATGCATATCCTGGATATTCTTGAATTCCCTCCCAGTATGTATCCTTACCACCTCTTATGGAAGTCTTTTTAATGAACCATCTACTTTTTCCACTCCTAACAGTTCTACTGTATTCTCCTCAACCTCTTTAAAGGATTGATGGTGTGGCTTCTGAAAATGACTAAAATGATCCATGTCCCTATTTCTGACATCTTTCAACATGCATTTTGGCAGAATTCAGTCCAGCATTTTTGTGTTTCTCTCTTGGAAGTGGGGTCTTCCTAGGTTTTCTACCATGGAGCCAATTTTCATACAGACAGCGACAAATGGTGCAACTAGAAGCTGTTGTACCTAGAGCTTCAATTTCGGCTTGAATCTGTTTTGAAGTTGTTTTTGGATGTTTTTCCACCATTTGAACAATCTTTCTCATCATTCTTGGGTAAATTTTCCGCTTGCAGCCATGTTCAGGTGGATTTTGGCTACAGTCCCATGTGCCTTAAACTTTTTAATAATATTGGCAACAGGGCTCACAGGAATATCAAGCTCTTTAGAGATGGTCTTGTAGCCTTTACGTTGACCATGCTTGGCTATTACCTTCTTTCTAACCTCCTCAGACAACTCTATGGTTTTCCTTCTCTTTTCCATGCTCAGTGTAATACACACAGTGACACACAATAGCAGGTTGAGTACTTTTCTCCATTTAAACTGGCTAAATGGGTGATTCTAAGATTGAAAACACCTTTGATACTAATTAAAAGAGAATAGTCTGATTGAAGAATCACTACAAAACAATTAACTTGTAAAGGGTAGCAATAGTATTGTCCAGGTCATTTTAGAACCTCTTTAAAAGGGACATTATACACTAAATAAATGCAATATAGAATGATGCATTCAAAGAAAAGATTAGTCTGAGATTAACACATAGATGTATCTTTTAAAGTTTTAACTGTTTAAATATTGACAAAATAAGTGTAAAATTTTAGTGTCATAAAACAATGCGAGGCAACAAGGGTTTTGCCACCAAGTACTATGTCATGCAGCCAATTAAAAACAGTTATAAGTAGGTTACTAGAGTGTGCAGCCAATGGCTGTGTGGAATATAACAGGGTTCTCCACTTCCATTTCTAACAGCAACTGAAAAGCTCACAATTTAAGAATGGAATTACAGGAAAAGAGGACAAAATAAATAATGAAAGTATATTGAAGAGCTTTTATATATACGATTTATCATTTTATTTTACCATTTCAAAGTGTACAATATAAGGATGACAAAATATATTTTAATTTGAACACTCTTCAAAGCAAATGGTGCATTATTTGATTAAATTGCAAGGGTATTATTATTATTATTTTTTGTTTTGTTTTCTTGGTATGGCAGGAGTTTTTGAGAAATGTAATCCATTTGCAAGAACACTAGAGGGCAGCACTATTTCCTAGCATGTAGTGCTCCAGATCCCTACCTAGGTATCTCTTCAACACAGAATATCATGGGAACTAAGCAAATTTGATAATAGAAGTAAATTGGAAGCTTTTAAAAAATCTGTATGTTCTGTCATTTTTTTTGAGTTTCATATCTCTTTAAAGATAATTAAAGTAGATTTGCATAACCAACAGTGAGGGGAAAAAATTATTTAATCTCCTGCTGATTTTGTACGTTTGCCTACTGACAAAGAAATGGTCAGTCTATAATTTTATTTAAACAGTGAGAGGCAGAATAACAACAAAAAATCCAGAAAAACACATTTCAAAAAAGTTATAAATTAATTTGCATTTTAATGAGTGAAATAAGTATTTGACCCCTTTGCAAAACACGACTTAGTACTTAGTGGCAAAACCCTTGTTGTCAATCACAGAGGTCAGACGTTTCTTGTAGTTGGCCACCAGGTTTACACACATCTCAGGAGGGCTTTTATCCCACTCCTCTTTGTAGATCCTCTCCAAGTCATTAAGGTTTCATGGATGACATTTGGCAACTCGAACCTTCAGTTGCCTCCACAAATTTTCTATGGGATTAAGGTCTGGAGACTGACTAGGCCACTCTAGGACCTTAATGTGCTTCTTCTCGAGCCACTCCTTTGTTGTCTTTGCCATGTGTTTTGGGTCATTGTGATCCTGGAATACCTATCCACGACCCATTTTCAATGCCCTGGCTTAGAGAAGGAGGTTCTTACCCAAGATTTGATGGCCTCGTCCATCGTCCCTTTGATGTGGTGAAGTTGTCCTGTCCCCTTATCAGATAAACACCCTCCAATGCAAAATGTTTCCACATTTATGTTTGACAGTGGGGATGGTGTTCTTGGGGTCATAGGCAGCATTGCTCCTCCTCCAAACATGGAGAGTTGAGTTGATGCCAAAAAGATCAATTTTGGTCTCATCTGACCACAACACTTTCACCCAGTTCTCCTCTGAATCATTCAGATGTTCATTGGCAAGCTTCAGACGGGTCTGTACATGTGCTTTCTTGAGCAGATCTACCTTGTGGGCGCTGCAGGATTTCAGTCCTTCACGGCGTAGTGTGTTACCAATTGTTTTCTTGGTGACTATGGTCCCTGCTGCCTTGAGACTGATTGACAACATCCTCCTGTGTAGTTCTGGGCTGATTCCTCACTGTTCTCATGATCATTGAACCTTCACGAGGTGAGATCTTGCATGGAGCCCCAGACCGAGGGAGATTGACAGTTATTTTGTGTGTTCTTCCATTTGCGAATAATCGCACTAACTATTGTCACCTTCTCACCAAGCTGCTTGGCGATGGTCTTGTAGCCCATTCCAGCCTTGTGTAGGTCTACAATCTTGCCCCTGACATCCTTGGACAGCTCTTTGGTCTTGGCCATGGTGGAAAGTTTGGAATCTGATTGATTGATTGGTTCTGTGGATAGGTGCCTTTTATACAGGTAACAAGCTGAGATTAGGAGCACTCCCTTTAAGAGAGTGCTTCTAATCTCAGCTCGTTACAATGTATGAAAGACACCTGGGAGCCAGAAATCTTGCTGATTGAAAGAGGATCAAATACTTATTTCACTCATTAAAATGCAAATCAATTTATAACTTTTTTGAAATGCGTTTTCTGGATTTTTTTTGTTGTTATTCTGTCTCTCACTGTTTAAATACATAAAATTATAGACTGATTATTTCTTTGTCAATGGGCAAACGTAAAAAATCAGCAGGGGATTAAATATGTTTTTCCTTTACTATACAATCGCACATTGGGGCCGAATTATCATTGCCTGGCGGACATGATACAATGTAGCGTATCATGTCCACCAGACAACGCTGAATGCCGACAGCATATGCTGTCGGCATTTAACATTGCACAAGCAGTTCTAGTGAACTGCTTGGGCAATGCCACCCCCTGGGGGTGTCAATCAGCCCGATTGTATAGGATTGGGCAGATTGATGTCCGCAGCCTCAGAGGTGGCAGACCAGTTAAGGAGCAGTGGTCTTAAGAACGATGCTTCATAACTGCTTTTTCCGGCGAGCCTGAAGGAAAACAGGGGCATCAGGGGCTGTTCGGCCCTTGATAAATCGGCCTCTTAGTCTGAACTTCAAAGTTATGTCTATTTCCACTCCCTCATGTTACAGCCATCAGCCAATCACAAATGCCTATATGTATGTTCTGTGAATTCTTGCACATGCTCAGTAGGAGCTGGTGACTCAAAAAGTGTAAATATAAAAAGACTGTGCCCATTTTGGTAATAGAAGTAAATTGAAAAGTTGTTTAAAATTGCTACTCTATCTAAATCATTAAAGTTTAGTTTTCACTTGAGTGTCCCTTTAAAGGGACATTATACACTAGATTTTTCTTTCCATAAATGTTTTGTAGATTATCCATTTATATAACCTACACAGGTTTTTTTTTTATTGTATATTTTTGCTTATTTTTAAATAACATTGCGCAGATTTTCAGACTCCTAACCAAGCCCCAAAGTTTTAGGAGAATACTGATGTATACCTACCCCAGCTTGCTCCTGTTTGTGTAAAGAGTCTTTTCATGTGCAGAGGAAGGGGAACCACTTGCAGTTGGTGTTCCAGCTAACCTTTTCAACAGTGCTAAACTGGGATCTTCTAAGTAAGTTTTTAAAAGGTTTTATACTGCATTTTTAAATTAGTATCTGTGCATATTATTCTTTATAGTAGTGTCTATTACATGCAGTTAAATGAAAATTGGTGCATACTGTCCATTGAAGATGAAATGAAGAGAGTTTTTACTTTAAACTTTATGACCACTTCAGGGGAAATAATAACAGATTCCATGTATTTTGTTTGATATACCAAAAACAACTCAATTTAACATCCCATGAAGTCATGCAAATGTAGATTTGTGACACCATAATAATTCCAAGAAGGCTAAACTGCAATGGAAGACGTATGCAGAAGAGCAGGAGGTGTCAGTCAATAGGAGGAAGTTTGTTTGACGAGAAAATATTTACACGTAACATGTGCCAGATATGAGGTCACCTGCTACAGGGATTTGCACATTGGAATTAGTTATTTTTTAATAGTGTACAGGGAGTAAGAGCGGAGAGAGGACTGGAGCAGGTCTGGCCAGCAAATCCACAGCCAGCGGCTGCTGTAAAACATACTTCATACTACATAGTTAAACGCCTAATGTAGGTTGAGTAGTTTTTAAATTGTGGTATTTATTATTTTAACATTCTGCATTTTTAAAGGGACTTTACCTAGGATGGGACTTCTCCATAAAAAATATAACCCTTTAACTGCTGACCTGTTTATACCCATGCGCTGAGCTGTTTTGGAGTTTTTAGATGGTGCTCATATTAAAAACCTACTGTAGGTAATTTTCCATTGTTTTATACATCCACAGATATTAAATGTTGTTTTTTTTCAGCAAGTTCAAATTATACTATTATTTTATATATATTTTTTTCATGACACATGAAAACTGTACAACAATAAATACAGTTGTAAAAATAGTATGTGTGTTTCTCTAAACATGTTATACCAAAGAAGAAGGGGTTATCCTCATATAAGTTTAGGAGTTACATGAGTTTATATGATTCTTTACTTAAACAAATGTCAATTTAACAATGATTACCTGGCCATTAAAACTTATATAGAGAGGTGCTTCAGGATTTTAATACAAGCGGTCTTGGAGGTTTCTTAAACCTTTTGATGACCTATTTTAAGTGCCCAGGGACCCCCTCATTCAAGATTTTTATGTTTTTTATGGCCAACCGGGCAAGGCATATTTGCGTAGCCTCCAAATACTGGCTGTGTTGAGTTCAGGATTGCCAGTGCATTGCCACTCTGCAGCTGAAAAATATGGGCCAGATTACAAGTGGTGCGCTAATGTTCTTTTCACTTATGCACTAACTGCTCCAAAAGTAAAAAATGTATCACAGCCGCATTAGTGAGCATATTAAAAGTTGAAAGTAAATAGCGTGCAAGCAAAAGACCAAGGTGCAATAACTTTCACTGTGGCCGTGCTAACTTCTCCACATAGACTTCTATGGTACACGCTGAATAAAACCTATTAGTTATTGCTTGCGCGTTAAACCTACACTGTATTAGACCAACTGCTCTAAATCCGAAGGTGCGTTAGGAATACTTAAAATTCCTGTTTTCAACATAGAATTTTTAAATAGATATTTTTCTCTCTCTTTGATTATTTTTTTGGAAAATATATATCTATGTCTATTTATCTATATGAGTATATATGGATATAGATATTTAATGTATCTATCTATCTATCTATCTATCTATCTATCTATATTTATATATATATATATATATATATATATATAGAGAGAGAGAGAGAGAGAGATTAGAGAGAGATAGAGAGAGAGAGAGAGAGAGAGAGAGAGAAAGAGATTCAAAAATAAAAATGATATTGCATGTTTCAAGGAATTTTATTGGGAAGGGCTCAAAAGTGTATATGTATATATTTCAGCGTAAAAGCAGGAACGCAAGCATTTTAACCTGTAATGCAAAGTAAATCCCACATTCAACGAAATTACGTTTTTGTGTGAGATTTCCATAGCGCCGGTGTTACAGGTTGTGCGGTCTGGCTAAAATGCTTGCGTTACAGCCTATACTGACACAAGCCATACTGCCATCTGAGAGCAGTTGTTATGGATTTTGTGTAACAAAAATGTTTCCCAAAACTCATAAGTAAAGCGTTACAAAGTATACGAACACCCATAAACTACCTATTAACCCTTAAACCACACCCTCCAGCATCACTAACACTATATTACACCACACTATATTAACCCCTAATCTGCCGATTACCCACATTGCGGCTATTAAATAAACCTATTAATCCCTAATCTGCTGCCCACCCACATCGCCAACACTATTTAAATATATTAACCCCTAAACCGCTGCTCCCAACATCGCCACCACTATAATAAAGTTATTAACTCCTATTCTGCTGTACACTGAAGTTGAATGCAAGGTAGCCATTCCAAAATGGCGTCCCTTGCATTCCTATTGCCTGATTTGATTATTCAAATTCAAATCAGTCAATAGGATGAGAGCTACTGAAATCCTATTGGCTGTTCAAAATACCCAAAAGGATGAGAGCTACTGAAATCCTATTGGCTGATTTGAACAGCCATTAGGATTTCAGAAGCTCTCATCCTATTGGCTGATTTGAATTTGAAGAATTAAATCAACCAATAGGAATGAAAGGGATGCCATTTTTTTGGGGGGTGTTTTTTTTTTAGATTAGGGATGGGCACTTGAAAAAGAGCTGAATGCCCTTTTAAGGGCAATGCCCATACAAATGCCCCTTTAGGAGCAATGAGTAGCTTAGGTTTTTTTTAGCGTAAAGTTTTTTATTTTGGGGGGTTGGTTGGGTGGTGGGTTTTACTGTTGGGGGGGGGTTGTTTGTATTTTTTTACAGGTAAAAGCTGATTTCTTTAGGGCTATTTGTAGTTTATTGTAGGCTAGGGGGTGTTTTAATTTTGGGGGGCTTTTTATTTTTAAAAGGTTTTTTAGATTAGGTGTAATTGTTTTTATTTTTCATAATTTAGTTAATTTTTTTGTAATCTTAGTGTTTTTTATTTTTCGTGATTTTAGTTTTAATTATTTTTGGTAAACTTAGATTTTTTTAATTTTTCGTAGGATTTGTTTTTTTTAATTGTAATTTAGATTTTTTAATTTTTTTAGTAGTGTTAGGTTTTTTTAATTTGTAATTTAGATATTTTAATTGGTAGTATTTTTTATTTTATTACATTAGTTATATTAGGTTAATTTATAGTTTAATGTTAATTTTATTTTTATTTTGCAGGTATGTTTTTATAATTTTAAATAGAGTTATATTGTAATTTTAATTTAAAGTTAGGGGGGTAAGTTTAGTTTAGGGGTTAATAGTTTAATTTAGTGTTTTGCGATGTGGGGGGCAGTTTAGGGGTTAATAGGTTTGATTAGTGGTGGAGATGTGGGAGTCCAGAGGTTTAGGGGTTAATAACTTTATTTAGTGGCGGCGATGTCGGGGTGCGAGAGAATAGAGGTTAATAACTTTATTATAGTGGCGGCAATGTCGGGGAGCGGCGGAATAGGGGTTAATAACTTTTATTAGTGGCTGCGATGTCGGGAGCAGCAGATTAGGGGTTAAAAAAATAATTTAGGTGTCGGCGATGTTGGGGGCAGCAGATTAGGTGTGTTTAGACTTGGGGTTTATGTTAGGGTGTTAGGTTTATACATAGCTTTTTTTCCCATAGACATCAATGGGGTTGCGTTTTGGCTATCGGCATACCGCACTTCAGGTGTTAGTTTTTTTTCTAACTCTCTCTCCATATTGATGTCTATGGGGGAAAGCGTGCACGAGCACGTCAAAGCAGCCCTTGGCTTTTGTGTGGTATGGAGCTTAACACCCCCATATCACACGCACAAGGAGGCTTTTCAGTAACGTGTAATAGCAGCGCTATGGGGGGTGAAATAATGCAACTTTTGTTGCATTCATTTCGCACCCTGTTTAGCGCAAAACTCATAATCTAGGTGATAGTTAGTTAACATGTGTAAATGGTAACTGTGATGTCAATCCAATTTTGTCCAATGTCCGAAGCCACTCGCACTAACCCTTCTCTGGTAAAAGCGCTTTACCATAGACTTGTAATGTAAAGTTGCGAGCTGAGATTAGCACGGTCCAGCAACATTGCGTATTGAATCTTGTGCTAACATTAGTGCGCCACTTGTATTATGGCCCTATATGTTTAACCTCTTAGCATGTGTTAAACACGTGCAATACACTAGAAAATGTATTAATGAACATTTTATTACTATTGCTTTATGTCCCTTTAAAGGGACATGAAGCCCAAACATTTTCTTTCATGATTCAGATAGAGTATACAATTTTAAACAACTTTCTAATTTACTTCTATTATCAAATCTGTTTTATTCTCTTGGTATCATTTGTTGAAGGAGCAGCAATGCACTACTGGTTTCTAACTGAACATATGGGTGAGCCAATGAAAATCAGTTTATATATGCAGCCACCAATCAGCAGCTAAGACCTAAGTTCCCTGCTGCACATGAACTTGCCTAGATAAACATTTCAGCAAAGGATAACAAGAGAAAGAAGCAAATTAAATAATAGAAGTAAATTGGAAAGTTGTTTGAAATTGTATTCTCTATATGAATCATGAAAGAACATTTTTGGGTTTCATGTCCCTTTAAGATCTTTTACCTCTTAAATGCATCTTTGTTTTTTTGTAGGTGTTTACTTTTAAAGGGATGGAAAAGTCAAAATTAAACTTTCAAGATTCAAATAGAGCATACAATTTTTAAGAGACTTTTCAGATTACTTCTATTATCAAAGTGTAATTTGTTCTCTTGTTATCCTTTGTTGAAAAGTATAGCTAAGCAGACTCAGGTGCAGCAACTAGCTGCTGATTGGTGACTGCACACATATGCCTTTTGTCAAAGGCTCACAAGATGTAGTGCATTGTTTTTTCTAGAGCTTTAATTCTAAGAAACAAAAATCATGAAAACGACTTGAAAGGAGTATTGTTAATAAGTGAGGGGAACTGCACAGGCATTTTAATTCAAATCAGTTTCAGCATTGTTTTATTATGTTTGATATTTTCATTTGCATTTCGTATCACATTAAATAATAAATATAAAAATATTTTTTTTAGGAAGAAAAGCTAATCGGAATGTAAAATGACAAGTCCCGTAGGGAATTCCTTTTTGTGCCAACTGAATGCTAAATACAAAAGGTTTGATGTGTCTCATTAAAAAATAAATGTCCAATTATAATCTTTCTATTGCTCTAATAATGAATATTTCCCCACATTTTGTGATGAATTAATTCCTTATTTTTCCTGTACTCTCAATGTGCACAAAGCTTTTGTCATTTTCATTGTTCTATCATTTCTCTTTAAAAAAAAAATCCAGTTTTACATCATGACAGAATGTTTTATTTTCACTAATAAACATTTCATGCTGCTCCAATTATACAGAATATATTCACATAATTACAGTCCCAGCAAATCAATATATATATTGCCTGGGTAAACTCATTTAAAAAGAATGACAGATACGGAAATTGTATCTGACGCCAACAACTGAACAGATTTTGAATACAATGTATGCAGAGCAAACAACACACTCACTTATTAACTCTTGTCCATAGGGATGCTTACATATTGCTACAGTTTCACATTTAAGTAGAATTTGAGCTTGGGCATCTGGAAACAATCAAACAGAACTCTCAGGGAAAAGAATACTTTAGATTTCTTTTATATCTGCTGCTTAACTCCTTTGCAGCAGAAAGAGTGGTAAAGTAGTTTTTTTTTAATGTGTTGCAGCCATCTGTGGCAGCTAAAGGGTTAAATGAAAATTGGAAACTTTAAAAGGACACTTCATGTGCTTGTGCCAGATTATAAAGCAGCAAATCTGTAAACTTCAAATGCTGCAAATCCAATAGCTGGTTTAGGCAGTTTGCAGCATATATCTTACAAATGTTGCTTTCTGGCCTCTATAGGGAGTGTGTGACAAAGTACAGATTTACACAAAAGCAAGTAAAGGGATATACAACAGTCTGTGTCATTGTTGTAGTAAAACAACACTAGGCAGTGGGTTATGTATTATTCATCATTTTAGTATGATTTTATTTTTATTTTTTTAACTTAATTTGTGCAGTGTCCATTACATCATGTCACAGCTCTACAAGTGTGCAAAATTCTAATTTAGAGCTTTAGAAACCCCTTTTTCATGTAGTAATATGTTAAATATTTTATGTTTATATATCGTTAAGATATCAGAGTGGCAATGCACTAGCTGAATCCATTTGAGGGATATATATTTGTTGCATTTGCCACCAATCTGCAGCTAGCTCCCAGTGTGCATTGCTCCTCCTTTTTTATTGTATACTGAATATTGTATATCAGTATCATGAAAAAATAATAATTTTGATTTAACATCCCTTTAAGTCTATCATGAATTATTCTAGTTGTAGCAAATGTATTAATAAAGGACCGGTAAATACAGTAGATTTGCATAATCAACAAATGCAAGATAACAAGACAATGCAATAGCACTTAGTCTGAACTTCAAATGAGTAGTCAATTTTTTTTCTGAGAAATTTAAAAGTTATGTCTATTTCCTCTCCCCCTGTACCATGTGACAGCCATCAGCCAATTACAAATGCATACACATATCATGTGACAGCCATCAGCCAATCACAAATGCATACACACTTATCCTCAGTAGGAGCTGGTGACTCAAAAAGTTTAAATACAAAAAGACTCTGCACATTTTGTTAATGGAAGTAAATTGGAAAGTTGTTTAAAATTGCATGCTCTATCTGAATAATGAAAGTTTAATTTTGACTTGAGTGTCCCTTTAAGTAATAGTAAACATATATCCTTTAGTGTGACTCAAAAGTGAACAAGCTAAATGTGTTTAGTCAAAGCATAGTCTGTCAGTACTGCACAGTCATTATCTCTTGGGAAATTACTTTAGAAGGAGGTGATAGTCTAATTAACAAACATCTGACACATATTTATGATGTGCATGCGTCTGCCGTAGCACTGACATTTATTTACTCTTGTCACTTTAAACGAGAGACGGAGCCATGAACATACTGTACTTGGCAAGTAACTTTCACCACCAAGTTTTCACATCCTACTCTTTAACACTAAACAGACAAGGACTGGATCATTATCAAGCTGAGGATCTGGAGCTGTTTTGTATGTAATGTATGTAATGATGCCAACTGACCAATCAGGGTGCAGGGATCTCTCCCGGATTGGTTCATAATAAAAAGCATTCAACAGGACTGTGGTCAGATCAGATCATCTGAGGACACTAACATAAATGGCATAATTTGTTAGCACACACAGCCTGTGCAGTCTATCACGTTTCCTGACACATTTTGATATGTAAAGTTGGATATGTAGACAGCATGCATATTTATCTGACATCTTTAGTGTGTGTATACTGATGAAAACAAACATACACTGTGTCTTGCTCAATTCACTTTTTAACATTTCTTCCCTGCCACTGTGTATACTACACTGCTCAGCAGGTACTATATTCCTAGGAAAGAAAAAAATCTTACACACATAATAATATGCTCTGGCTTAATTTGTATATGAGCTAGCTTTTTCTTTAAAAAAATAAATAAAATAATTAAAGCATTATCAGCAAGTGAATAATAAAAAAGACAGTGCAATACCACTTTTAAAATGTACTTCAATTTGCCCGCCCCCTTTGTCATGTGACAACCATCAGCCAATCACAGACTAATATGCGTATCAACTGTAAACTTTTGCACATGCTCAGTAGTAGTTAGTGCCTCTTAAAGTGCTCATATAAAAATACTGTGCACAGTCTGATAATAGAAGTAAATACAAAAGTCTCTTAAAACTACATACTTTATCTGAATCACAAAAGTTTAATTTTGACTTGTGTCCCTTTAATTGAAACCAAAATCTAATCAAATAGGCTGAGCTTGCAGGGAGGGAAGAGCCTGCTATCATATCTCTATACACACACACAAACACACAAAGTCCTCTTTATCTTATCTCTCACTGTATTCTCAAAGACTAATACTTAGGGCCCAAATATGAAAAACTCACCATCATAGAGAGAAATCACACAAAATCTTTAGGATCTTTTCTCTTGTTAAGTGTATCCAGTCCACGGATCATCCATTACTTATGGGATATTCTCCTTCCCAACAGGAAGTTGCAAGAGGATCACCCACAGCAGAGCTGCTATGTAGCTCCTCCCCTAACTGCCATACCCAGTCATTCTCTTGCAACCCTCAACAAAGATGGAGGTCGTAAGAGGAGAGTGGTGTTTTATACTTAGTTTATTTCTTCAATCAAAAGTTTGTTATTTTTAAATGGTACCGGAGTGTGCTGTTTATCTCAGGCATTTTCTATGATCTTAGCAGAAGTAACTAAGATCCATGGCTGTTCTCACATATTCTGAGGAGTGAGGTAACTTCAGAGAGGGAATGGCGTGCAGGTTTTCCTGCAATAAGGTATGTGCAGTTAATATTTTTCTAGGGATGGAATTTGCTAGAAAATGCTGCTTATACCGGATTAATGTAAGTAAAGCCTTAAATGCAGTGATAGCTACTGGTATCAGGCTTATTAATAGAGATGCATACTCTTATAAAAATGTAATATAAAACGTTTGCTGGCATGTTTAATCGTTTTTATATATGTTTGGTGACAAAACTTATTGGGGCCAAGTTTTTTTCCACATGGCTGGTTTGATTTCTGCCTAGAGACAGTTTCCTGAAGCTTTCTACTGTTGCAATATGAGTGGGAAGGGCCTATTTTAGTGCTTTTCTGTGCAGATAAAAATACTGACAGAGACATTCAGCTTCCCTCTGCATGATACAGGACATCTCTGAAGGGCTCAAAAGGCTTCAAAGTCGTGTTTGAGGAGGGTAACAACCACAGTAGACTGTGGCAGTTGTTGTGACTGTGTTTAAAAAACGTTTTTGTCATTTATTATTCTGTTTTTGTTATTAAGGGGTTAATCATCCATTTGCAAGTGGGTGCAATGCTCTGCTGACTTGTTACATACACTGTAAAAATTTTGTTAGTGTAACTGCCTTTTTTCACTGTTATTTCAAATTTTGTCAAATTTTTTTCTCTTAAAGGCACAGTAACGTTTTTTATATTGCTTGTTAACTTGCTTTAAAGTGTTTTCCAAGCTTGCTAGTCTCATTGCTAGTCTGTACAAACATGTCTGAAACAGAGGATACTTGTTCATTATGTTTAAAAGCCATGGTGGAGCCCCATAGGAGAATGTGTACTAAATGTATTGATTTCACCTTTAACAGTAAAGATCAGTCTTTATCTATAAAAGAATTGTCACCAGAGGGGTCTGTCGAGGGGGAAGTTATGCCGACTAACTCTCCCCACGTGTTGGACCTTTCGCCTTCCGCTCAAGGGAAGCACGCTAATATGGCGCCAAGTACATCAGGGACGCCCATAGCGATTACTTTGGAGGACATGGCTGCAATCATGAATAATACCCTGTCAGAGGTATTATCCAGATTGCCTGAATTGAGAGGCAAGCGCGATAGCTCTGGGGTTAGATGAGATACAGAGCGCGTAGATGCTGTAAGAGCCATGTCTGATACTGCGTCACAATATGCAGAACCTGAGGACGAAGAGCTTCCGTCTGTGGGTGACATCTCTGATTCGGGGAGACCTGATTCAGAGATTTCTAATTTTAAATTTAAGCTTGAGAACCTCCGTGTATTGCTTGGGGAGGTATTAGCTGCTCTGAATGACTGTGACACAATTGCAGTGCCAGAGAAATTGTGTAGGCTGGATAAATACTATGCAGTGCCGGTGAGTACTGATGTTTTTCCAATACCTAAAAGGCTTACAGAAATTATTAGTAAGGAGTGGGATAGGCCCGGTGTGCCCTTTTCCCCACCTCCTATATTTAGAAAAATGGTTCCAATAGATGCCACTACACGGGACTTATGGCAGACTGTCCCTAAGGTGGAGGGAGCAGTTTCTACTTTAGCAAAGCGTACCACTATCCCGGTTGAGGACAGTTGTGCTTTTTCAGATCCAATGGATAAAAAATTAGAGGGTTACCTTAAGAAAATGTTTATTCAACAAGGTTTTATTTTACAGCCCCTTGCATGCATTGCGCCTGTCACTGCTGCAGTGGCATTCTGGTTTGAGGCCCTGGAAGAGGCCATCCATACAGCTCCATTGACTGAAATTGTTGACAAGCTTAGAACTCATAAGCTAGCTAACTCATTTGTTTCTGATGCCATTGTTCATTTGACTAAACTAACGGCTAAGAATTCTGGATTCGCCATCCTGGCGCGTAGGGCGCTATGGCTCAAATCCTGGTCAGCTGATGTGACTTCAAAGTCTAAATTACTCAGCATTCCTTTCAAGGGGCAGACCTTATTTGGGCCTGGTTTGAAAGAAATTATTGCTGACATTACTGGAGGTAAGGGTCATACCCTTCCTCAGGACAGGGCCAAATCAAAGGCCAAACAGTCTAATTTTCGTGCCTTTCGAAATTCCAAGGCAGGTGCAGCATCAACTTCCTCCGTTTCAAGACAAGAGGGAACTTTTGCTCAATCTAAGCAGGCCTGGAAACCTAACCAGTCCTGGAACAAAGGCAAGCAGGCCACAAGGGAGATTTCATCTTTCAAGGTTATCTGCAAATCAGATAAAGAAAGAGGCATTCCTACACTGTGTGCAAGACCTCCTAGTAATGGGATTGATCCATCCAGTTCCGCGGACGGAACAAGGACAGGGTTTTTATTCAAATCTGTTTGTGGTTCCCAAAAAAGAGGGAACCTTCAGACAAATTTTGGATCTAAAGATCTTAAACAAATTCCTCAGAGTTCCATCTTTCAAAATGGAAACTATTCGGACCATCCTACCCATGATCCAAGAGGGTCAGTACATGACCACAGTGGACTTAAAGGATGCCTACCTTCACATACCGATTCACAAAGATCATCATCTGGTGGTTGTCTCGGGTCCACCTGTCCGAGGGTATGACCTTTCGCAGGCCAGATTGGACAATTGTAACAACAGATGCCAGCCTTCTAGGTTGGGGTGCAGTCTGGAACTCCCTGAAGGCACAGGGATCGTGGACTCAGGAGGAGAAACTCCTTCCGATTAATATTCTGGAGTTAAGAGCAATATTCAATGCTCTTCTGGCTTGGCCTCAGTTAGCAACACTGAGGTTAATCAGATTTCAGTCGGACAATATCACGACTGTGGCTTACATCAACCATCAAGGGGGAACCAGGAGTTCCCTAGCGATGTTAGAAGTCTCAAAAATAATATTCGCTGGGCAGAGACTCACTCTTGCCACCTGTCAGCAATCCATATCCCAGGCGTGGAGAACTGGGAGGCGGATTTTCTAAGTCGTCAGACTTTTCACCCGGGGGAGTGGGAACTCCATCTGGAGGTGTTTGCTCAGTTGATTCATCGTTGGGGCAAACCAGAGTTGGATCTCATGGCGTCTCGCCAGAACGCCAAGCTTCCTTGTTACGGATCCAGGTCCAGGGACCCAGAAGTGACGCTGATAGATGCTCTAGCAGCGCCTTGGTTCTTCAACCTGGCTTATGTGTTTCCACCGTTTCCTCTGCTCCCTCGACTGATTGCCAAAATCAAACAGGAGAGAGCATCGGTGATTCTAATAGCGCCTGCGTGGCCACGCAGGACCTGGTATGCAGACCTAGTGGACATGTCATTCTTTCCACCATGGACTCTGCCTCTAAGACAGGACCTTCTAATACAAGGTCCTTTCAATCATCCAAATCTAATTTCTCTGAGACTGACTGCATGGAGATTGAACGCTTGATTCTATCAAAGCGTGGCTTCTCCGAGTCAGTCATTGATACCTTAATACAGGCACGAAAGCCTGTTACCAGGAAAATCTATCACAAGATATGGCGTACATATCTTTACTGGTGTGAATCCAAGAATTACTCATGGAGTAAGGTTAGGATTCCTAGGATATTGTCCTTTCTCCAAGAGGGTTTGGACAAATGATTATCAGCTAGTTCCTTAAAGGGACAGATTTCTGCTCTGTCTATTCTTTTGCACAAGCGTCTGGCAGAAGTTCCAGACGTCCAGGCATTTTGTCAGGCTTTGGCTAGAATTAAGCCTGTGTTTAAACCTGTTGCTCCCCCATGGAGCTTAAACTTGGTTCTTAAAGTTCTTCAAGGAGTTCCGTTTGAACCCCTTCATTCCATTGATATTAAGCTTTTATCTTGGAAAGTTCTGTTTTTGATGGCTATTTCCTCGGCTCGGAGAGTCTCTGAGCTATCTGCCTTACAATGTGATTCTCCTTATCTGATTTTTCATGCAGACAAGGTAGTTCTGCGTACCAAACCTGGGTTTTTACCTAAGGTGGTTTCTAACAAGAATATCAATCAAGAGATTGTTGTTCCATCATTGTGTCCTAATCCTTCTTCAAAGAAGGAACGTCTTTTACATAATCTGGACGTAGTCCGTGCCTTGAAGTTTTACTTACAAGCTACTAAAGATTTTCGTCAAACATCTTCCCTGTTTGTCGTTTATTCTGGACAGAGGAGAGGTCAAAAAGCTTCGGCAACCTCTCTTTCCTTTTGGCTTCGGAGTGTTATACGCCTAGCCTATGAGACTGCTGGACAGCAGCCCCCTGAAAGAATTACAGCTCATTCTACTAGAGCTGTGGCTTCCACCTGGGCCTTTAAAAATGAGGCCTCTGTTGAACAGATTTGCAAGGCCGCGACTTGGTCTTCGCTTCACACTTTTTCAAAATTTTACAAATTTGATACTTTTGCTTCTTTGGAGGCTGTTTTTGGGAGAAAGGTTCTTCAGGCAGTGGTTCCTTCCGCTTAATCCCTGCCTTGTCCCTCCCATCATCCGTGTACTTTAGCTTTGGTATTGGTATCCCATAAGTAATGGATGATCCGTGGACTGGATACACTTAACAAGAGAAAACATAATTTATGCTTACCTGATAAATTTATTTCTCTTGTAGTGTATCCAGTCCACGGCCCGCCCTGTCATTTAAAGGCAGGTCTAAAATTTAATTAAACTACAGTCACCACTGCACCCTATGGTTTCTCCTTTCTCTGTTTGTTTCGGTCGAATGACTGGATATGGCAGTTAGGGGAGGAGCTATATAGCAGCTCTGCTGTGGGTGATCCTCTTGCAACTTCCTGTTGGGAAGGAGAATATCCCATAAGTAATGAATGATCCATGGACTGGATACACTACAAGAGAAATAAATTTATCAGGTAAGCATAAATTATGTTTTTATACCTTTATTTAAAAGGACAGTCAAGTCCAAATTTTTTTTTTCATGATTCAAATAGAGCAAGTAATGTTTAACAACTTTCCAATTTACTTCTATCACCAATTTTGCTTTGTTCTTGGTATTCTTAGTTGAAAGCTAAACCTAGGAGGTTCATATGCTAATTTCTTAGACCTTGAAGGCCGCCTCTAATCTAAATGCATTTTGACAGTTTTTCACCACTAGAGAGCGTTAGTTCATGTGTTTCATATACATAACATTTGAGCTCATGCACGTGAATTTACAGAGGAGTGAGCACTGATTGGCTAAAATGCAAGTCTGTCAAAAGACCTGAAATAAGGGGGCAGTCTGCAGAGGCTTAGATAAAAGGTAAATACAGAGGTAAAAAGTGTATTATTATAGCTGTGTTTGTTATGCAAAACTGGGGAATGGGTAATTAAGGGATTATCTATCTATTAAAACAATAAAAATTCTGGTGTTGGCTGTCCCTTTAGTATAGGAATCTCTCCTATAAGATAAACATCTCTGAAGGTAACGTTTGTGTTAGATAAAATAAAATAAGTGTTTATTCTCCACTCTCGCAGAACGTCTATATTTGCATAGATATCTGATGGGGCATAGTAACTAGAGAGACTAAAGCCTTTGAGGTTTATTTAGCTTTGAAAAACTTTGACTCACGATCCGCTTTATTTTTGGAAGAAAACGCAGGAGCAATGACTGCAGAAGAGCAAGGAAAAAAGATAACGTAACAGATGGCATAAAACAAGACTAAGTGTGAGCAAAATGACAGAGTTACAGATATCTTTGCCTGTCCCAGAACTTGACTTAACTTTGCTGCTATTTTGAGTGCAGGGCTGGCTGATCATTACATTCTTTTTGTTTTATATGTCTGGCTTCTTTATTTGTTTATGATGTCTGATCTTTTTTTTTTTATCTACTCTTACTCATGTATCCTCATGCAAGCATTGCTGCCCTGTCTTCAAATGTTACCCACTGTGTCATGATATGGTCTGAGGGAAAATTAGTGATGAGAAACGCATTGTATAATAAATAATACAAACCTAAAGTATTGTGTATTGCTCTATCTTTCATTCTGTAACTCCATTTCTCTGCCATGCATATCTATCTACCCATCCATCATCTGTCTATCTATCTATCTATCTATCTATCTATCTATCTATCTATCTATCCAACTATATATCTATCATCTATCTATTTATCATTGATTTATTTATCCATCCATCATCTATCTATCTATCTATCTATCTATCTATCATATATCTATCCAACTATATATCTATCATCTATCTATTTATCATTGATTTATTTATCCATCCATCATCTATCTATCTATCTATCTATCTATCTATCTATCTATCTATCTATCATATATCTATCTATCTATCATATATCTATCTATCTATCATATATCTATCCAACGTTATATCTATCATCTATCTATCTATCTATCATATATCTATCTATCTATCTTTCCATCCATCCAGCCATCATCAATCTATCTATCTATCTATCTATCTATCTGTCCACCCATCATCTATCTATCTATCTATCTATCTATATATCTATCTATATGTGTATCTATCTATCCATCCATCCACCCATCTATCCATCATCTATCTATCTATCTATCTATCTATCTATCTACCCATCCATCCATTATCTATCTATCTATCTATCTATCTATCATCTATCTATCTATCTATCTATCTATCAATCATCTATGTATCTAATCTATCATCTATCTATCTATCTATTTATCTAACTATCATATATCTATCCAACTATATATCTATCATCGATCTATTTATCATTAATTTATTTATCTATCTATCATCGATCTATCTATCATCAATTTATCTATCTTTCTATCTATCTATCTATCATATATCTATCTATCTATCTATCTATCTATCTATCATATATCTATCCAACTATATATCTATCATCTATCTATTTATCATTGATTTATTTATCTATCATCGATCTATCTATCTATCATCAATTTATCTATCTTTCTATCTATCTATCTATCTATCTATCATCTATCTATCTATCAATCATCTATGTATCTAATCTATCATCTATCTATCTATCTATTTATCTAACTATCATATATCTATCCAACTATATAACTATCATCGATCTATTTATCATTGATTTATTTATCTAGCTATCATCTATCTATCTATCTATCTATCTATCTATCTATCTATCATCTATCTATCTATCATCTATCTATGTATCTAATCTATCATCTATCTGTGTATAACTGATCTATCTATCTATCATCTATCTATGTATCTAATCTATCATCTATCTATCGATCTATCTATATATCTATCTATCATCTATCTATCTATCATCTATCTATGTATCTAATCTATCATCTATCTATCTCTCTATAATTGATCCATCTATCTATCTATGTATCTAATCTATCATCTATCTATGTATTTATCTATCTATCTATAATTGATCTATCTATCTATCAATCTATCTATCATCTATCTATGTATCTAATCTTTCATCTATCTATCTATCTATCTATCATCTATCTATGTATCTAATCTATCATCTATCTATGTATCTATCTATCTATCTATAATTGATCTATCTATCTATCTATCTATCTATCTATATGTCCACTCATCTATCTATCTATCTATCTATCTATCTATCTATATATATATATGTCCACTCATCTATCTATCATTGATCTATCATCTATCTATCTATCATCAATTTATATATCATCTATCTATCTATATGTGTATCTATCTATATTTCCGTCCATCCATCCATCATCAATCTATCTATCTATCTATCTATCTGTCCACCCATCATCTATCTATCTATCTATCTATCTATCTATCTATCTATCTATATGTGTATCTATCTATCTATCTATCTATCCATCCCTCCACCGACCTATCCATCCATCATCTATCTATCTATCTATCTGTATCTATTTATCTATCATTGATCTATCATTGATCTATCTATCTATTTATCTATCTATCTATATGTGTATATATCTATCTTTCCATCCATCCAGCCATCATCAATCTATCTATCTATCTGTCCACCCATCATCTATCTATCTATCTATATATCTATCTATATGTGTATCTATCTATCCATCCATCCACCCATCTATCCATCCATCATCTATCTATCTATCTATCTATCTATCTATCTGTATCTATTTATCTATCATTGATCTATCTATCATTTATCTATCTATCTAAATGTGTATATATCTATCTTTCCATCCATCCAGCCATCATCAATCTATCTATCTATCTATCTATCTTTCTTTATATCTATCTGTCCACCCATCATCTATCTATCTATCTATCTATCTATCTATCTATCTATATATCTATCGATTTATCTATCTATATATCTATCCATCTATCTATCTATCTATCTATCTATCAATCCATCCATCTATCTATCTATCTATCTATCTATCTATCTATCTATCTATCTATCTATCAATCTATTCGTCCATCAATCCATCATCTATCTATCTATCTATCTATCTATCTATCTATCTATCTATCTATCTATCATTCTGTCTATTGTAGCATCTAACGTTGTGTCTGTTCATCTAGTAAGGGGTTTCCTAAAATCATTTCACAAAATCTCCAGGTGTTTATTGATGTGTTAAAGGCCAACTAAACAAACCAGAGAAAACAGAGAACATATTCTCCAGGAATGATACATTTGACTAGTTAGAGCTTTTGTTTTTTACTTTTATGTTATGCACCGTTCTTGTAATTTTGGATGTTATAAAACTGTCCCAGGTGGCTTCATTAAACCTGTAGAAGATGCAGAGTGCTGATCTAATTAATCATTATGCTTTTTACTGAGAATCTTAGGACTGTCAATCTAATGTCAAACTGACGGAACTTCTCATAAGTAAATCTTCAGAGCGAGCCAGGCAACTAGCGAACAAACAATGCTCGCTCAATGGTTCATTTGCAATACAACTCAACATAAATTACAATGTATTTGATCATACGTTGCATAATTAATCAAGGCTGGAACAACCCTTTAAGATTCTTCAGCTCTGATGTTTTGATGTATTGAGTTTCTTTCCATTTCTCCTGGGGTTATTTATGAAAATGCTAAATATGGCAGAAATAAAACTGATTTGACCCTATAATGTAATGAGACACTAAATGGAAAAAAACCTACAAGCGGACCATTAACTTGACTTTGTGTTCATGAAATACACCAGCTGTGAAGATCATTTATTAAGAGGCATTATCCTTCTTCAGTTTGTCTTATTTTAAAGCCGCTGACCCTTAAAGGGTTTCCAATTTACTTCTATTATCTAATTTGCTCAATTCTTTAGATATCCTTTGTTGAAGAAATAGCAATGCACATGTGTGAGCCAAACACACAAGGCCTCTAGGTGCAGCAACCAATCAGCACCTACTGAGCATATCTAGATATGCTTTTCAGCAGGTGATAACAAGAGAATGAAGCAAATTAGATAATAGAAGTACATTAGAAAGTTGTTTAAAATGACATGCTCTTTCTAAAACACGAAAGAAAAAATTGGCTTTCATGTCCCTTTAAAGGGGTCTGTAACTAGAGTTTGGAAAATATGTTGAAGGGATTCTAAACTTTAACTTTCCACTTTACTTCTATAATCAATACTTGCTTCATTCCCTTTGTATCATTTGTTGAAGAAGCAACAATGCCCTACTGTGAGCTAGCTAAACACATCAAGTGAGTTCACCTAGTTTATATAGTTCATCACTCCTTTTTACAAATTCAATAAATTCCATAAGGTGTTAAAAGGACAGTGTACTGCAAAATTGTTTTCCCCTTAAAGGGATACTAACCCAATTTTTTTCTTTTATGACTCAGATAGAGCTTGCAATTTTAAGCAGCTTTCTAATTTACTCCTATTATTAATTTTTCTTTGTTCACTTGCTATCTTTATTTAAAAAGCAGGAATGTAAAGATTAGGAGCCAGCCTATTTTAGATTCATCACCCTGGATAGAGCTTGCTTATTGGTGGCTACAGTTAGCAAACCAATAAGCAAGCATAACCCAGGTTCTGAACCAAAAATGGTCCGGCTCCTAATGTTTACATTCCTGCTTTTTAAATAAAGATAGCAAGAGAACGAAGATAAATTGATAATAGGAGTAAATTAGAAAGTTGCTTAAAATTACAGGCTCTGTCTGAATCATTAAATAAAACATTTTGGTTTATTATCCCTTTAAAGTGTTTCCAGTGACTGGGAAATCACAGTCCACCTCCGACTGGGAGTGTAATTTCTTTTACTGGCTATGTTTACATAGCTTTTCTATTGCCATTACTTAAGTATTGACATTTTGAGTATACGTGGGGATACCACAGGCAAACACAGCTATTTTAAATGCCAAAATTAAGGTAAATGAGCTATTTGAAACAAATTAATATACTCCAGCAGGTAAAAGGGAAAACTGGGAACAAATTAAAGGGGAAATAAATTTACAGTAAACTGTCCCTTTAAGCATAATTCCTCTCCATTTTATTTTTAAATGTAACATCCAGCAACTTGGATTTTTTAGAGGAAAATTAGCATCTTAGGATATGTTTCTTAGCAACACTAGCAAGATGGAGTCAAAGATGTGCTTTTCGCCCTCACCTGTGATTGACTCACCCGACAGCCACAATAAACATGAACATATATTTTTCAGCATGTACTAAACTAGCTAATTTACATGTCATATGCTTATGCTTTAATAATATATTTTTCCTCTTGGTTTTTAAACAGCACATATTATAAAATACTTCAGAATTTTATACGTAAAATACTAATACTTATTGGTACTTATTATATGGCAGCTGTGTTTACAACATTGTAAAAATGTTTTGATATATATATAGTGCTTAAAGGGACACTAAACCCTACATTTTTCTTTCATGATTCTGATGTAGAATACAGTTTTAAACAACATTCCAATTTACTTCTATTATCTAATCTGCTTCATTCTTTAGATATCCTTTGTTGAAGAAATAGCAATGCACATGAGTGAGCCAATCACACTAGGCATCTATGTGCAGCCACCAATCAGCAGCTACTAAGCCTATCTAGATATGCTTTTCAGCAAAGGATAGCAAGAGAATGAAGCAAATTATATTATAGAAGTAAATTAGAAAGTTGTTTAAAATGGCATGCTCTTTCTAAATCATGAAAGAAAAAAATTGGGTTTCATGTCCCTTTAAGATCAGAACTAATCTTTTAACAATGAGGTGATGAGAAAGATGTAAATTTAGAATAGCTGATTTTGTCAATTAAAACCACCACCTATACTGATAATATAAATACTGTTGTATTCTCCATAGGAACAAGAGGAAATTAACTTCCCAGTGGAGGTTAATACATAACTATTGGGCTTTGTGTATACAGAGAGATAACATGAACAGGTCTGGTTTTTCTGCAGGGTCAGACAAATTAAATGGGGATTTCCTTGAGAACAATAGGTGATTTTAAAGAGCAAACTCAGCTATTTCAAGTACAAACATAAATCTAAAGGATGTTTAATACTCTACAGCTGGTATAACAAGCAATTTGGAACACATTAAAGGGAAACAAATTTAAAGTACAGTTTCCCTTTATTAAACTTATATATATATATATATATATATATATATATATATATATATATATATATATATATATAAAATTTACAAATATTGACCAAACAAAAATGTAACTATGAAACACACACACAATTTTAATATACTCACTAGATTGTTCTTTAATAATTGAAATGAAGTGTTGCAAAGTTTAAACATGTTAATTTTACAATGAAATTATATTTTAAGTAATATTAAATTTATGTTCTTTTCAATAATATGTCAATTTGCGCCATTCATTTGCGTCTACAAATTATAATGACTATTTATTGAATAATATAAATAATATTACTATAACTTTACCATAATTCATTATTTCCTTATGTATTTAATATAGAAAATTATTTTAACAGTTATTTTTTTTTGAATGCACAATTTTACAAACACTCACCCACATATGGCATGGACCATAAATACACTTAATTAACTGTCATGCATATGGTTTTCTTGGAATTTACAGACAAATATGCCTTTTCCAAATACTAAACATGCATGTTAATAATTATTCAGATCAGTAAAAGCCTTAGCATTATATTGGCATAAAGGACTATTAGACAGGGAGAATTCATGATTTTATTTTAAATTTAAACAGTGATCAAGACTCACATGAGAACATTTTTTTGAACCCCTTCTCTGCTGAGCTATATATTAACCAAAGTCTGAAGCCATTTATATTTGGCACTTCATTGTATTAAATATCACTGCATTTTATTACTTAAATAATGTACTGTATTTTTTTAACCCATTATTTACTTTCAGAAAACCCTGCGAGTCTGCAGAAATATGAAAAAATTACAAAATGCCACTTTAAGTGTATTTCATTGTTTTCAAAATATCATCCAAAAAAACTCTGCTTTGTTTGGATAGTTCTTCCGTAATTGAAATCCTATAAATGTGCCTCTTTTACAGGAATAACTATGTATAGAAATTCTCATTTTGACCTATGTGATAAAATAATAATTTACACACCAATTTGGCAAAAAAATGATATGAATATAAAGATCAAATTCATCAAACAGCCAATTAAGGCAGAAGGACGTAGAACACAAGGATTTCTAGCATTATAAGTAACAGATACATGGTTTTAACAGTTATGTGTTATTTACAGTTATTTGACATGAAAATTGTCTGCTGTTTCTAACAAAATCATATTTTTCTCTCATGCTGCAAATTCATGTGCCAGTAATTGAATGCAACAAATAATATAAACACAAATCCAAAGTTTTTCCAATGTCTACCAAGCTCTAGTACTGGAAATAAATAGCCAGGTTGGTTTTGTATAAAGTTGATTTTCCAGTCCTGATAATTGAATGAGCACATGACAGTCTTCACAAGCCTAACACTGCCACATATATTTTTCTGTTGAAGCCAAACAATGTACATTTAGTTAACATAATGACAGTTCTGCCACACTTACCTCAGTTTTTAATTTGCTTTGTATGAGCTGCTTTTATGAAGAGTAACAAAAGTCATCTTTCTATTGTTTTTGACACACAATGACAGTGGTAAGCCTGGTCTTCTGCAGAAGCCATTCCTGATTGGCTGCTCCAAATAAGGAATGTCATAGGAGTTTTGACCATTGAAAAGCAAAGAAAAGGCGCTAATCTGTTATAATAAATTAAAGAATCTGCTGATCTGTTAATCTATTTAGAGATTACAGAATAATGTTGTAATTACAAGGTAGTTACTGTCCATTTGACATCTGAGTTATGCAACTAGCCCTACTAATTGAATCAGCTGCATTTTCCACTCAGAACCAGCAATGCTCTGCGGATCTCAAGCAGTATTTATACTGCTTATCTGACTCCTTTGCAGGAGTTAAACACACAGTAGTTTAGGGTCAATAGTCTTAAAATTATATGTTCCAATTAATTAGAGCAAGTAATTATTCAACAATTATGGCCATATTTATATAAATAAAGCTGTCAAAATGACCTCACAGGATGGAAAATATAGTTCTTGTGACTTTGATATGACAAGTGTATCCTACTTTGGCCAAGATTACAAATAAAGCACAATTGATAATGAGGGCTCAGAATTTCACACATGGCCGCATGCAAACAATAATGTTCAATCTGGGATTTTAAGTTGTTGGTTAGAATGTTCAAGCAAAGTATTATAATTTAACTAATCGAGCAGAATTGTTACTCTCTGGAGCAACAAGGAGCAGTTGCGCCAAAATAGCATATTTCATATGTTTATCTTCTTTCCTCTACTGTGACCAGACATAAATGAGTTCCTTTACTGTACAATCAATCACTGTGTAGCATGCTACTGGGCATGTGCAAGAATTCATAGTATATAATTTATGCATTTTGTGATTGGCTGATGACTGTCACATGACACAGGGGGAGGGAACATTTGTCCAAAAATAAATACTACTCATTTAAAATTCAGACTAAGAGCTTTTGTATTGTATTTTTGTATTATGTATTTGTTGATCAGGGAATTCTACTATATTTAACGGTCTATTTAATTCAATAGCTCCAATGACGTAATAGCTAAGGGGTTAAAATGTGATGAATAAACAAATGCGACCTAACAAACTTTATTAAACACACATTTTAGTATTTAATGGACATCCCGTAACACACTGCTTTTGTATGCAGAAAACTAACACACAAATAGCTCTTAATAGAAATTCTTCAGGTTGTTGATTTTGAACTATATATACATTATTCCTGGCTTATTCTATCAGCCTTGCCCAAATATTTCCTCTTTGGATATTCCAGAAAAAATGAATAACTTTCTATATTTTCCAGCAGAATTCCATGCATGCTGGCAGCGTAGTTGTAGCATACACTCTCATACTATGGTACAGAAAGCTTATTTTTTTTTCTACAACATACTTAATAAAGAATTTGTATTATTGTATAGATAACTTTAATACACTAATACCGTCTGTCCTTATAGATCATACATTATATATTGTTCACAATAAAATTTGTGTTAGAAAAATAATCTATTGAGTTAATGAAAGACATGCACATTAAAGGGACATTAAATAGTGTAACATTTAGATTGTAATATAAAAATAGACAATATTATGTGTGCAAACAAGGATATGTGGAAACCCTGTTAGACAATTAATTTCACAGTTCTAAAGCCCCACACAGCCTAGTTGGCACATTTTTTTTTATTGTCTGATTTATATCTGTCCATAATTATTCTTGGCAGAAGAGGGAGATAAGGGAGAAAACCTAGGTTTAAACAAGGCGGCACCCGTTACTTAATAGAAACTAAAGTACTTTATTAAGACTAAACCTTTAGACGTACATCTTCAATACTTAAACTGCTATTGTGTTCAATACTTAAACTGCTAATACAATTGTTAAAAATACATCTACATATTTTTCTAAGGCTAATCTTTGCTTTGAGTACATCAGTCATTATGTTTATCATATATTTACTGTTTAAAGGGATGCTAAACCCATTTTTTTTCTTTCATGATTCAAATAGAACATACAATTTTAAGCAACGTTCTTACTCCTGGGTAGTGCTTGCTGATTGGTGGCTAAATGTGGCTACCAATCAGCAAGCACTACCCATGATGCTGATCCAAAAACGGGCCGGTTTCTAATGTTACATTCCTGCTTTTTCAAATAAAGATACCAAGAGAATGAAGAAAAATTGATAATAGGAGTAAATTAGAAACTTGCTTAAAATCGCATGCTCTATCTGAATCACAAAAGAAAAAATGTGGGTTCAGTGTCCCTTTAATATTTTATACCATCAAGAACTGTAAAATGTTAACATGACCTGGAATTTGTTCAATGTTTAAGAAGATTGTATTAAGATACAATGTTCTTGCTGGTACTTACTTAATATTTCATCTTAATGCACATTCTATCATAGGATACAAAGATGCATTACAGAAAGGGGCATTAAAGACATTCTGGATGGGTATAAACTTTGTGACTTGATACCTTCCAGAATTTGTGGCTAGGTATAAGGAACTCACGAGGTTGAGCAGGAGTCATTGGCATTTTGTGGGCGGAGCCATTTTGGTCAGGGTTAAAGATGGATAGCGAATGAGATCATGGCATGTCTGGGCAGTTTATGGGTGTGTCTGGGTGGGGCTAAAGAAAATTCTGCAAATAGGGACACATGGTTTTCCCATGGTTTTCCTGTTAATACTAATTTTGGTTACAATGGATATTTTTGCTTATGAGCTAATAATACACAGAAGGAAGTATACAACTTATTTAGCTGTTACTAAAAAGCTTTTATCACACTTTAAAAAAAAATAATAATAATAATAATAACAATAATAATAAATACCATGTGTAAATATTTCTATTCCATGTGAATAACAGAATATAGTTGAGTACAGTGTCCTATTAATTGCAGAGTGTAATTATATAACTATTAAATAAAAAATTGCAACACAAATTAGAGAAGTGTAAAATAATTGCAGATGTGTGAGCACATTTATTGCTATGCTGAAACAAACACGAGCAAAATTTACTGAAAAATGCCATTGTTATTCTGTATTCCTATTATTCACTTTATTCCAATATATGCTACATTATTTATCATGTTAAATTAAATATACATTTTTTGGTTTTAAACACATCTAATTTGTTAGTATATTTTAATGTAATGTACTTTGGAAAAAACTATATTGGCCTCCATTACATATGCAGCGTTGCCCGCAAAAGCCGGCGACACCAGATTTTACGCGATTTTGGTATTACATATACGGCGTAGCATACAAGTTACATGCGTATATTTCACCCTTTGGACATATTTTTTTTTACCCATAGACTAACATAGAACAGCAGCACAATTTGGTATCCAATATACAGCGTAAGGACTTACGCGCGCAGAATTCAGAAAATCTACTCCATTCTCATCTCGCTACATATTGCAGGCGCAGCAACCCTTGCACTGACTAAAAAAGCAACGTAACTCCCTGGAAGCCTTAACAAACACATACATTTAAGCAGCATCTCAAGGTTAAAGGGACAGTATACTATGATATTGTTTTTTTAAGGTTTATTTGTGTATTTGAAATAGTTTGAAGCCACAACATAATCAAATGGATTGAGCTTGTAGGTACTTTATCACATTGTGGACATATACTTGCTTATTTACTTTAAATTTCTTCTCAAAACAATCAACAATACTTGGAGGAGAGAACAATGGGAAATCATAATTGTATTAGCTTCATCTCTTTAGAACCCACTGGAGTGTAATTTATTCTAATGCTAACACAGCTTGGCATTGATGCCAAAATATATAAAGGGACAGTCAAGTCCAAAGAAAACCTTCTTGCTTTAAATAGGGCATGTTATTTCAAACTACTTTCAGATTTAATTCTAACACTTGCTTTGTTCTCTTGGTATTCTTAGTTTAAAGCAAAACCTAGGATGGCTCATATGATAATTTCTAAGACCTTCTTGAAGGCTGCCTCTTTGCAATTGTGTCAAACCAATCACAGACACCACAACCTCTCACCTGCAGCCTTAAACACCTGATAATGCACACCCTATCAGTAACATCACTACTATATATACCAATGTGTCAATATATATTGGATGTGAGATACATTGATTTACATCTTAGAAGTGAATATTACTATATGTACCCTTCAGAAACAACTATTGTGGATGTGAGTTATAGTACAAGAATATGTCATAAACATGATAATATAACCTTTATTTTTTGCCATTTCCACACAGGTCTTATTATATGTTTTAACAATATTAGTGTACTAAAACACACCTCACATGGATGTGGATGACAATTATATGGTAAATAACAGAGGACAAGAGTTATGGTGAACTATAAGAATATTTATTTCTTTTTTGGCTTCTTGGATGAGGGAGCTGAGGTGGCTGTAGTGGATTGCCTTGTTCTCCTGGTTTGAGAAGATTCTTCTGTTTCTGCAGGTGTGCTGGCCACAGATGATAGGCTGGAGGCAGTGTCCTGCTGGTGTGTAAAGTGCTCAACCAACACACCCAAGAGTTGATTTTGTTCTCTCCATCTATTGTCCATTTGCATCTGCATATCAGACAGAATTCGCATTATCTGTGATTGGTTATGAACACTTGCACTTAACGATGCTGCCATGTCCCTCTGTAGCTCTATGCTACGTTGTTGTCTCCTCTCTTGGCTCCTGATGAACCTTTCATGGTTTCTGAAGAACCTCTCTTGGCCTCTTTGTATGTTCTCCGTGCTTGTTATGAGCCTTCTCTGGAGTGCAATGTATTCCTCACCCAGGGGTGTATACAATGCATCCACAGGCTCTTGAGCAGCAGGGCTTTTAGGTGCTTGTGGGGCAGGGTTACCTGCATCTGCTGTTGCTTGAGGTGCAGGGCCAGCTTCAACTGCTGGTTCATGTGGTGGTGGGCCAGCTTCAACTGCTGGTTCATGTGGTGGTGGGCCAGCTTCAACTGCTTGTTCATGTGGTGGTGGGCCAGCTTCAACTGCTGGTCCATGTGGTGGTGGACCAGCTTCAACTGTTGGTTCATGTGGTGGTGGGCCAGTTTCAACTGCTGGTTCATGTGGTGGTGGGTCAGCTTCAACTGCTGGTTCATGTGGTGGTGGGCCAGCTTCAACTGCTGGTTCATGTGGGGCAGCAGTAGAATCTGCTCTATTTCCATCTGCCAATGGTGGAGCTCGTCCAATTGTTGAGGATGGTGGAGCTCGTCCAATTGCTGAGGATGGTGGAGCTCGTATGGTTGGTTGATAGTCCCAATGATGATGAGTGTGTGATGACTCAGCCTGTCCAATTGGAACTTCCTGTGACATTGTGTGTGGGTGAAATCCCTGACTGCCATGAGATTGTGTTGTGGGGGGGATAAATACATGGACCCTTTGTGGCTGTCTTGGCTCCCCCTCAAAACCAAAGGGAGGATATTCCTCTGGCCAGGAATCTTGCCAGGGGTCATATGGCAATGGTGGTGGCATCACTCACGGGTCCTCAACTGAAGCCATCCAACCATGCTCATGACTGGGAGCATACTGTTCTTGCGGTTGCCTGAAGGGTCGTGGTGGTGGTGGTGGTGGCATGGATGTTTGCATCCTTGTGACACGAGGTTCTGTGAAGGAGTCAAAGGATGAGATGGATTAGTAAAGTCAGATATATGTCCACGTGGGCATACAATATACATTGATACATGCTAGGGCCTATACTGATTCTCATGTCAAACTCTATAACATGTGTCCTGTGTTAATCTGAGACATGTTAGTATTGCACTATTCCACCTCATATCATGAATTGCATTGTATTAAGTAGCATTAATGTCAAATATAATTGTAGATGTTTTTGTTAGTAGGCCAAATACCATGCTCCTCATTGTGTACATGAATGTGTGATATTAAAGGATGTTATATCTCAAATACATATAATACTTGTGTGTGGGATGTTACTCACCAGCATGATGTGCTGTGGTTGCAGCCCCTGAGTCACAAGCCCCTGGAAGTCCACGGACTGCTGTGATACTCAGGGACCTGCGTATCATCTCCTGCCAGGTGTTATATCCAATATCCAGGGATGGACCACCGCCTGTTCCCCTCTGGTGCATAGCTTCCTGCCCCATCTTTTCTTTGACCTGCCTCTTGCAGTCATTCCTCTGCTTTTTCAGGCCCTCAACAGTCCTCCTCTGCTGGGCCACACTGTTGACGGCATCCTCTACTGCCAACCATGCCATTTTTCTCCATTTGGCACTGACTTTGCCCTTCTCCTGCCCGAAGAGGGCACTGTAATTGTCCACGATGGCCTGGACTAGGGCAACATTTTCCTCAAATGAGAAGTTGGGACATCTCAGCCTCTCATCCTCCATGGACACCTGGCTTGCTCCCTGTGATGTTCCTCCCTATCCTCTCCCTCCTCCCCCCTTCTCTCCACATGTGCACCCTCTGTCCCTCTCCTAGATGTGCCTGGTCTCTGGGGCTCTCGGGCATCTCCCCTCCCATCATCCCTTCTAGCTCTCCCTCTCCCCACTCCACTTACTCCCTGACGGTAACCCCACTGCTCCTCCTGTCCTCTCCAATACTCCTCTCCCTGCCACTCCTCTCCCCTCCGCCCTACCTCTCCCTGCTATCCTCACACTAAATCACACTACACACACTCACTCCCAGTTCAATCACACACAATCACAACCAAACACTCAGCCTATCACACTGTGAAATTCAAATAAAATGTGTGAGGTGTTAGAAAAAAAAGTGTGGTGTATTTGTATATGTATGTATGCAAAATGTGTGCAATATGTAAAAATATGTGTAAGTGTACAAGCTTAACCAACCAACAATGCGACCTAACTAACTCCTCTGTTTGCGCCTCTCTCTCTACTCTGACTAATCCTCCACTCCAGTGTAGTGTGCTGTAGCTCAAAGAACAATCCAAACACACTGAAGAAAATGGCGACTGCGCATGGGTTTATATACGAATTTTGAATAGCGTAATTAAGCGTCACATTTTTATATGAAATCACGGTTCATTTTTATGAGTGTTAGCCTAATTTGCATAAAACTACTATTTATTGACACTTTCCATGGACAAAATACTGGCGTAAGTTACTTGCGACGACTAAAATGTGTATTTGTGCACATTTCAGAAGATCGCCAGTTAGTCCTACTTACTCCAGTTTAGCATCTAACAGCGCAGTATATGTAATACCCTGATGTGCGAGGTGAAATTACGGCCAGCGCAGGTTCCCACATTTGCGCCGAAACCTGCGCCGTATATTTGATCGTGCCCATTATTTCTGTGTATTCATCATGGATCTAATTTGTTAGAAAATTGCAATATGATTCACTTTGCAAAATCATATTATCCAAATATGAATACAAAATTTGAGCTTTCAACTCAATGTTACAAGTGCTCTCTGCACAAAAAAAGCCCATGAAAAAGTATATTCTCTTTCCATATCAAAAGTAAAAAGAAAAAGAAAAGCATTTAACTTGCTCAATAAAAGAGACCTGTGAACTGCAAATTCTAGGTAGACCAGGAGTAAACAATCCTCACAATAATATTCCAAAGAGGAAACACGGTAAGATAAAATATAATTTACAATAAATAGATTGTACAATGCATTTCTAAGAAGCAGCAAATCTTTACCAAATAAAAATCTGTCGCTAATTCCCTGTCCTGCTAATCTAAAATATTAATGTATGTTTCTGCAAAAGTAAAATAAAACATAAAACAGATACATTACGTTAAGAAAGTCAGGGAATTCATTGTACAGAATCTACTTTCTTGTTTTATTAAATCTTGATTTATTTATGAAAAATAAATCCTGACATTTGTATGAAAGTATCTGCTGCACTTGACTGCTATTGATTTGTCTGCCCGGCAATGCTTTCTGCATTTAAATGATTTTTGTTTGTGTATCACAAACAGACTAGTGATATATTTAGTTGTTCAGTAGTCAGAGCATAATTTTTACAGCAATTATTTTTCAATTGACAAACTCAACCCACCATGTGCCAAGATCATAAAGTTAATATAAAGTACTCTGTTTTGCAGCTGTTATCAGTTAAAGCAAATTAGAGAAAATATATGCAGCAGAGTTAGCCTTGATATGTCAGTACAGTCTTTTACATGTTCTGAAAAGCAGAAATTGCTCAATTGTCAGAGCTAAATTAGAAAAAAAGGTGCACAATAAATAATGAAAATATATTGCAGTTATTTCATTATGTATAACTTTAAAGTCCAAACTCCTAATTCTTATAACAACACATTTATAATGCCATATTCACATATTAACCCTTGACGACCCTGTACGTCGCTGGTCATTAAAGGTTTATCAGCCCACAGTAGCGCATGTTTTGCTGGCAGTGACATGACAGCGCTATTTTAACCTCCCTCCCTCCTGCAGGTCTCCTGAAAAAGTGCTATAAATAAAATGCAAACCTAATTTTGCAAGAAAACAAGTAAGCTGTTTGCTTTTTTTAAGACAATCTGTTTCTTTTTATGTTTAATTTGATTTAACATATTTGTTTTTATCTAAGGAGCACTGTTTAATATCCCTTTAAAGGGACAGTCAACACTAAAATTTTTATTATTTAAAAAGTTAGATAATGCCTTTAATACCCATTCCTCAGCTTTACACAAACAACATTGTTATATTAATATACTTTATAACATTTAAGCCTCTATATTTCTGCCACTAAAGATAGCCTCTTATCACATGCTTTTTTATTTGCTTTTCACAACAGGAGACTGCTAGTTCATGTGAGTCATATAGATAACATTGTGCTCATGCCTGTGGGCTGTGCACAACACAGCTAAAATGCAAGTCAATATATAATAAATAGTCAGTCATGTGATCAGGGGGCTGTCAGAAGATGCTTAGATACAGGGTAATCACAGCGGTTAAACGTATATTAATATAACTGTGTTGGTTATGCAAAACTGGGGAATGGATAATAAAGAGATTATCTATTTTTTTAAACAATAACAACATTGATTTGACTGTACCTTTAAGTCTAAACATTTGTTTTTGAAATGAACACCTATTCTTTTCAGTAGCCAAACTCCAGTCACCACTTTAACTGGGGGAGATTATTTTTGCTAAAGACAAGGTTAGCCCCAATCATTATGTTAATACAAATTGTACTGTTTTATTGATGTTATCTGCTGAAGGCAATTAAAGACAGATGTGTAGCGAGGTTAGCCTTGAGAAGTCAGCAGGGTGCACGTGCATTTCTTGGTATTAGAAAACCCACCGTAATTTAAAGCTAAAGTGAAAGGATATTGTAAAGGTTGTTTTACTAGGTATAACAACATTTTATATTAACATTTCAAGGTACTTATTGGCGCTCGGGTGAAGTGAACGACTTCTTGACTAATGTGAGGTCTTTTGGATTTTCAAATTACAAACTAAACATCCTTTTGGTTTAAATTCCATTATGGATGTTAAACTTTTTTTTATGAAATATACTTCACTTAGTGCATTAATTTATATGAAATTACAATTAATATTTTGATAATAATTTGGCCATGTAATTAATATATTGTTTGTATATAGTAGGAGCAAGAAAAGGAATATATTGTATTTTCTTCTTCTTTGGTTCCAAAATCCAACTTGCTCTGTTATAAATCAAAGGATTTGATGTTAAATATACAAAAAATATATATTTGGTGCATATTTATTACAAATATCTACACATGTAATCAGTGATATGATCTATTAAAATTGGAGTCTTTGTGAAACTTTACCTGTTCCTGTACTGTCCCTCTTTAGCTTTCGCCCATAAGGGCATATTGAGATATGCTCAGGAGCGTGCACTTGACTTGAGTGCTATGTACCAGCAGTTTCTAACTATATTATATATAGTGCTCAAGACATCTGGTCATTACATCCATAGTATATAATTTCCTTCTCACACAGTGCACATTTATCCTGGTTATTTTGCAATATAAATGCTAGGCTGGTTGGTACATTCCATCATATTATCTTTTATTTTCTTACTAATTGCCACGTGAGACACTAATTTCCACGTAAGCACATCTGGTGCTCTGCAATCTTCAAGGTATCTCCATCCACCAGTTAGTACACTGCAATTTATATCAATAGTGTGCTGGTTCGCGAATGTAATTTCCCCCATTAACGTACATGTCTGTTCTCTACAGGTTGACGCTAAGATTTAATTAATAGCGGCAGAGATGCTTTTCCTTCTGAGTTATAAACATGTCTTGTATGTATATATATATTAATGGTACATAAACATTAAAAACAGACATTGGTTTTCTTTTTTCCATCTTTAACATTAACTACCAAAGATGAAGAAATTGGCTCTTAAACTCAATTATTTTTATCCAGTACCCCAAGGATGTAATCAGCTTTAGTGATTGTTTTCTGGCTTTTGTCCTCATTAATAAACTGTGCTCCTTACAGCAAGGCATTAATTAGCATGCAATTAATACTGAACCTCGTTCAATTTGCTAGAACACATCTTGATTTTGGATTTTTTTAAAAAGTTACCTAATTGTGTTATCCCCCTGTAGCCTTCTCTTGAAGCCAATTCTAAAAACGTTTTAAAAAAAGGTTGAGAAAAAATGTTAGTTGTTGATACCAAAGAAACAAAGACAGCACGGCCTGAATTTAAGTGTAGATAATGTTTAATTGTAACATTTAAAAAAATGATTGTGTAGTAAAAACATACTTTTTTTTCATAAGCAACAATCAATTCTAAAAAATATAATAGTATAGGTAATTGCTGTAAATCAAGAACGTATAAAGCTGGAAGTTTAAGGGACGTGAAACTCAACATATTTTTTTTTCGTGTTTCAGACAGAGCATACAATTAAAAAAAAAAAAAATCCAAATTATTTATATTACATTTTTTTGTTTCTAAAAATTTGAAATTGAAAACGTATTTTGATACATTCATTAGTTCAAATCGAATTTCGAATGTTTATATAATATTCTAAAATTCTATTTTCGAATTTTCGTTTTCAAATTTTTCAATAACATTCAAAAATATTTGTTCAAATAATAGAATGTTTAGCTATGTATTTTATATCACATTCAATCAGTAGCTATGGCTTCAACTACCACCTCTATGCTGATGATACTCAGATCTACCTATCCACCCCTTCACTCTCTCCTTCTGTCCTTGCTCTCATCAGTGTCTGCTTATCTGGCATTTCTTCTTGGATGGCCTCTCACCACCTAAAAATCAATATGTCCAAGACTGAGCTCCTTCTAATCCCCCCTCTAATTCTACCCTGGTTACTAACTTTTCAATCACTGTTGGTGACACCACTATCTCCCCATCACCCCAAGTCCGCTGCCTAGTTGTTACACTTGACTCCAATCTGTCCTTCATACCCCACATCCAATTGCTCTCTTCCTCCTGTCGCAACCACCTACACAATATCTCCAAAATGTGTCAATTTCTGAGTGCTGAAACTATTAAACAGCTAATCCACGCTCTGGTAATCTCCCGACTTGACTACTGTAATAACCTACTAACTGGCCTCCCTCTCACCCGCCTCTCCCCTCTTCAATCCATCCTAAATGCCTCTGCTAGGCTAATCCACCTCTCCCGACGCTCTGTATCTGCTGCACCTCTCTGCGAGTTCCTTCACTGGCTGCCCATCCACAGCAGAATTAAATTCAAAATTCTCATCCTGACCTACAAAGCCCTTACCAACGCAGCCCCCCCTACCTGTCCTCACTCATCAACAAATATACTCCAGCCCGCCCCCTAAGATCCAAAAATGACCTGCTCCTTGCATCTTCTACCATCACCTCCTCCCATGCTAGGCTTGAGGACATCTCTCGTGCGGCACCAACTATCTGGAATGCACTTCCTAGAGCAGTCAGACTCTCCCCTAACCTTTCCTCCTTTAAATGCTCCCTAAAGATCATTCTGTTCATGGAAGCCTATCTCCAAATCAGTAACAAATTAATTCCACTTGCCTAACTGCTGCCCCCATCTAACTCCACACTAACATCATTCTCACCTTTGCAGTGCCCACCTCCTGTTTCTCACCCTCCTACCATCTAGATTGTAAGTTCCCACGGGAACAGGGCCCTCAATTCCCCCTGTATTTGTTTGTTAAACTTTGTCTGGTGTCTTTTATATTGTATTGTACTGTACTTTTATCTTTGTACCCATGGACAGCGCTGCGGAATCTGTTGGTGCTTTATAAATAAAGAATAATAATAATAATAAAATTCAATGTAAAAATGCAATATTCAAATTCAAATTCAACATTTGAATTCGAAATAGTATTTCTAGTCTACAACTGTGTTTTATAAATGTAATGTTCGTATTTAAATGCTAAATTCGAATTTGAATGTCACATTCAAATTCGAAATAGTATTTCTAATCGAATACTGTGTTTTATAAATGTAATATTCAAATTTGAATGTCACATTCGAATTCAAATGTGACATTCGAAAACTGTAAATAACATTCGGTAATAGAATTTTTATGAATATTTGTTCTTATCAACATTCGATTATGTAAATCGAAATTCTACAATAACATTTGTTCTAACATTCAAATTCGAATATAATCACATTTACCCATCCCTATCTGGAGCACTACATGGCAAGAAAAAAGTGATGCATCTAGTGCTCTTACAGATAGAGAACAAAGAAAATTTGATGATAGAAGGAAATTGTAAAGTCGTTTAAAATTAACTACATCTGAATAATGTAGGACAATATTTGGGTATCATATCCCTTTAAAGGGATAAAGAAAATACTCTAATATTCTACATTGTGCTATCATTGCTGACCCCCCCCACCTCCAAATAAATACATAGTTGAAGTCAGTTCTTGGGTGGGTAATGCACTATTGGTCCTGAACATGTGTTGGTGAACCAATCAGGGGCAGCATATGAATATGACCACAGCCACCAATTCCCAGCTTTGTTCAGCTAAGAAGTGGAATTTAAAGGGACAGCAAAAGACAAAATCAACCTTTCATGGTTTAGATAGAGCATGCAACAATGACCATCCTAGCTTTATTCTTCAACAAATGATACCAGGGGAACAAAGCAAATATGAAAATTAAAGTAAATTGACTTATTCCCTAAAGAATGCTCATTCTTCAAATTGTTGATAGTGATAATGAGTACAGTTTTACAAATGGATGTGTTGGCAAAAAGGTCTTTTTATTTCCTATTGCGATTAATACATGTAGAAATAAATCAATGTTTTTTGCTATATTTATTTATTACAGGTACATGAAATTTGATTGGTATAAAAAAAAATATATAATATAATATTATTCAGACTTCATTCCCTAATATGCTTTTTTAATACATAAGTGAACATTCCATGGGAGTTCCGTGGGCAAGTCTGATAGCGTAATGAGTAAGCCATGTAAATATAAAAATATTATGAAAACAAGGTATCATTTTCACATACATTTCTCTTGACACTCTTTTATGAGTTGTTTTAATAATCTTCTTGTCTAATAAATGTAAAAATCAATAAATTATTTTCCATAAGGTGAATCATCAAACCCTTTCAGGAAACAAACACAATCATTCAGTTGCCATAAAAACTACAACAAAAATAATCTCTGTGCTGATATTTGCTTCAGTTGAGTTCTAAGGGCCTGGTTTCTTTACCGACACTCCCAGGGGAATTCTATAAAATGGGGATGCCTACGCGACGTGCTACGTGCGACATGTCTACCATATAAAGCAACTTGGCTGGGTAGAGCAAAATAAGCAGGAGGCGCAATTTATTAATTAAAGCTTGAAACCAATACAAATCAGATTACTCTGCTTTCAGCGTATGATATCTTACAATCACCTCTATTTTGTTATGCAGGCGTTTTTATATTAGGATAATCCGTGTTTTGAGTATTTTGAAACAAACTCGCCCCTTTTTGTTTGTTAGAAAAAAACAAAGCAATGCAATAACACTATGTGCTACACGTATTAAGCATTAGAATGCTGCTTCTTACACTCTTTGCCACCTCGCTTACTCAGTTTGATTGACAGACCCTTCTCTCACATGACTGATCACATGAGAGAAAGGGCAGGCTTTATATGTTCACTTGAGAGTGTAATGATAAATGTAGGCAGCGAATGAACAGGGTCCTCTGCCCGTATGCTGTGAAGGCGAGCGAACAACTTCTCAAATTGAGAAGTTTGTCCACTTGACTTCTAATTCATGGAGCCTTTACTCTGAATTTAAAATAAGCAGTAGACAAATGTATCCCCCCCTACCATTTGCCGGCCCCGTGTATCACGTGACACCCTTCAGCCAACAACAGACTACGTATACCCTGTGAACTTGTGCACATGCTCAGTAGGAGCAGGTGCCTTGGAAAGTGTTTATATAAAAAGAATATGCAAAATTTGATAATAGAAAAAACTGTGAAATCTCTTAAAACTGCATGTTCTATATGAATCATGAATGCATAATTTTGACTCTTGTGTCTCTTTAATCAATGGCTGTTTATATCTCATTAGTATCCCTGAAGGCATCGTTGTTACCTTTGTTATTGAGTAAGATAAAATGAGAGTTTTGTAGCCGTCAGTAAAACATAGAATGCAGTTTAACCTCACTTGGCTGCTAGAAAAGCTGCTTCCCTCTGGGTACCAGTGATGTCACAGGAGGATAAGAGAATTCCCCATTAGCCCTGAAAAGCCATATGGAAGCAAACTCATTACTCAGTAAACTGTATGAAAAGAGCCAAACCAACCACCCCAATGAATAATCCTCTAAGATTTCATAAAATAGGTAAAATAAAATGTTATATCGGGCACCAGAGCGATTGGTTCTGGGAAGAAGAAGACTTGTAAAATACTGATAACACACAGTCACACACTTACACACACGTATTACACACACATGCAAACACACACTTATTACACATAACACACACATGCACACTCATTACACAAACTTATTACACATAACACACACATGCACACTCATTACACAAACTTATTACACATAACACACACATGCACACTCATTACACACACTTATTACACATACACTTGCAAACACACACTTATTACACATAACATACACATGCACACACAATCACACACTTATTACACACAACACACACATGCACACTAATTAAACACACTTATTACACACACACACACACACATGCACACTAATTAAACACACTTATTACACACACACACACACATGCAAACACATGCTTATTACACATAACACACACATGCACACTCATTACACTCACTTATTACACACACATGCAAACACACACTTATTACACATAACACACACATGCACACACAGTCACACACTTATTACACACAACACACACATGCACACACAGTCACACACAACACACACATGCACACACAGTCACACACTTATTACACACAACACACACATGCACACTCATTATACACACGTATTACACACACACAAGCAAACACACACTTATTACACATAACACACACATGCACACACAGTCACACACTTATTACACACAACACACACATGCACACTCATTACACACACATATTACACACACACAAGCAAACACACACTTATTACACATAACACACACATGCACACACAGTCACACACTTATTACACACAACACACACATGCACACTCATTACACACACTTATTACACACACACATGCAAACACACACTTATTACACATAACACACACATGCACACTCATTACACACACTTATTACACACATGCAAACACACACTTATTACACATAACACACACATGCACACACAGTCACACACAACACACACATGCACACACAGTCACACACTTATTACACACAACACACACATGCACACTCATTACACACACGTATTACACACACACATGCAAACGCACACTTATTACACATAACACACACATGCACACACAATCACAGACTTATTACACACAACACACACATGCACACTCATTACACACACTTATTACACACACATGCAAACACACACTTATTACACATAATACACACATGCACACACAATCACACATTTATTACACACAACACAAACATGCACACTCATTACACACACGTATTACACACACATGCAAACACACACTTATTACACATAACACACACATGCACACACAGTCACACACTTATTACACACACATGCAAACACACACTTATTACACATAACACACACATGCACACTCATTACACACACTAATTACACACACATGCAAACACACACTTATTACACATAACACACACATGCACACACTTATTACACACAACGCACACATGCACACTCATTACACACACATTACACACACACATGCAAACGCACACTTAATACACATAACACACACATGCACACACAGTCACACACAACACACACATGCACACTCATTACACACACATTTATTAAACACAACACACACACAAACACACACTTTTTTACTTGTGCCAACAATATCTTGCTGGGTTTCTAGTATATAATAACAAATTGCCACTCTTCACCTCTCTTAACCCTTTGGCTGCCAATAGTTTTAACAGTATGAAGTACTTTCTAAAGTTCTAACAATCTTTCTTATTCAAAGGCAGAAAAGTCTAATATTTTTTTATGTTATGGTTTAATATGTCAACATGCTTTTTTCTCATAGATAAAGCTCAGAGGAGAAAAGGGAAGTGAAATAATATATCAAATGGAATTATAAAGCTGAGTTTGTAAAAATGTTTCCAAAAAAAGGTCAACACCAGAACACGGGATCATAATCTCAAATTGAAGGGTAATAGATTTAGGAGTAAGTTGCAGAAGAACATCTTCACATTCCCAGAAAGTGTGGTTGGTTCATGGAATAAACTTCCATTAGAGGTGGTAAAGACAAGCACTGTGGGAACTTCAAGATAAGTATAAGGCTGTCCTATGGAACTATTTAAAGGGACAGTCAAGTAAAAAAAAAACTTTCATGATTCAAATAGGGCATGTAATTTTAAACAACTTTCCAATATACTTTTATTACCAATTTTGCTTTGTTCTCTTGGTATTCTTAGTTGAAAGCTAAATTTAGGAGGTATATATGCTAATTTCTTAAACCTTGAAGGCCACCTCTAATCTGAAAGCATTTTGACAGTTTTTCACCACTAGAGGGCGTTAGTTCATGTGTTTCATATAGATAACATTGAGCTCAGGTACGTGAAGCTCCTAAGAGCAAGTACTGATTGGCTAAAAATGCAAGTCTGTCAAAAGAACTGAAATAAGGGGGCAGTTTGCAGAGCCATAGATACAAGGTAATCACAGAGGTAAAAAGTATATTATTATAACTGTGTTGGTTGTGCAAAATTGGGGTATGGGTAATAAAGGGATTATCTACCTTTTAAAACAATAAAAATTATGGTGCTTACTGTCCCTTTAAGTTTCTACTTTATAGGAAATATGGGCCTATGGTTCTTAATTGCCCTCAAAATGTATGTTTATATGTTTAAATCAATGAAACCCTGACAACTCAATCAGCAAACTGTAGAGGCGGTGAGTCTCACCAATGATACCGGTACCATCTAACAATCCAGGGCAGCAATATGTCTTCTTAGTGTTATCATTTAGAGCTCCTGGCTCCTTAATTTTATTTCCCAACTTCAGAATATGGACTCTTGTTCTAACTTTATTCTTCATGAATAAACCATGCAAATTCCCCTGAATTATATTTCTATGAAAGTGCAGAGTCCATATTTACTTGAAATTTTCCAAACTTCATGCGCTTGTCAGCAGTTACATCTTCCGCTATTCCACGTCAGTAGGGTCTAGCCTCAGGCAATGTTTTGCAGGATTAAGACACTAATGATGTAAACCACCATCTGAGTTAGATTTGTATTTCATAAGAGCCTTTTAAATGATCTAAATTACCATTCCTCAGAAGATCAATAGATGGCCACATGCAGAGCACGTCACAAGTTCTTGTTGCAGATTATGCAAAAATTTGTAACCGAGTTGATGTGCCAGGAGGGATAGTTCAAATAAGTAATAAAATGGAGGATTGGACAAATAAATGGGATCTAGAATTTAACCCTACAAAGTGTAAAATAATGAATTAAGGATGCATCAACACAAATGTTAAATACAGACTCCGAGTCCATGGTACTTCAGTGATAGTTACAAAAAAGGAATGTGATTTTACATTTTAGTAAACTATGCAGTAGGTGTAGTCAGTAGAATGTATAATTGTTTAGGAAGAGATATCACTAGTAGGCCTTATCTCATACATACATACTGTTCTGAAGACCATGCGACACATCTATGAAGCTGTGAGTACAGATTCGGAACCCTTGCAGATCCCGCTCACTCATGCAAGCAGTGGTCATAAGACCACTAGTTCCTAAACTCTACACCATCTCTTAAAGGGACAGTTCACCCAAAAATGCCCTCCCCTTTAAATTGTTCCCAATGATTCATTTTACCTGCTGGAGTGTTTTAAATTGTTTACAAGTAGCTCATTTACCCCTATTTTGGCATTTTAAATAGCTGATTTAGCCTGTGGTATCCCAACCTATACTGAATGTTTCTATACTGGAGTATATTCTATTGAATAACCTAAGCAAACAAAGCCAGCAGAAGAGATTACACTCTCAATGGGGGGCATGATAGTTAAATTATAAAATGATAATTTCTCATAAATTGTATACTCTGCAGCTGGTATAACAAGTCATTGAAAATACATTAATAAAAAAACTATTTTACAGTGTACTGTCCCTTTAAGGGTGGCAGAATTAAGGGGAAAGTGTACTCTACTACATAGCATAAAATGTATGGTAACTTGTTTATTTTTATATATGAAATAGCTGGTTGTGTTCAAAAAAATTATTACACATTGAAATTAAGGGACAGTATACTATAAATTTGATTTTCCCTTAATGTGTTTCCAATTACTTTTTTATTAGCTGCAGAATATAAAATGTATGAGATTTGCTTTTTTTAAGGTTTATTTGTGAATATGAATTAGCTGATTTTGTGTTTTGAAGCCACAACCAAATAAAATGGGTTGAACTTGTAGGTATAGATCTCATTACTTTATCACATTGTGTACATATACCTACTTCTTTATCTTATAACTGTCAGTAAAACAATCACCAATATTTGGAGAGAACAATGGAAAATTAACATTTTATTACCTTATCTCTTCTATAACCCACTGGGAGTGTAATTTCTTCAACTGGCTGTGTTAACTCAGCTTGGCCTTGAGGCCACAAACTTTCAGGATGGGTGGGGATACCATAGGCTAAATAAACTATTTCAAATGCAAATATATGGTAAATGTAAATACTTGTAAACAATTTAATACACTCCAGCAGGTAAAGTGGATCATTGGGAACAAATTATAGGGGAGAAATATTTTGAGTAAACTGTCCCTTAAGCGGATCTTGCAGTAAGAACAGACCTCCTGATCTTATTTATATACACAAAAGCAATCTTATCTTATCACTCCCTGTATAAACAAAAGTCAATACTTAGGGGCATATTTATCAAGCTCCATATGGAGTTTGATGCCCCTTGTTTCCGGCGAGTCTTCAGGCTCGCCAGAAACAGAAGTTATGCAGCAGCGGAGTAAAGACTGCTGCTACAGAACTTGTCCATCTGCTCTGAGGCCGCAGACAGAAATCAACCCAATCGAATACGATTGAGTTGATTGACACCCCCTGCTAGCGCGAATCTGCAGGGGGCAGCATTGTACCAGCATTTCACAAGAAGTGCTGGTGCAATGATAAATGCTGACAGTGTATGCTGTCGGCATTTATTGATGTGCGGTGGACATGATACACTACTTTGTATCATGTTAGCTCACACATTGATAAATATGCCCCTTAGTGTCTGATAATCAAAAACTCACTGGCATGATGGAGAGAAATCCCACAAAATCATTGAGGGCTGTTTTGAAGCATTATATTACACATCCAGACCTGTATAGCAAGATAAACAGCTCTCAAAATAAAAATAAAAAATCTACAATTCTATGAGTAAGCTTGCAGTATTAATGAGGCATCTTAGATAATTCAGAGCAGAGACTTTTAGATCAGTGGTTCTCAACCGAAGTGCCCTCAAGGCCCGGTAAATTTTAGCTGGACATGTCCAGGGCCCGGTAGTTTTATATATATATATATATATATATATATATATATATATATATATATATATATATATATATATAGTAAGCAGCATGGATTTGCCCTATCAGTAACTAAGCAGTTCAGTGTGGGTTTAGTGGGAGCCCTGGAGTGTGGGGGTCCTGCCGAGGGTCTGTCGCTGTGAGGGCCATGGAGTGTGAGGTCTGGCCCTGGAGGTTGGGGGCTTTTTCTTTGGCCCTTAATGTTGGGGGTCCTGGCTCTGGAGGTTGATGGGCCTGTTGGGGTTAGGGCAGGGAGGCTACCATGTTCATTTGCATAAATTTGAATACATTTGGGTCAGTGTGAGACAGTTCTTCTGGGGCCTTGATTGGTCTCAGTCTGCCCCTTGTGTGCATGCATATCCCTCCTACCTTTCACTGAGGGGACGATTACAGCCGTTATCTCTTATTTAAATAGCTGTTCTATAGAGAATAGAATAGTATTCATATTTTCATCATAGGCAGTGGTTTTACATGGCAAAAGCAGCTATTTCTAATGACAAAATAATGGTAAATTAACTATTTGTATACTCCAGCAGGCAAAATGGATCATTCAGAACACATTACAGGAGAGAAAAATATTACCGTACACTGTCCCTTTAAGTTACCATGGACTTATCCGTCCAGGGTAATTGGCAGCCCCTGCTCGATTTGTTGGTTGAAAGTAAGGGGCCGGGCAGCATAAGCTTTGCTTATGTACTTATAATTTCTATCAGTAAACGCTACCTCTCTCGTTGGAAATTCAGGTTGTTTAGGACGGTTTTAGAACTTATCTTCAGAAGGATATTTACGTAAACTAGAAACTGCCTAAACAGGCTACTTAACAATTCTATATATTCACAATTTTAAAGGGATATTTTTGTGCAACAATGACATTCTCAAAGGGTTCATGATCTCAAGGAATAATTTGGAGAAGCTTTTCTTTACAGAGAAGCCAATAAAGCTAGTAATGATAAAGATTAAAGGGACATGACACCCAAACATTTTCTTTTTTGATTCAGGTAGATCATATAATTTTAACAACTTTTCAATGTACTTCTATTAACTGATTTGTTTCATTCTCTTTGGTATCCTTTTGTTGAAGGAGCAGCAATGTGCTACTGTAGCTAGATGAAAGCCAATGACAAGTGGCAAGTATGTGCATGCACCAATAAGCAGCTTCTGTGCCTACCTAGTTATACTTTTAAACAAATGATACAAAGAGAACGAAACAAATTAGAAAACAGAAATAAATTGCTTGCTCTATACGCATCATGAAAGAAAAAAAATGAGTTTCATGTCCCTTTCAGGGCATTGAAGAATACCTGCTATATACACTACATTCTTCTAAGGAATATTTAAGATTATTCCAAAGTAAAAGTTGTAGGTAGACTTGATGAGTCTTTTGGATCTTACCGCAGTCAAAATCTATCACTCAATGTTTCATGAAACAGGGCAGTTAATACACAGAGGCCTAGTTATCAAGCCATCAACCTCAAATACGCTGGAATTCCGCAGCGTATTTGTGGCGAGGCTGATTCGCCATAGTTATCAAGCCCTGCCGGCAAAAGTAGAATTTTGTGACGTAAGCTTCGATCCGCCGGACTCAGTCCGACACAGATCGATTCTTACGTCACTCCAGATGTTCCGCACACAAGTTCGGCACAATCTGACTACTTTTGCTAGTTATCAATGTCCCTTTGAGGTAAATTTTTTAAAATCCCCTTAGACCTAAAACTCGGCCAATACTTTTAACTTGGCCGCAATGAATGTCCAATAAATTCCTATAAAAATCCATTTAAATAAATGAGTTGTTGGTTCTCTAGAGGTTATGAAAAGCGATTTGTACGACATACAGAGTAGCTTTGGCTAATAAGTGCTGCTACTGTTTCACTGTCACCCAGTTAACTTAATTCAATTAGGATCTATGGGCCAGTGACCTATGTTGTTCCTAATACTGTTATGTTTCGCTGCAAATTGCAATATGTTCACAGTGACACTAAAATGCCTGTGAAACTCTTGCACCAGCTCACATTTGTCTGATTGCTTATATTTAAGACCACTAAATACAGGAGAATTGCATAATTAGGAAATGCATAATAAAAAGACAATGCAATAACACTATGTATGCAAGGCTGCTTACTGCAATGTACAAAGCAGCGGCCATAAGTCCGCTGCTTCTTACACTATTTGCCACCTCGCTCACTTGGGATGATTGACAGACCCCTCTCTCACATGATTGGTCACACGAGAGAAGGGGCGGGCTTGATATGTTCACTTGAGCGTGTAATGATACATATGGGCAGCAGACGAATAGGGTCCTCTGCCCGTATGCTGTGAAGGCAAATGGACAATTTCTCAAGTTGAGAAGCTTGTCCGCTTAACTTATAATTCATTGAAGCCTGTTTTTCTGACAAATCTATTTTTTTCCCATTTGCCAGTCCTGTATCATGTGACAGACATCAGCCAGCAACAGACTACGTATACTCTCTCAGCTTGTGCACATGCTCAGTAGTAGCTGGTGCATTGGAAAACGTTTATATAGAATATGCAACAGTTTATAATAGAAATAAATGTGAAAATCTCTTACAACTGCATGTTCTATCTGTTTTTTGTCTCTTTAATCAATGGCTGTTTATATCTCATTAGTATCCCAGAAGGCATCGTTGTTACCTTTGTTATTGAGTAAGATAAAATGAGAGTTTTGTAGCCGTCAGTAAAACATAGAATGCAGTTTAATCTCACTTGGCTTCTAAAAAAGCTGCTTCCCTCTGGGTACCAGTGATGTCACAGGAGGATAAGAGAATTCCCCATTAGCCCTGAAACATCATATGGAAGCAAACTCATCACTCAGTAAACTGTATGAAAAGAGCCAAACCAACCACCCCAATGAATAATCCTCTAAGATTTCATAAAATAGGGGGAAAATGTAATATCGGGTACCAGAGGGATTAGTTCTGGGAGGGAGAAGACTTGTAAAATACTGATAACACACAACACACATATGCACACACAATCACACACTTATTACACACAACACACACATGCACACACAATCACACACTTATTACACATAACACACACATGCACACACAATCACACACTTATTACACACAACACACACATGCACACACAATCACACACTTATTACACATAACACACACATGCACACACAATCACACACTTATTACACACAACACACACATGCACACACAATCACACACTTATTACACATAACACACACATGCACACACAATCACATACTTATTACACATTACACACACATGCACACACAATCACACACTTATTATACACAACACACACATGGACACTCATTACACACACTTAGTACACACAACACATACATGCACACTCATTACACACACTTAGTACACACAACACACACATGCACACTCATTACACTCACTTAGTACACACAACACACATATGCACACTCATTACACTCACTTAGTACACACATCACACACATGCACACTCATTACACTCACTTAGTACACACAACACACATATGCACACTCATTACACTCACTTAGTACACACATCAAAAAAGAACGATAATGCAGAAGAGTAGTCAGCTTAAAACAGACTTTATTGGCTTCATTAAAAACAGGTACAATGGTGAATCAGAACAGCCCTATCAGCTGTAATCAAGGTTTACGCATTTCAGCATTGGTGCCGTACTCATAGCCCTAAGTACACACACACATGCAAACACACACATTACAAATAACACACACACATGCACACACAGTCACACACTTATTACACACACATGCACACACATTTATTAAACACAACACACACTCTCATATAATCACATACTTATTACACACAACACACATGCACACTCATTACACACACTTATTACACACACACATGCAAACACACACGTATTACACATAACACACACATGCACAAACAATCATACACTTATTACACACAACACACACATGCAAACTCATTACACACACATATTACACACACACTTATTACACATAACACACACATGCACAAACAATCATACACTTATTACACACAACACACACATGCAAACTCATTACACACACATATTACACACACACTTATTACACATAACACACACATGCACAAACAATCATACACTTATTACACACAACACACACATGCAAACTCATTACACACACATATTACACACACACTTATTACACATAACACACACATGCACATACAATCACACACTTATTACACATAACACACACATGCACATACAATCACACACTTATTACACACAACACACACATGCAAAAACTTATTACACACAACACACACATTTATTAAACACAACACACACACACACACTTATTACATACATGAACACTCATTACACACATGCACATACATTTATTAAACACAACACACACACTTATTGCACAGAACACACACATGCACACTTATTACACACACGCACACTCATTACACACACATGCACACACATTTATTGAACACAACACACACATGCACACTTATTACACATACGAGCACACACATTTATTAAACACAACACATACACACTTATTACACACAACAAACACATGAACACTCATCACACACATGCACATACATTTATTAAACACAACACACACATTACACTGATTACACACGTGCACATACATTTATTAAACACAACACACACACACACACATTACACTGATTACACACGTGCACACACATTTATTAAACACAACACACACATGCGCATACAAACACTGGACCTGCAACCTGCACAAATAAAAGTTTCCCCTGTATTAAGATTGAACATGTTCTGCACACGCCTATGTATAGATCGGTTGCTATGAGTCCCCAAACTCTTGGTCCATGGTACCGCAGTACTTGCTGCACCAATGGTAGTTCCTACCCTGATGCATACGGTTAATATTTATAATGACTAAAATATCAGCCTATAGTGCAAAAAGAAAGCAAATTATCCTCAGTCACCTGGCATCCACTCACCTATTTTTACTGGTGCCCACAATATCTTGCTGGGTATCTAGTACATAATAGTGAATTACCACTATAGCCTTCACCTCCCTTAACCCTTTGGCTGCCAATAGTTTTAACAGTATAACGTACTTTCTAAAGTTCTAACAATCCTTCTTATTCAAGGGCAGCAAAGTCTAATCAATTTTTTATAAGTTATGGTTTTAATATATCAACATGCTTTGTGATTAATCTGTCATGAATACTATGAAAACTTGCCCAAGAGGACATTAAACTGTAATGTATATTCCTCTTGCTGATCTGTGTCTTTCATCTGCTGTGTATTGTGTGTATACAAAATAATGTCTATGAGTAATGACACATTATTATCCCCTCTAGAATAGTCGATGAGGCTGACTGCCCTACCGCACGCTCATAAAAATGCCAGGAACTGCAACCTTCTTTGTGCAAAAGGTTTTGACTCTACATTTTTGGTAATCATTTGCTATTTATAGAAGTGAAGCCTCTATTAATTCCAGATTACTGTACAAAGATCTCAGCGTGCGCAGTAAGCTGTAAGTCTTTCTAGGGAACACAGCGCTGTTATATAGACTTAGCGTTCTCTGAGATTGTGTGCAATGCATCTGCAGTTTTTTTCAATAATGAGGAATTAGTGATTTGCCAAGCAACACCTTGTCTATTTCATATTCTGTGTGTCTAAGTGCTTCATTGATCCATCACTTTATCTTTCATTTAATATTTTTTTGTAAATCATGGATCCTAATCCAATACATTTGAATTTTTTATATCGATTTGAAAGCTATTCTAATCAACAAGGCATGCTGGCTGAGTTAGAAAAATTGTGTAAATTGCAAAATGATAGAACAGCAAATCTAGTTAAAGACATGAAAAACAGACAATATTCTATAAGATACTGGTGTATTTCATAGATTTCACAGATAATTAATTACATGATTAAATGAATGCAATTATTCAATTAATTCAATATTGATGATGACTGCAATTTAAAGGTCCATAATAGTGAAAACAATTACATACTCTCTTTTGTTACAGCATGTCATTTTATCACTATTGACCTTGCAAATCCATATGTTTAACTCCCGCAAATGGGTTAAAACACATAGTTAAAATACTGCTCAGGAGCCGTAGACAAGTGGAAAGTGAAACTGAGCCAAACAGCAGCGATAATTCTACAACTGGGTCTTGTGACTAGCGCTGCTTATTCGATTAGGAATCACAGGGAATTAATGCTCCTGAATGGTACTTTACCTATGTTTTTAAAGGGACACTGAACCCACATTTTTTCTTTCATGATTCAGATAGAGCATGCAATTTTAAGCAACTTTCTAATTTACTCATATTATCCATTTTTCTTTGTTCTCTTGCTATCTTTATTTAAAAAAGAAGGCATCTAAGCTTCTTTTTGGTTCAGAACGATGGACAGCACTTTTTTATTGAAAAAAGGTAATCAGCTGCACTAGCGGTTATAGTATAAAAATCCAAAATGTATTAATTCAGTTTAAAAACAAGGTACAAGCAGGCTAGGCAGACAGAACATCCTAACATGTTTCGTGCCAAACACGGCACTTAATCATAGGACAGGTGTTCAAGGTATAAGGTATAGCCCCTTCCTTTTAAAGGAGCCATACCCAATAGTATGCTATGTACAATTTAAAAAGACAGTACATGGAAACCTATGCACTAAAGGAGAGAGAGAGGGAGACATATGGAAAGGCAAAAGAAAGAGAAAGCTGACTACAAATAACCTTAACCGTTTTTATTGGTAGATGAATTTATCCACCAATCAGCAAGAACAACCCAGGTTGTTCACCAAAAATGGGACGGCATCTAAACTTACATTCTTGCATTTCGAATAAAGATACCAAGAGAATGAAGAAAATGTGATAATAGGAGTAAATTAGAAAGTTGCTTAAAATTGCATGCTCTATCTGAATCACGAAAGAAAAAAATTTGGTTTCAGTGTCCCTTTAACTCTTTTGCATGGTTAAAAACACATAGATTTGCATGGTTGACAGTGCTAAATTTACATGCTCTAACAAATAAAACATGTAGGGCTCAATCACATACTTGGCGACGTGCACAAAACCCAGTGTTGGCTATTTTTAGTCAAATTGAGCGATCACATTCCCAGCGCAGCAAGTTACGTATATTTTACACGTTGGGTGCAGTTTTTACTCCCATAACCAAACAAAGAACTGGCGTCGCCAGTCGGTATCACATATGCAATGCGCAGAATGGAAATATTTTACTACATTTTCTGCTCGCAACACATAGGCAGACGCAGCAACCCTTGTGCACAGTAAAAAAAAAACACTGTAACTCCCTGGAAGCCTTTACAAACACCTATCGCATGCGCAATATCAACCCCTAAACCGTTACCTCCATCCTTCCACATCACAAACTACATAATAAACGTATTAACCCCTAACAACAAGTGCACTCTGGTGATGTTGTATAAGCTATCTCGTTTCATCTTAAACAAAGCATACCAAATGAATGATGCACATTTAATTTAGTAACAGGAGTAAATTGGATTGTTTACTTTTAGCACACTCTGTCTAAACAATTAAAAGTTTAATTTTGACTTATGCCCCTTTAAAATTCCTGGTTACTGGTCTATTGCAAAGCAGCAAGCAAAGAACATGCTTCTGTATCTCTGTTTTGTAAACTGACGCCCTCTGTTGGCGTTTATTGGGAACACAACGCTCAACAAACAATTTGGTGTATATCATTTTTGACGACACATTTATCAATAGTTTCAACACATTTTATGGCTGTAATTTCATGAATGCAGTACAGATTATAATTGAAATACACTGTGCATACAAGTAAGCATTTTATTTACATATAACTCTTACATTTAAGAAAATACTGAACTTAGTGGTTACAGATTGGTCACCAGAGAATTTTAAAAAGCACTAAATAGCAAAATATTGCAACCCTCCCGGAAAGAAAGAGTTAAATGAATTCTGAGTCATAAACTGCCCCAGGTTCAGACAAATTTATTATCAATAAGAGCAAAGTAATTATTTTGATTGATTCATTTTATTGTACTATTTTGCAGTGTACCCTATATGCCCTAAAGGATATATCACAATACTTAAAGGGACATTCCAGTCAAAATATGAATGCACATAAATTAATTACATCTTTGAATAGAAACATATTTGCAATATACATATATAAAATGCTTCTAGTAAACGTTATCACTGTTTTAGTATTAACATTTTTCTCTGCCCGTGCATGTGAAGTATAGCAAGATATTCTCAGTGCACCAGCATTTTAAATACTGCAGCTGCTCAGAGCAACCAGAGGGGCTTGTATAATGTCAGTAATTAACAAGTTGGGTCATTAGCCAGATTGCACAAGCTCTGATTAAGTGCTGTGTTTAAAATGCTGGTGCACGGTGCATACTTAAATACACTTTTGAAAAAGCTATAGCTTTAATTAGAAGCATTTTTGTTAATGCATGTATATTACAAAAATGCTCTATTCAAAACTGAAATGCATCCATGTGGATTCCAAACTTGGCTGGAATGTCCCTTTATTGAATTTTTGTACAAAGCTTATTTATTAACTGGCACAATACATTTCAGCTTTGTGTTTATTAGCATTGCCCAGCTAATAAGACAGTATTTGTAAAGCAGAAGATTTGTTTTCTAGTAAATAATCAGAGTGCAGTTGTTGGATTTCGCATTTGCAGATTCTTGCCCCCCTAAAAAATGGTAAATGTAAGTATAAGAAAATTGATTTGACAACATGAGGTTTGAAATAGAAAACAATGAGAGATATTATTTTTACAGTCACACTGCAGGACAGCGCGGAAATGCGGTATTCACTAACACAGATGACAACTTTAGTTCTATCATGGGGAATACTGACCCTTTCCTAGAACACATCAGCTGCTCTGGGATACCCCTTACTGGCTGGAAGAATTTACACAATGAAATTGCTGATTTATTTCCAAACCTCAGTACAAATATAATATTGTTTGGATCCATAATGGGACAGTATACACCAATTTTCATATAACTGCATGTAATAGACACTACTATATAGAAGAATATGCACAGATACCAATATAAAAATCCAGGATAAAACCTTTTAAAACTTACTTAGATGCCCCCAATTTAGCACTGTTGATGAGGTTAAGCTGTGACGCCCACTGAAATGGGCTGAGAAACCAGTCCCTCCCCCCCTGCATATAAAGGGACCCTTTGCACAAACAGGAGAAAGCTGGAGTCTGTATACATCAGTATTCATCTAAAACTTTGGGGTTTGATTAGGAGTCTGAAAATCAGCATATTGTTATTTAAAAATAAGCAAATATATAAATTTTTACAAAAAAACCCAGATGGGCTGAATAAATCGATCATCTACATTAATGCAGGTTTTACAATGTCCCTTAAACCTTTTACAACTACAAGTATAAAGCACTCTGTCCAGGGTACTTAACCCATATTTATGTACATAAAAAACTCAAAAGTCTGACCAGATAATGAAGCATCAAAGAGTCCAAAATCAAAGGTCTTAAAGATACAGTTAACACCTTCAGATCTTAATGGGATACTAAAGTTAAAATAAACGTTTATGACTCAGATGGGACATGCAGTTTTAAGTGACTTTATTTGTATATGCACACTTTCAGAGGCACCAGCTACTGCTGAGCATGTGCAGGAGTACAAAGCATATACGTATATAAGTCTGTGATTGGCTGGTGGCTGTCACATGATACAGGGACCAGCAACCTGAAGTAAAGTTTGTCAGATAGAAGCTACTTCTTTAATAAGATTCAGAGTAAATGCTATTTCAATGTATTTTTATTATGCACTTGTTGATTAAGCATTTCTACTGTATGTAATGGTCCAATAATATAATATATTTATGCGAAATAAAATGTCTTTGAAATATACTTTTATTTTTTATTTTGCCCATTTTCCAGTAATTTACCTATGAAAATGGTAGATTCCCAGAGCTGGAAATGTACACTGTAGACTTCTCACGTCTTGTTCTGCTATGTTTTACCTGCAATTCCTGAATTAGCTTTTTCAGATAACAACTGCAAAATAATTCATATACCTGCGTTATGACTGAGTCTGTGACTAGCCTTGTTACCTTCCTAGATTAGCTTCTACAATTAAGCCAAGTGGTAAACTATCGCAATAAACAAGACATTAATTTCTTTAAAACAAATAAAAAATGACTTGGCTGATATGTTCTATAACAAGAAAACAGAGATCTCACACAGTGCTTATTGTCACTTTAAACAATGAAATGTTTCAATTGAACTTACCCAACATATAGCTCTATCTGTCTATCTATCTATCTATCTATCTATCTATCTATCTGTCTGTCTGTCTGTTTATTTATCTATCTACAGTGTATACAGTATATATTCAGAAATATATATACTGTATATATTGTATGTGTTTAGATACATGTGTGTACATGTGTTTGTGTATATGTGTGCAAGTGTACATGTGTGTTTGTATGTGTGTGTGTGCAAGTGTACCTGTGTGCTTGTGTTTGTGTACATATTATTGTGCATGAATTTGTGTGTTTGCTTGTATGTGTGTGTTTGTGTATGGTTACATATGAGTGTGCATGAGTTTGTGTGTGTGTTTGTGTATGGTCACATATGAGTGTGCATGAGTTTGTGTGTGTGTTTGTGTATGGTCACACATGAGTATTCATGAGTTTGTGTTTGTATGTGTGTGTTTGTGTATGGTTACATATGAGTGTGCATGAGTTTGTGTGTGTGTTTGTATGTGTGTGTTTGTGTATGGTTACATATAAGTGTGCATGAGTTTGTGTGTGTGTTTGTATGTGTGTGTTTGTGTATGGTTACATATGAGTGTGCATGAGTTTGTGTTTGTATGTGTGTGTTTGAGTATGGTTACATATGAGTGTGCATGAGTTTGTGTGTGTGTGTGTGTGTTTGTATGTGTCTGTTTGTGTATGGTTACATATTAGTGTGCATGAGTTTGTGTGTGTGTGTGTGTGTTTGTATGTGTCTGTTTGTGTATGGTTACATATGAGTGTGCATGAGTTGTGTGTTTGTGTTTGTTTGTGTGCACATATGAGTGTGCGGGAGTTTGTGTGTGTGTTTGTATGTGTGTGTACATATGAGTGTGCATGAGTTTGTGTGTGTGTGTTTGGTTACATATGAGTGTGCATGAGTTTGTGTGTGTGTTTGTATGTGTGTGTACATATGAGTGTGCGTGAGTTTGTATGTGTGTGTTTGTGTATGGTTACATATGAGTGTGCATGAGTTTGTGTGTGTGTGTTTGTATGTGTCTGTTTGTGTATGGTTACATATGAGTGTGCATGAGTTGTGTGTTTGTGTTTGTGTGCACATATGAGTGTGCGTGAGTTTGTGTGTGTGTTTGTATGTGTGTGTGTTCATATGAGTGTGCGTGATTTTTTTCATGTGTGTGTTTGTATGTGTGTGTGTACATATGAGTGTGCGTGAGTTTATGGGTGTGTGTGTCTGTATGTGTGTACAAATGAGTGTGTGTGAGTTTGTGTGTGTGTACAAATGAGTGTGCGTGAGTTTGTGTGAGTAGAAACATATCACATTAGATTACCATTTTCTTTAAATGCTAAATATCCATTTCAAATTGGGACTAGTAGACTGGACTGGTGATTAATGTAAAATTGATTATATTATTTTTTGTAAGTAATCAGGACAGTATAGGTTGGAACTGTGGGAAACCCCAAACAAAATATAGCTACCTTAAAATGCCCTATTAAATGTAAAAAAATGACTTTACAATCCCTCTTGGAATCACACAATCTCTCCTATTACCGGAATACTAATGGTACATCATTATAGGTAGCTTTCTTTAACAAGTGTAACTGCCAACTGTGGACACATTTCTTGTGGAACCCCTAATAACACGGAACAGGAAGGTTTCCTCAAAGACAGAGAATGTGCCATTGAAAATCAGTTTTGCAAAATTGCCAATGGGCAAAAAATAAAAAAATAATACAAAAAAAGATTATTTTATTAATTTATGCGTTTAAGAAACTACCAGCCTGACATAACCTACAGATCTCTAAAGATTACTAAGAAAAAGTAAAACACAAACAATATGGTCCAAAATGTTTGCAATTTGATTCCTTATCTTCCCCAGAAAACAAAATCAATAACGTTCCGACAGAAGAACTGCAGGAGGACAAAATGCCTATAAATTTGTTTACTACTATAACTTTGATATTTTATTTT